>NC_137162.1:71796480-72122632 GCF_951394435.1 Stenella coeruleoalba
GGCTAGACTAAAGGAAACAGTACTTGAATTTCACACGTTTGTATTTTAAACTGGGAATCGGGTTCCTCAGCATTTATTGTTTTCTGCGTCTAAGGCATGAAGTTCCATTTAATCTAACAAACTCCGCCCCCCCATATTAATGTATAAACCTTCTGATATTTCTCTGTCTTAAATCAACTGTATCAATCTTTCCAAAGCTTAAGAAAGTTTTCTAAGTCAAAAATGTGTAAGGAGGGAGTGAAATAATAATGCAAGGTATGCAAAGCATGCAGAGCATTTTTAAGAAAATATGTTCACTTCTTATTTTTGGAATCATTATTTTCGTGCCCCTTCTTTTATCTCAGTCTTCTCGCAGATTATTTCAGTATTCTTATGGATTTTTAATTTCTCCTGGGTTCTAATCAGTTTTTTTAAAAAATAGGTTTCAGGCTAATGATTGGGGAGTCTGTGGTGCTTCCAGTGTCTTATTCTTTGACCTGGTAAGACTGGCCTATAGCGAGCATGTCACTCTCTCATACACACCTTCTTCAGGCTGTCTGACCCTTAGAGTCGTAGCTGTTTTTCTTGGTAGATATTGGGAATAGACTTGTTTTGAGAGTGGGTACGTGGTGCAGCGTTTTCCTTTAAAAATGTAAAAAAAAAAAAAAAAGAGAGAGAGAGAGAGAGCGAGCTCATCATAAAATAAAGCTAATCTTTATACTGACTTGCTAATCACTACAAATCCAGCAACTGTTTTTTGTTTTTGTTTTTATTTTATTTATTTATTTATGGCTGTGTTGGGTCTTTGTTTCTGTGCGAGGGCTTTCTCTAGTTGTGGCAAGCGGGGGCCACTCTTCATCGCGGTGCGCGGTGCGCGGGCCTCTCACTATCGCGGCCTCTCTTGTTGCGGAGCACAGGCTCGGCGCAGGCTCAGTAATTGTGGCTCACGGGCCCAGTTGCTCCGCGGCATGTGGGATCTTCCCAGACCAGGGCTCGAACCCATGTCCCCTGCATCGGCAAGCGGACTCTCAACCACTGCGCCACCAGGGAAGCCCAGCAACTGTTTTATATAACAGCTTTACTGGAGAAATTATTCACATACCATAAAATTCACTCTCTTAGCATTTAGCTCACTAGCTTTTGGAATGCATCTAGCATAGTCTCTACTGGTTGTGAAGTGTGGACAAAGGAGCTAGACAGACTCGAGGGTGTTTGAGGGACGACCTCGGACAAGCTCTTGGATCCCCGTGAGCCTCTGTTACTTCTATAAAATGGAGATTACCTTCCTCACTTCATAGGGTTGCTGTTGAGAAGAAATAAAGTCATTATGTGAGGTGCTTTTCAGAGACAGCCCTTGTTACAAATTAAGCCCTTGATAAATATCCACTATTATATTCATTCCATAGAAAAAACTGTCATGCCAAAGGTATTGTATAAGACACAGCGAATCACAGCCAACCAAGGATTTAAAGATGTCTTTACAGCAGGGTAGGGGGAACCTAATCATTGCTGAGAGTCTAGCATTCGTGAGGCACTGATAAATGCCTCTATGTATGGAAATTTAAAATGAAAGCATAGTACTGCGAAGTAGGTAGTTTTAATCCCACTTTATAGATGGGGGAACTGAAGTTCAAACAAGTCAAAAGGTTACCCCCAACTCAGTAGCAGCACAGGGGCTGAAATCTCGTTCTACCTGTTCTCAAAAACTTTTAACTATCCCACTTACTTTAGAAATATGTGTCCTGTGGAGAAGAAAATAAACCTAGAGAAGAAAATTCCTACAAACCTCTAGATTTCAAGATCCAGAAGAGTCATTTTAAATGTTATACATGTAATGAGTATACATTAAATGTTTATACATAATACTGACATGTATATCCCGTACCATCCAGAACTTCAGATAATTTCTGATGGATGGGAACTTTCACTGGCAATTTAGATTTCTAATTGTTATTACCTTAATTTATTATGAAGCATGAAATATAGTTTTTTATAAGGAAATTTATAAGAAAACATAATCAAAAGTTTTAAAATGAATAAATCCTAAGGGAAAGAACTGAATTCGCATTTTGAAAAGAGTAAAAGAATATGGATGATTGAGAATATAAAATAGAGAGAATAAGATAAATGGGTTTTCCAGAGGATAGGTTTTTTTTTCCTGTTTTAAGGAAAATAAGGTATAAAGATATTTTCATGTATCCAGTATTTCTTAAATACTATTGTAGATTACTAGTTTTTTAATGCAGCATCCTCTCCACAAGGATTTCTTTTTTTTTTTAACCAATAGCTACCTTGATATTGTAAGTAGCTGAGGGCAGAGTACGTGTCTTAATCGCTTTTGCGTCACCAGTATCGGGCACAGTGCTGATTCGGACACTCACCCAATCCTGGAGAGTAGGCAGAAGGAGGAACCTCATGATAATATATAGCTCTGGGGGGGGGGGGTGGGGGGATGAACTGGGAGATTGGGATTGACATATATACACTAATATGTACAAAATAGATAACTAATAAGAACCTGCTGCATAAAAATAAATGAATAAAATAAAATTCAAATTAAAAAAATAATATATAGCTGTCTGGAAGAAAGCTCTTGTTAGTCTGTTTCTTCTCCCCCAGACTTCATTAATGTTTTAGGAAGAATACTGAATATTCTAAGAGAGTGTTGTCCAATAGCACTTTCTATGGTGATGGAAATATTCCATACCTGTGTGGTCCAACAGCCATCACTAGTCACCGGAGACTCTTGAGCACTTGAAATGTGACTAGTGCAAGCGAGGAAGGTGATTTTTAATTTTGTATAATTAATTTCAAATAGTCACCTGTGGCCAGTGGCCACCTCATTAGACACCGCAGTTCTGACAAAAACACTGCATTCTAATAATATGTTCTTCATTTTTGAGCACAGATTATAGTATCAGGCACAGGCAGATTTTTTTTTAATTTTAAGGTTTATTTATGGAATGGATTTCCATGATTTCATACTGACATGTCTTTATTTTGGGTTTTTTTTGTTTGTTTTTTTGGTTTTTTTTCTTTCATTTTGTTTTTAATAAGCCAATTTTCAAATAGGAAGTTAGTCCTATCTTTGCTTAGACAAATGATGCCCCAGACACTGCCACACTAGGGGCATCTGTCCGATGTTTTAAAGAAATGATGATATAGCCCTATCCTGGATTCTACATGTTATCTTGGAAATAGTGGATAGAGTTTCTTTGCTGCATTTTTTAAGACCAGATAAAGTTTGGTTCCATTTTAGACAATTAAAAGGAAATGCAAATACTTCCAAGTTTAAAGAATCAAGCACTGGAGGCCACAAAAGGAAAACTGAGGACTAAATTTTCAAGGCAGCATGGTTTTCTTCATATATTAAATCTATAAAAGCAATGATAATGAAGGAATCAAGACACACATTTTATAACTGAAGCTCAGTTAATCAGATTTCACGCCAAGCTCAAGCACCACTAACCACCACTCTTGTCCTGTCCCCAGAGAAACTTAGCTCTTATTGGAACATCCCTCCTCTAAAAGCAGACAGGCAAAAATAAAAATCAATCTGTCTCTAAAAATCCAACCCTTCTTTTTCCTTCAAGGTCCAACTAGTCAAACTTCTTGTGGGGAGAGAAGCAGAAGCATGGTTTAGGAGGTTTCATGTTATTTCTACCCTCACCACTCTGTGCCCCTGGATAGCTGTTAATTAGCAAGATAAAAATAGTACATAAAATAAGCCAGTGACCAGATCACTCAAGACTTCCTTAAAGAAAAAGAGAAATAAATCATTCTACTATTATTTTATTTACCCTATCGGTTTACCCAGTTCATAACAATTAAGCCTTATCTGCCATCTATGGCAAGTGACCCTTGATAATACCTGTCTTATTATAAATGTCTCATTTTAACCCTCTTTTCCATAAATGAACTCAATGTGTTACTTTATAAGTAATCTGTATCTACTTTTATAACTAGTCCTGTTGTACCGTCTTCTCTGAAAATCTTAAAACCCAAGTGTTTAGAAAGCATCTTAGCCAGTATTTTGATCAGTGATTTTTTTACTGAACAACACAATTGTAAAGATTAGACTATGGTTCTATAGTATTTTAAAACTTGCAAAGCCTTTCCATGTGCACAATCAAATTGTAACTCCAGGGCTTCCCTGGTGGCGCAGTGGTTAAGAGTCCGCCTGCCGATGCAGAGGACACGGGTTCGCGCCCCGCTCCGGGAAGATCCCACATGCCACGGAGCGGCTGGGCCCGTGAGCCATGGCCGCTGAGCCTGCGCGTCCGGAGCCTGTGCTCCGCAGCGGGAGAGGCCACAGCAGTGAGAGGCCCGCGTACCGCCAAAAACAAACAAACAAAAAAACAAATTGTAACTCCAGGGAAAGACAAGTCCAAGGAGGAGGATAGTTTGCCCAACGTGGTGTGGTCGTGAGGATCACGACCTGTGGATGTCACACAGACTGGAATTCCCATCCTGGCTCCACGGCTTACTAGCTGTGCGACTCCAAGAAAGCCCTTGATCTCTCTAAGCTCATAGAGAACTAATGGGAAATAGATGAGCTAATATGTATGAATTTCTCAGCATGATGTCTGACACATGAGAACCACTCTCAAAGTTAGCCATAGCCACGGCTGCCATGTACAGCTGTGCAGGAGAGCGAGGGGGGCAGACATCTTGCCTATTCCACTTTCCAAGCCATCTGCTCTGAACTGGCCTTCAGGACAAAGGGGCACCTTTATCTAATGTTTTCAAAGCGACTCTCTAGTTGCCTACAGGGCTGTGTCCACTCCACATGGACGCTTTTCCAGATCCCACGAGGACACCTCCAGGGCTAGTGGAATCCCTGGTCACAGTTGATGATGATTACCCCATGACTACCACCCAGTCAGGAAATAGTAAGCAGACAGATCTAGACTTCCAAAATCTAGACTTCTGACTCCAAATCTAGTCTTTTTTCTACAATACTCCCTTGCCTCTGTATCTTCTCAAATGAAGGATGCCTATGAAAGTGCTTTGTGTGGAACAAAAGGTGACAAGAATGTCAGCTGCTACTTAAATTTTCCATTATGAATCAAGGTACCCTCCTAGTTCTTGTATGACTCCAAAGGACATGGCATGTATTCAGGAAAAACTGTCATTGCAGAATAGGGTGGAATCAAGAGTTATTTGTGGCACTAGCAACCTCAGAGATAAAGGCATCAGTGGTTATGCTAATGAAGCAGGTGTGTTAGAGCAGCTCTATTGAAATAACAGGCTAGAATGACACAGAGGACAGTTGGTCTGGGTGTGAAGAACCTGTTGTTACCACTGAGGTATCATGTGGCAGGAGCAACTTTTCTCTTTGGCAGCAGACATAGATCTTGTTCTAGCACTTGTTCGTTCGTGTTTTCTCAGGAGAGAAAGATATCGCAAAACAAAAAAATACTCATTCTGCTCCCCACAAAAACATCATCTTTAAAATGCACCAAATTGAATCCACTTTGTAAGTGTAATTAAAACCTTACTTGAGTTAAACTCACAAAGTTCAGTTCAACATGTTTAAAATTGTGCCTGCCGGGGGCGGGGGGGAAACGGGGACGGGGGAGGGTTGGATTGGGAGTTTGGGATTAGCAGATACAAACTACTATACATAGAACAGATAAACAATGAGGTCCTACTGTATAGCACATGGAACCATATTCAATATCCTATGATAAGCCATCATGGAAAAGAATATGCTATTTACTAGTAGAAGAATCCTTCCTCCTTTGAGATCTTAAGAACTGCTTAGAGAAGTAGTTGAGCACTGAAAAGTGAATTATGTAGTTTCATGTTGTACACAGCACCATCTGTTGGGGAAATCGATTAACAATTTTGAAAAATTCTGGAGGAAAAAGGAAAAATTGAACTTAACCAAATCAGGACTGTGGTTGGGGTGTAAGAAAAAAATAGAAGAAGCGAAAAAGCCCCAAACTATTAATTAAACCATAACAAGATGCTAATCTGCTTTCAGTTCACTGCCAGAAAACTTACTTTTAAGTGGATTCAGCGATGCCCACCTGGTGCATAACTGGGCCAGAACAGTTCCCTCACCCCTACTAGTCAGGAAATGAAAATGGGACCGAAGCAGATGAACATTAATAATGCCAGGTTTTATATATGTCTGTGTAATGTACTTCTTGCAATTACATGTCTTTATGAAACATTAGTGGGTCAAAAAATGACATGAGACACCCTGTCCCATGTGTCACACAGAGTGGGGCTCTGTGCGCTCCAGGGACAGTGAAGGGGTCTGAGAGACCGGGTGTTAGCTTCCGTCACCTTTAGTGTCGATGTGAATAGAGGCCGATGTGCCAGACACGGCAGGTCTAGGCCCCTTAGAGCTCAGTGCGCTTCTGTGTTTGCTGCATAGGCCGGGTTACGGATTGATGGTGTTTAGCTTTAAGACATTATATACGATCCGGATTTTGAAGATAGGATTATATAAATTGTTTCTTGTCTGGATATAGTACCGATGGTTAAACGAAGGGTTGAAGAAAGTTTGTAAGGGGGCTAATTGCAGTAAGCAGATGTGGAAGAACATTTTTCTGGAGAATAACAGGGAGAAGCAGATGCAAAGAATACAAGGCTTCTGCAATCATGGAGGAAAACCTTAGAATGATTATTCCAGCATGGCCAGACACACCCTCTTCTCACCTCTCTGTTTCCAGGAAGCCTTCCCTAAACCCCAGTCTAAGTTAGATACACTTGGTAAATACTTCTATCGCACCTGGCCTGTCTTCTTCTGTAACAAGCAGTTTTGAACTTTGCTCTCTTCCTTAGTGGACTGTAAAGTCCATGAGGGCAAGGAATGGCTCTGACTGGTGACAGTCATTATGCCCAATGAATATAACAGCCCTTAGCAGTGTTGTCACTTCGTCATAATTTGTTGAAGAAATGAAGAAATGAATGAGTTGTATCCCGGCATGTGCTGCCACTCTTGACAATACATTTCCTCAATAGTTCAGTGACCCATACCCAAGACAGGAAGCAACTTTCTAAAAGAACAGATGCCACAAACAAATGGGGAGAGGAGGTCTGGGAAGCCGGAGAAGGGCACATAATGATTAGGAATTAGTTTTCTAAAAATAACTTTAAGATATATGATTGTCAGCAATTATACGGATTGCAAAAACTGGAGGGGAAAACAAACAGGTATATCATTGTTTCCAGACATTCTGCATCATTAGCACTCAGTTATTTGTGCAAATCTGAATAACAAAGAAGGTCCCTACCTTGGGTAGTTAAAGATGTAAAATAATGCTGATCCAGACACACATATAGCAGATGCCAGAATTCAATAAGAATATGAGTTAAATTACTAAAATGATGGGACCTTTCTGTACTGTCTTTGCAACTTTCCATGAATCTAATTATTTCAAAGTAAAAATTGAAAAGTTTCCTGCTGTGTTTATGTTGAGGAAGAAGGGTCAAGTATATCATTTGAGGGTTTTTTCCTGTAACATCCAAGGGTGGGCTTGTTCCAAAAGTTGCATTTTAGGTGGAGCTGAACTTTAATTCCAAAGAAATGAAGGTCTATAATTTTCTGAAATATTTCAGTGAATATATGACAACTGTTCTATTGTTCCACATATTCTACAGCCAGAGTTAAATATTATAAATTTATCTTTTATTGCCTTCATTTCCCCCAATTTATCTGCTACTTAATTTTCTATGATTGGTGATATTTTCCCTTAAAAACTGAATGAAATTAAAATGATAGCAGTTCCGATTTATATACTTGTAGAGATGCAAAACAGAGACAGTGTGATTTAAAAAAAAAAAAAAAACAGTCCAACCTTAGATCTGCCACAGACTGGCTCTATGGCTCTCCTCTATCTCCAAAGTTGTATGACCTTGGAAAGAATACGTAATCTAAATTATTATGTCAACAGATCTGTGCTGGCGGATTTGTATCATTTATTTGTCATATCCACCCCAGAGGTAACTTTTCTTATCCTGATCTTATAAACAAGTTACCTAGGGCTCAGCGTTAAGGAACTCCTCCAAGATCCAAGCTCACTGGTTTGAGAACTGGATTTGAACCGAAGGTACCTGTCTACAAAGACTTTCCACAGACCCATACTAGCTAGCATGCCGTTTTGAATTCTGACATTCTAAGACTCCCGTTTTTTCCCACCGCTCAGTATCAAATACTCCATTCATAGAAGAGCAAGCTGAGAGAACATTCACATGACCAGAAATGAAACCCTAGATAAAGAAATCATCCTGGGCTTCCCTGGTGGCGCAGTGGTTGAGAGTCCGCCTGCCGATGCAGGGGACGCGGGTTCGTGCCCCGGTCCGGGAAGATCCCACATGCCGCGGAGCAGCTGGGCCCGTAAGCCATGGCCGCTGGGCCTGCGCGTCGGAGCCTGTGCTCCGCAACGGGAGAGGCCACAACAGTGAGAGGCCCGTGTACCGCAAAAAAAAAAAAAAAAAAAAAAAGAAATCATCCTTTGTGAAAACTCGAGGTTGTATTCCTTCTATAGACTGTTCACACTCAAACCTGACCAGATCACAAACAGCCTTCAGAAAACAAATTCCATACAGGAAAGAGAGTCATGGCCCCATTGGACCATGTTATCAAGACATTTAGTGCATGTAAGAGTGAGGCAGAACTAATCACTGTGATCATTTGAATGCTTTAAGAAAAACTCATTTTGTGGGAACATGATTTCAATCCTGTTATTTAGGATTCATTGTATTATGACCTTCACACCCATTCATATTTGCAAAGCATTTTATGATCCTTCTTGCTCTGTTGCAAAATCTGTTACAGAGAATGTTGTCCCAGCTTTTACAAATAAACTAAAGGAGTTACAAGGTACTTAAGACATTTATCATTCATCAGCGAGGCAAGAATGCTGCAGAACATCAGCTTCCATTTCTTATGCAGCAGAAAGCGCCACTATCATGAGAGCTTTGTGCTCCTGGAGTGGGGCCAATACGAAGTCATGTCACCTTTTGGACCAGGGTGTTTGCATATCCATCCATTACTCATCCGTTTATCAACCACTACACACATGCCAGGTAGTCTGCAAAGACACTGTGTTAAACGGTGGTTGGAGTCCATGTCTGTGTGATTTCATCCGTTCCCCCAGCCTGGTCTTAGGTTCTAATCTCAGCTCTAAAGCAGACCAGCTAAGTCAATTTGGGTAAGTCACTTAACGTCTCTGAATTTCAGACACTTACTTTACCAAAATGCTATGTGGGCAAAATAGTAATTGACCCGCCACAAAGAAGACATGCAGTAAGTGTAAATTTTAACCTTCTTCCTGGCCAAACCTATTTCAGAACTCACCTCTCTCTTTTCCCTGTGATGTGTGTGTGTGTGTGTGTGTGTGTGTGTGTGTGTGTGTGTGTGTGTGAGAGAGAGAGAGAGAGAGAGAGAGAGAGAGGAAACTTTGCTAGTAACAAATTAAAAAGAGAGAAAGAGAGAGGGATCCAGGGTTCTTTCATAGTCTACGCACTATGAATCACCCTGAAAGGTAAAAAGCTCTTAATATTTTTTTATGCCCTTGCCTCCTTTAATTCTATAGCTATGGAGTGGTTTAGTATATCCTTTTAAAAATAAAACTATTTTAAACTAGTAGATATTTATTGTTGCCCCATAAGCTCCTCTTCTCATATTGAAACATCCTTGAGTTGTTTTTCATGGGATCCTGTTGTCATATTTTTAATAATTTGGGTTCTGGATTTTTAAGGACAGATACAGGGTGAGAGTCTACTAAGACCTCGCTTCTCAAATGTGTCAAGTCATAAAGTCACCTGAGTTGAGTATGGAAATTTCAGGTTCCACCCCTGGCCTACCAACTCAGAATCTCCATGAGAGAAGGCTAGGAATCTCTGCTTTTAATAGGTAGCACCGGTGTTGCTTCTGATCTGGCCAGTCTGGGGCACACTCCTCTGGGAGCTAGGTTCTCTGTGGGTAGGAATATGATCCAGGCACCATGTTTGTGGTGCGCATTACTTGGTTGAGTTTATCTCTGTATGTAAAGGGTGGGAACAAAGCAAAGATTCTTGGTAATATCTTCCTGCTTCTCTGGTCTAAGTAATAGACCATTTTAAACTCTGATTAAATTCAGTCCTGGACAGAACAGTGGCGTTGTTCGTTTTTACATGATCAAACTTCATTCCTATTTGCCTGGAAATCTGACTTTTTTTGATACGCCTTTTTAGTTTACAAATAGCAATATAGCACAGTATACCATAGTATGAATATATCATAATTTATCTAACCTCTGTCCTACGATAGCCAATAAAATCTTGTGGTAGGCGTCCAGGCCGTAAGCATCCTGTAGTGACTTTACTGGTTTCACCTCTTCCTCTTCCCTCCTCACATTTACCTACTTATCCACATCATTTACTTTCTTATTTGTGCAGATATCCTAGAGTGTAATGGCCCAGCCTTCAACTGTAGCTCTTGAAAAGATTATAAACCAATATTTAGTATTAGTATTTTTATACTTCTATTAACTTTTATTCTCAGAGGAAAAAAGTTAAAAATATTTTAAGTAGACATATATACAGAATGTAATCTGGTTAAGGGAAGATATCTTTTCTGCATTTCATCATGCAGAGGCCTGGGAATATGAGTAATTCAAGAAGGTGTATGATTCTACTTAAAAAATGGGGCATGGAGACGCCAATGCCTGATATCCACACGTTAGTTATTCCACTAGGTTAAGCCTTATCTTTAAAGTACCCGTTAAAATACACATTGAAGGTCAATAATTATGCAAGTTTTAATGGTGACAGAGGAATTGCTAAAAGCTTCAAAATAGAGTACAACACAGAGGGTCCCTGAGTCACTGGCAAATCCTGAAAGACGTCAGAAATTCAGTGTGGACTTAGAAATCTGAGCTTCTCCATTTACCACTCATCTGCTGCATCTGAGGGGTACCCCCTCACCTTCTGTTTGGGGTGGCCTTAATGCTTCATCCAAGGTAAGACGGCATAAGTGTGGCCAAGCGACCTCTGCTACGCCAACTGTAGTTCTTCCCAATCCACTGCTGTTAGTTTCCAGGGGTGAGACATCTGTCTCTACCTTAACTCCGCACAGATGTATGTGCACACACCCAAACACACACACAAGCAGCTGAGAAGTCCACATTATCACAATTCCTCCAAAAGATGCCTCACTCCCACCGGTACGTCCTGAATAATCTTGAGTAAACTTAATACTCACAGGATACACGCTTGTTACAGGCAGAGTTAGGAAATCTGTCTTGGTTGAAGGGTATAATTTCATGGCAGAGTCCATGTAAACTGCTTGCACTGTGTGGAGTCCTAAGTCTTTTCTAAAGGAGAACATAATCACAGGCTTGCAGCTGAAATTAAAAAAGTATCTACTTAGCTGATGGTGATGAGTTGCACAGCAGTTTAAACAAATTATCAGAACTTTTTCAGTTGCAGCATGAGTTATGAACTCCGGAAATTCAGACTTTTTTTTTTTTTTTTAATAAACTGATTTGACACTACATTTTAAATTTTATTTATTTATTTTTGGCTGTGTTGGGTCTTCGTTTCTGTGCAAGGGCTTTCTCTAGTTGTGGCGAGCGGGGGCCACTCTTCATCGCGGTGCACGGGCCTCTCACTGTCGCGGCCTCTCTTGTTGCGGAGCACAGGCTCCAGACGCGCAGGCTCAGTAGTTGTGGCTCACGGGCCTAGTTGCTCCGCGGCATGTGGGATCTTCCCAGACCAGGGCTCGAACCCGTGTCCCCTGCACTGGCAGGCAGATTCTCAACGACTGCGCCACCAGGGAAGCCCCAGACTTTTTAAAATAAGCCAAATCATGGGAAAGGAAATATACCTGCTCTGTATGGAAAACTTTTATTCTTTATCAATTGGTGAATAGGTGAAAACTTCCCCAGAATATTTTCCTGAGCAAACTTTGATTTCTTCCTGTTTTTCTATACTAGCTTTTTTGTTTTTTTTTTAATTCTTTACCTTTGTTTTCTTTTCCTTCACTAGAGACTCAGTATTTAGGTTTTGACAGAGCAGGGGGGAAGGAGATGGTTAGAAAACAAAAAGGACCAAGATTCCAGTTCCATATTTGATCTGGGGTGAACCCTATTTCTCTCCTAGTTGACAATTAATTTGGTGGTGGTTAATCTGTAAAATGAGAAGATGTCTCTGATCCAATTAGCTAACCATCCATTTTACCATTCTGCACATTTCTGTGTGGAATATGCCGCTATCTCAGCCCTGTGTCTAACAGAGGCGGCAAACGTGTTCGTAGTGGAGGGACGGTAGGCATGTGCTGTAGGTATCAGAGGAATGAAAAGAGGCTTCTGTGAGTAGCAAACAACAAAAGTAAAACCAACACCCCTCCTTGAAGTGTGGCAATCTCCCCTTTGTTTTGTAGCAACTAAAACCACCCCAGCTACATAAACCCAAAGGTAATGCTATATTATTTCCCACCCTATTCCCACCTCCAACTCCAGTTCTCAGTGTTAATAGCGTAGAAGGTTTCTTCTGCAAATTTCTCTTATAAAAACATACAAACAGGGACTTCCCTGGTGGTGCAGTGGTTAAGAATCCACCTGCCAATGCTGGGGACACGAGTTCGAGCCCTGGTCCTGGAAGATCCCACATGCCGCGGAGCAACTAAGCCTGTGTGCCACAACTACTGAGCCTGCACTCTAGAGCCTGCGTGCCACAACTACTGAGCCCGCGTGCCACAACTACTGAGCCCGCGTGCCACAACTACTGAAGCCTGAGTGCCTAGAGCCCGTGCTCCACAACAAGAGAAGCCACCACAATGAGAAGCCTGCGCACTGCAACAAAGAGTAGCCTCCGCTTGCCGCAATTAGAGAAAGCCCGTGCGCAGCAACGAAGACCCAACACAGCCTAAAATAAATTAAATAAATAAATTAAAATATATATATACACAAACATACAGATTACACTTTTCCTCTAAAAAGGATGAGAAGCCCGCGCACCGCAACGAAGAGTAGCCCCCGCTTGCCGCAACTAGAGAAAGCCCGTGCGCAGCAACGAAGACCCAACGCAGCCTAAAATAAATAAATTTAAAAATATATATATATAAACATACAGATTACACTTTTCCTCTAAAAAGGATCACACTGTGCACGTTGCTCTGCCTGCTGCTTCCTTCCTGACTTTATACATGTCAACTACTACCTGCCTGGCTCCCTCCCTCCCTCCGAGCTCACCTTTCCTGTCACCTCCTCAGAGAGGTGTTTCCTGACCCTCCCCACCCCCACCCCCACCCCCCCATCACATTCTATTTCCTCCCCTTGATTTTTTTTTCTTCCTATGTGCTCAGTGGTGTGTGCCCTTCCCCCCTTCCCCCCATTAGAATGTAATCTCCCTGTAAGCGGTGACTTTAGTTTGCTCTCTGCTGTATCCCTGGTGACTAGACGAGTGCCTGCACATAGTGGGTCCTCAGTAAATATTTGGTAAATGGACGAATCTGAATCCTCCTCGTCACTCGTTGCAGGAGTGCTGCGAGTGTGAATGAACCGTGACCTATCTAACCAAGCCCTTACTGATGGGCACGCAGGCTCTTTCAAGCTTTAGTCATTACAAGCAATGCCGCTTTGCCTGTGCTTTTGTAAGAAAGACGTCAGAGAATGGGATTGCTGGGTCCAAGGGTAGATGCGTTTTCATTTTGAGTAGAAGATGCCCAGTTACACTGTCAAAAGATTATTGCCATTCACACCCACCAGCAATGACTAAAAGCATCTGTTTTCCCCCAGTTTTCTCTGTAGCAGGAGATTGTATCTTGTTTGTAGCAGGAGATTGTATCTTGTTGGAATTGGTATTTCCACGTAAATTACCGAGTTTGAATATTGTAACATAAAGTTTATTGGCCGTTTTCTGTGAATCGCCTGTTTATAACATTTTGCTAGTTTCCGTTGGCTTCTCTGTCATCTTATCAACTTGTAGCTGCCGTTGATATTGAGCATATTAGTTCTTCATTTGTCACGTGTGGCTATTACCTTTCCCAGTCTACCTTTTGTCATTCAAGTTTATTATTCTTGTCATAGAAAGCTTTACATTTTTATATAGTCAGAACTGACTTTTAGGCCTCTGGGTATCCAGTTTTGAGTAGGAAAGTTTCTCCTATTGAAGGCTAAAAGGTATTCTCTTGATTTTTTTTGATAATATTTTAATTTTTTAAGTAGTTAAGTCTCTTGTCCAGCTGGAATTTGTATTAATATATGATAAGATATATAGTGATTTAGCGTTGTTCTTCCACATAGATGTTTGATTATGTTAACACTGTCCTTTAAATAAACTATCTTTCCCCCACTGAACTGAAGTTTAAATATGACTTTGATTTAAATATACTAAATACATAATATATATATAAAAGTACATATATATGACTGACACATATACTATATATATGTATATGTGTTTATGTATACACATATATAAAGTTGAATTTCTTTTTAAAAAATTATTTATTTTGGGCACGTTGGGTCTTCGTGGGCGTTTCTCTAGTTGCGGTGAGCAGGGGCTACTCTTCATTGCAGTGCACTTGCTTCTCGTTGCGGAGCATGGGCTCTAGGCGCACGGGCTTCAGTAGTTGTGGCTCGCAGGCTCTAGAGCGCAGGCTCAGCAGTTGTGACGCACGGGCTTAGTTGCTTTGCTAAGCAACTAAGTGGGTACTTCCAAGACCAGGGTTTGAACCCACGTCCCCTGCACTGGCAGGCGGATTCTTAACCACTGCGCCACCAGAGAAGTCCTGATAAAGTTGAATCTATTTCTTGATTCTCTGTTTTTGTCCCCCTGACCTATTTGTCTATTATTATCTATTTCTTATATTCTTATATTTCTCTCTATATCTGTTTTATTGTGATACTTATAGGTTAAGTTTTCAAATCTTATAAATTCCCCCTCACAAATCTACTTTTCCAAAATACTCTTGGTTACTCTCAAATATTATTGCATACGATTTTTTTTAATGGTTTATTTCAATTAAACCTACCAGAATTCTGCATAAAGCTGGGCTTTTGAAAGAAACCCATCTGGCTGCACCACGGGAGGTAGACTGGAGCAAAGGGGAGGCGAGTGACAGGGAGACAGGCTAAGCGGTGGTGCCGGTAATCTACGCAAGTCGAAACGGCGTCTGAACGAGGGGTGGCAGGAGAGCAAGCCCTTTCCAAGACAGAATCAACGGGACTTTGACCTTTGGATGTGAAGTGTAAAGTCAGTCAGTCAAAGCTATTGGACTGGAGGACTGGGCAAAGTGTAAAATAAATCGACCAGAGTTAGGACTACAAGGCAAGAAGTAGGTCTGCAGGTGGACAGAAGGGAAGAAGATGTGTCCACTTGTAAATAGGTTGAGCTTGATGTATGAGGGCCATTGATGAGCAGACAGAAATTGGTGATGATGATACAAATCATTTGGGTAATTTTAAAATATTTTAAAGAGGTTTTCAAATAAAGTTCTAGAGCCTTTCACACATACTGAAGTGCTTACTTTCTTCTTTTTTTTTTTTTCCTTACTTTCTTATGAGGCCTTACTTTTTTCTGACTCATTCTTACTTTGGGCATCTTGAGGGCAGGTTATTGTAAAGAAGCACAGAATTAAGGTATCCCTTCTCGAAGAGTAGAAATTTGTCCATATGTGGTAAAATGCCAGTTTTTGAAAATGTTTATTCCTCTTCAGTAGAAATATTTTTCTACAAATACTGTGCATGAATAGCTTTATAATATTTTTGCACAGCTTGGTATTATTTTAAGGTCACTATAGTTTTCTCTTTATCATAAAACTGTTTATACTACTGAATCTAAATAATTTTAACTGTCAATATTACACATCAGTTTGTCTCAAGGTATTGGGTAGATAGGCTTATTCTCATGGCTTTTTCATTCTTTTTTCTTTTCAGAACTTGATAGCCCAGAAGAGTTAGGGAAAAAGCGTATCTGCAGGATTATCACTAAGGATTTCCCCCAGTACTTCGCAGTGGTTTCACGGATTAAGCAGGAAAGCAATCAGATTGGTCCTGAAGGTGGAATTCTGAGCAGTACCACCGTGCCCCTCGTCCAAGCTTCTTTCCCAGAGGGTGCTTTAACCAAAAGAATTCGAGTGGGCCTCCAGGTAATGTTCACAAAAAGTTGTTCTCCTTGGTACGTGGAGAGAGCATGTGAGCATGTTCTGCTCTGAAAACTGTTGTCATGACTCATCCTTATGATATATTGCGAATCGAAGCATTTGGGCCATTTTGGGAATGATTAACCTGTTTTAAATAAAAAGTATTACGTATGAAGTTAGCGTACTGGCTTATAGAAAAAAGGGACATATTTTAGGGTTTTTTTAACCACAGGTTATTGGTCTCAGTGTGTGGGGCAACAAAGCACCAAACAGCACATATACCATTAAAGAAACAAAGTACATTAGATTTGGTTTATAATATGCCACATCATAAAAATCTATAATAGTGAAACTTGCAAGCTTTCAGATTTTAGTTCAAGTAAATCATAAATGCTGGGTTTTAACCAAACCAGTTGGAACTTGTTTTGGTTTGGAAAGCTGGCTGAAAATCTTGGCAAGAATGGTCTTTCTTCCATTTATTCATTTCTGTTAGAACTTAACCAGTACTTTTTCTTCTTATTGAATAAGGAAAATAACCTGAAATAACTTAATTTGTGTTGTTACTTAATATAGTAATTAATAGTTTAACTGAAAGTTCAGTAAACATTTGGAGCTAAAGATACCACCTTACATTTCAGTAGTATGAAGTTCCCTGCAACTGTCTCCCACATTGAATATTCTACCAAATTGCAAAGAAATGAAAAGAATTGTTAGACTAGAACTGATATCCTTTGAAATCTTGTACGCCTTTTTGTTACTTAACTCTAGAAACCTCAATAAAAATTGAGGGTACAAGTTGCCTTTGTAACGTTTTACTGAACGCCCTGCATAGATTTCAAAAATATTGGACTCGGGCTTCCCTGGTGGCGCAGTGTTTGAGGGTCCGCCTGCAGATGCAGGGGACGCGGGTTCGTGCCCCGGTCCGGGAGGATCCCACATGCCGCGGAGTGGCTGGGCCCGTGAGCCATGGCCGCTGAGCCTGCGCGTCCGGAGCCTGTGCTCCACAATGGGAGAGGCCACAACAGTGAGAGGCCCGCATACCGCAAAAAAAAAAAAAAAAAAAAAAAAAATACTGGACTCAATATTTGTTGTCCTTTGGATTAGACTGAGCGGTTTCTCTGCCATGAGATCTGACATCCTATCTCTTTCATGCAAGCCCATGCCGTCTGTGTTCTACTGGGAACATACTCTAGCTGTAGGTCCTGCTACAGTGTTAGGTTGTTTTTGTTTTTGCTTTATGCCTTCCTGAAATAGTGAGAAAGGATGAAAAAGAACGATTTTTTTTTGCCCCATAAAATTTTTTAAAAGATTTCTTTAAAATAACAAAATTTCTGGAAAGTTATGTTCTCTTCCATTTCCAAATACTGATAAACATATTAAAATGTTAAACTTGACTCAATAAAATATCTAACATAAAAAAAGACTGAAAATACCAAGTGTTGGCAAATACGTAGAAGAACAACTAGGACACTCACATCTGCTGATGAGAATAAAAACTGGTACCGCAACGAGCATTTTGGAAAACATTTTGGCAATTATGTCGTAATGGTGGTCATATGTGTACCAAATAGCAATTTGGCTCTTAGATATATAACTACCAGAAACCCATACATGTGGCCATCAGAAGGCATACACAAGAATGTTAATAGCAGAAGAAAGACATTTTTTTGGTGGTCGTTTTTGGGTTTTTTCTCCTCAGTTAAAAAGTCCACTTTCTGATAAGAGCAAAATGTCCACTTTCATTTAAGGTCCTTTCTCTTGTCTCTAGGCCCAGCCTGTTCCAGATGAAACTGTGAAAAAGATCCTTGGAAACAAAGCAACATTTAGCCCAATTGTCACTGTGGAACCCAGAAGAAGGAAATTCCATAAGCCTATCACAATGACCATTCCAGTGCCCCCGGCCTCCGGAGAAGGTGTCTCCAATGGGTACAAGGGAGACACCACACCCAATCTGCGCCTTCTCTGTAGCATTACAGGTTTGGTTAAGTTGTTGCTGTTTTTGCTATTAATGCTCTAGCATTCGCAATGATTCTGTACAAAGATGGAAAGCCTTTGAACATCCCTGCCAACATTATAAGAGTAGAAAAAAAAAAGAATAAAACATTTTACTTGTCCATCACCTCATCTCTATTATCCCTGTAATTATTTCTTTAAGATGCTGATAGCATGACATTTTTCAGTGGTATCATTTTTCCTATTAAGTTTAGTGTTAATAGTAGTGCGTTTTTAAGGTGATTGAGGTATTATTGAATCTACTGGAGCATCTAGGTAATCTCTCGGTGACTGAGGTAACAGACCTAGCAACACCCTTTAGGCTATAGGAAATTGCATGGACTTTGGGGGAAACAGAGGCTCCCACAGAGCGCCAGGAGTAGGGAAGAGCCAAGTGAGTATATGATTCTTCTCACCTACTCTATTCACAAGTGTAATCCAATAGACTAAATATGCAGGACTTAGGTGAACACATTTTGTGATAAGCACCCGGAGTCCAGAGCTAATTCATCATTTGATTAACCTGAGTTTATAACTTAAAGATAGGTGTTCCTGTTTGTTTGTTTTTTCTGAAGAGTATTTTTAATGGCTGGTTCCCCTTATAGCCTGGAAAGTTAAATGATTCAGGAAGTATAAAATGACTTTCATTTTAACTTTCCTGATAGTTCTTGACTTCTTCAAAAAATAAAAGAATGGGCTTCCCTGGTGGCACAGTGGTTGAGAGTCCGCCTGCCGATGCAGGGGATGCGGGTTCGTGCCCTGGTCCGGGAGGATCCCACATGCCGCGGAGCGGCTGGGCCCGTGAGCCATGGCCGCTGAGCCTGCGCGTCCGGAGCCTGTGCTCCACAACAGGAGAGGCCACGGCAGTGAGAGGCCCGCATACTGCCAAAATAATAATAATAATAATAATAATAATAATAATAATAAATAAAAAATAAAAGAATTATACTATCTGCAACAACAAATCTTTGCACATGTAAATTGTGGCTTAAAATGAATGGCTTAAACTTGTGTGCCCCAAGTTTAAGCCATTCATTAGTATCCAGACAAACAGAAAGGTGATTTTTTTCCTAACCTAATATTATCTTACAAGGAGGTCACTATAGGCTGGTCAAAGTATGAAAGGAGAGGAGAGAGGAGAACTATCTTTCGTACGTGTCGTTAATGAAAGTGCTGAAGTTTTGCGAGTTACTGGCTATACAGAAAGAACAGGATGACGTTAAAAATTTTACAAGGAGCATCTCCCATAATAAAGTCACATATCTGGTGTTGTTCTCTCAGGGGGCACATCGCCTGCTCAGTGGGAAGACATCACAGGAACTACTCCTTTGACGTTTATAAAGGATTGTGTCTCTTTTACAACCAATGTTTCTGCCAGGTATGGAAATAAAATGATTCCAAAAAGTACTAGGAATTATTTTTATTACCTTTTGGAAAGTAAAAATTGTTGTGCTTAATACCAGTATGATTGTTCTGTAAAATGCTGATGGTGAAGTTGGGCCTAACTCAGAAATTTTAAATTCACTTGGATGTCATTTTATCCGGTTCTCACAGGGAGCCTATAAGGTAGTAAACTTGCTTCTTAGCAATTCATAAAAACGGATAGGATCTTCCTTTCTCTCCCATTTTCCCCCATAAAATTCTTGTTCCTTCCAGAGGTGAAGTAATAAACTCTCAAGCAGGAGTAGAAAGGAAGGCTTGTCGTGGGTATGTGTTAAGAGGGGAAAAAGAATTTTATGGAAAAGAAAATAGAGGAGAAAAATCCTTAGCATTTTCTTAGCAAAAGCATAACAAGTAATAAAAGTAGGGTTTCTGTATTTTATAAACAGAGTAAATATCTTTGCTGTTTGTTCAAATGAACAAGTTAATGTTTTGGTTTAGTTCCTTTATATACTCTTTGTTTTAATGGTGAATCTTTAAGATTTGGCTTTGACATCTCCTTATTTTTATACTTTGGATATTTTGTTTTTGTCTCCCTCAGATTTTGGCTTGCAGACTGCCATCAAGTTTTAGAAACTGTGGGGTTAGCCACACAACTGTACAGAGAATTAATATGTGTTCCATATATGGCCAAGTTTGTTGTTTTTGCCAAAATGAATGATCCTGTAGAATCCTCTCTGCGATGTTTCTGCATGACAGATGATAAAGTGGACAAAACTTTAGAGCAGCAAGAGAATTTTGAGGAAGTTGCAAGAAGCAAAGATATTGAGGTACCTTGTTTACAGCAAGTGCTGTAAACAGTTACAGCACTTTGTTACATTCTCCAGACATTGAGTTTTCTTTTGAGGTCCTAATACAGCATGTACTGTAAATATCAAATACATTATTGAGTTTAGTTTTTGTTTTAAAATGTGATACAGATTCACTCTCAAATGATTTTAAATGTCTTCGAGGTTATCTTAGTTGGTTAAAATGTAGTACCAACGAATCTAGGTCATGGTTGCGATTTTCCTGTGGCCACTTGAGTTATTTTCATGTTCACTGTCTAGACACATCACCATGATTTTCCTTTTTCAATCACTGGATAAGTATCTAAGAGTCAAAAAAAACTTTCAAACTCTATGGGTAAGTGGTTGATATCAGGCACTTTCTCAAATACGTTTAAAGTTGGTAGAATAGAAATAAATCTAGATTTATATTTGGTAGAATAGAAATAAATCTATAATTCTGTCTTGTACATGTCCATGTTGCCGTTTCCAATCGCAGTTACTAATTGTGAACCGATAGAGTTATTTTTGTGGCAAATAGCACCACCAGAAGTAATTTCCCAATTACAAGACAAACGTGACATAGAAACATGTTGGTCTTTTAAGGTTATATGACTTAAAATCTCAGAATTCTTTCCATTTACCATTAAATTATGTATTTCTTTTACTCCAAAAGGTTCTGGAAGGAAAGCCTATTTATGTTGATTGTTATGGAAACCTGGCCGCACTTACCAAAGGAGGACAGCAACTTGTTTTTAACTTTTATGCTTTCAAAGAAAATAGACTGCCATTCTCCATCAAGGTAAATCACCTTCAAGAGAGACTCTGTGGATTTTCTTTTAAATGCTCTTAAAGAATAAAAAAGATTCTAATGATTTATTCAGTTGGAAATATCCCACCAAACTTAAATTCATAGGAAGAAAGTCAGATTTTTGTCCTAGTTCTACCTGAGTGTACTTTAGAGCCAGGAAAGCTTTATAATTAGTAAAAAGAGTCTCTACCTTTTAAACAGCTAAATGATCATTTATATGTAGGCAAATGTTTGTGAGACCAAGCAATCTAGAATAACAAAATGCATCCTATCTGGACTGCTCAGTAATCAAATAATGGATGAAATCCAAATTGATTGTTCAAGTTTCATCTTTATTTCTGATGGAACTCGGGGACATTCTGGAGAGACCATCTTCCTCCTCAGAGAACCAGAGGACACAGGAGAATTGTTTTATTGTTATTACTATTTGCTGCTGTTATGGTTGCTAAAACTGAGGCTTTGAAAGAAAGAAATGATTAGACAGGAAGAAAATACATATAACTCAGACTGTACACTGGATTGTCAGGATGAGACCAGCAGACGTAACATTCCTGTGTTTGGACTAGGAACTGGGCATTCTAAATCTTGCTAGGTTTAAATGTGACTATGTCGGCTGAGCTGTAATCGTTATCACCTTTTCCCTTTACTATTCCTGGTTCTCGAAGGGCTCCATAAAACAAACACGCTTAACTCTTGTGCAGATGGGCAATCCTCAGAAAAGTCTCTTTCTGTAACTGTCAACTACCTAAATTCTTCTAGATTAGAGACACCAGCCAAGAGCCCTGCGGTCGTCTGTCTTTTCTGAAAGAACCAAAGACAACAAAAGGACTGCCTCAAACAGCTGTTTGCAACTTAAACATCACTCTGCCCGCACATAAAAAGGTATCTTTTAATACTGGCTTATTTTAACTTTCTTTCCCTGGCCTTGAAGAAGGGGGCCCTTGGTATGCAATTAAGGAATGCTTTGTAACATGATTAAAGCTCTTGAAACTCAAGTTTTATTAGTCTCTTTGTGTAGACTGACTAAGTCTTGTGACTGTGGTGTCAGATTCTTATGGTTTGTACGATTGAGTCCTCTGTTTATTGCTTCTGCTTCTGCTGGTAGTTCATAGATTTTGTTTGTTTTCAAATAATGTCACACATTAATTTGCCATGGATGTATAGCTTTGATATTTTTTGTTGGCTTCTTTTGGTTTGCTTTGCTTTCTAAAGCAGCTTGCATTTTGTGCTCCCTACTCAGTCCTTTTCATATCCTGATATTCTTTTCCCTGCTGTCCATTATAATATTCCTTGTCTCTGCAATGCATCTTGGAACCAAAAGGAGACAGAGTCAGATCAAGAGGATGAGGTAATATGAACACTTCTGCTTTTACTCTATCGGAGATAGAATAGAAATGGAACTGTATAAAAGAAGTTGCAGAGGGCTGAAGTGTGGGAAATGTATTATATTTTTGCAGATCTTAGCTTAAATGAGGTAAAGCATACTTTTCCTTAAAGAATAATTTACTCTTCCACATGTACAGAAGAGTACTTTAGTACAATCAATAGAATTAAAATCCAGCTAATGACTTAAAAAGAGGAGCTAAAGTTCTTTAAGCATTTTTTAAATGTGATAGATTGGCATGGATAAATATACGTTTGTGCATATTTTCACCTAGTATCCACTGTTATAACTTTTAAATCAAAGATGATGATAATGTATGACATTTTACATGTTTTATGTACTATAAAATATGCGCTCAGTGGCTATTGACAAATATTTGATATTCTATTTAAAGAAATTTATCTTGGCCATTTTTTAAGAGTATAATTGTTCAATTAAATTTTAAATAAACTTTTTCTTATAAGTTATCTCCTAGTATTTCTCCAAGTTATCAGACCACTGGATTTTTAAAACTCACACCTCAGTAATAATAAATAGAATCAGTAGCCTTAAGACTCAGTAACATTACTTCAGTAAAACCATTAACCTCTTTTTAATCTCCTCGTCTACATTTTATGCCCATTAACATATAGAAACAACAGCAGTAATCATAATAATAAACTTTGTGTGCCTTTTTTTCCTTGAATGTACTCACAACGAGTGAGTGTACATCATGATATATGTGCTTTCAATACGAACAAATTTGGGAAAATTTACTGCTCAGCATCAGAAGTCTCTGTAGTGCTTGTCTTTTATTTGTAGTTCCCTGTAGTCTGCTGTGTTGGTGCTCTTATATTTTGCTAAATGATGGTTATTTGGCTAAGAATTGGGGTGGGGTTGTAGAACCACAGTAGGAAATTAGCATTTCCCTGAGGAAAATCCGTAAGAAGAAAAATAAGGATAAACAAGATATCAACATGCCATTCTACAGAATGTTTCAAAATGATGAAAATGTCACAAGGAAGTGGAACATAATCTTCCTCTTTTTTTTCTTTTCCAGAACGAGAAAACGGATAGACGACAGAGCTTTGCATCGTTGGCTTTACGTAAGCGCTACAGCTACTTGACTGAGCCTGGAATGAGTGAGTTTCCTAACACACTTACTAATCTATGTGGATTTTTATAAGAAGAGACATTTTTTCTATACTAACTGAACTTTGGGGTCATGTGAAAACCCAATGGCAGAAGAAAATTGCCGGTGGGAAAACTTTATCATGAGATCTAAGTAATATATTGTATATAGTTGGAGATGTGAGGTACAAACACCCCCAGATCGTAGCTTTAAAAGTGTTTTTAAGCCAGTAGCTATTTTTTTTTAAATTAGAAACATCTATCACTTGAATTTGAAAACCTTGATTTTACCTTGGTAGTTAACTGTGTTAGGAGATAATGTTGTACCAAGGTTGCTTTAAATCCGTGCTCAAAAGAGAAAATATTTACTTTCATCCATGTGGGACGGTATAAAGGATGATAAAGTAACTCTGGTCATCTCATTTTTCTTAATATATGTAGGTCATTATATCTTAGTCCTGATTCCTTTTTGTCCCAGTTGGCAAGAATTATATTTTCCTACCTTCTTGAGGTAGCACTTGTTTACTGATTTATGTTTCCTCCCTCCCTCTCTCTCTCCCCTTCCCTCTGCTCTTTATTAAATATCAGCTCTAAGGCTGGCCTTCACTAGACGGGTTAAACCCTTTTCTTCTCTCAGTGATTGTTTTGGTCCATTGTTAACTGGCTTGCAAGTATCAAGGCATAGGTTCATTCAGTCATATTCGTTCGTTCTCTCTGTCTCCCTCCCCCCTCCCTGTGTTTCCCTCATCCTTATGTTTATCACCTCTGGTGATCACTGCCTTCAAGATAATCCTCTCCACCAACAGGAACTAAGAGTGCTGAGAGCAGCAGTGTGTTTGACCGATGTAGCATGGTGCCACTTGAACCATCAGAGGAGGATTTATACAAAAATTATTTTTAAATTAGTGAATCATTTCTAGCTGCTTCCCATTACTCACAGTTACTTGAATTCAGGGAGGATTGGAAATTTACCAGTAAGAACCACAACTCTGGTTTTTCCCATCTTTCCTGAATTCTTGTTTCTGTGGGCCAACATAGCATATTAAATGTGCAGCAGGAAACTACTCTACTACTTCGCTCAGGTGGTCTTAGCATAATCTTCTGCAGTCTAGCTCCTGGAGTACATACTAGGGAAGCGTTTATATTCAGACACCAAATGGGGAGCATAAGAGAAAGGAAACCCAACCACTCTCATGAATGTTCTTCCAGATCTCTTTTTTCCTCTAGCATAAATGTCTAAATCTTTCCAAAACCATAAGAGCTGAAATTAACTCCCATTATGCTACAAAGCAGGGAACGTATGTGTGTATGTAACTAGATGGTTTTTCTATACAACTGAATCTCCTGGGTGGAAGTTTTCCTTGGGATACTCTTTTGCCCCAAAGCTAAGGTTCTCATGGTGTGGATGCTTGGCACTGCCAGGCAGTAGCCTTGAGCTTTGGACAGTCTCCATGGACCAGCTACTTGAGGTTGGGGTACCTCTGGGCAGGCAAGCTCCTATCCGATTTTGGTCCCTAAGGTATTTGTTTGAGGAATACATGAGTTGTAAGGTCAGGTGTGTGTGCTGAGACAATTGAATTTTTCCCACCTCTGAAAGGGTTGCTACTTCTTGGTTAGCTTCAGTTAAGGTAAATGTAGTTTGTCTTCCTTGACTTTTGATAGAAGGAAGAGGGTACTTTTCTCTCTGTTTTACGAGAGGGAGCATAATGGTGGACAGAAGAATGGGAAGAACGAAGAAAGGACTAAAAGAAAACCTAAGGAAATGTTATGGCCCCTGAATTGGTGTTAGAACTCCAAGTGAAGGCAGCTTTTCCTGTACTACCCTGTCCTTTCCGACGCCCCCCTCCAGAAAAAAGATTCTGCTGTAATTCAGTGCCTGACACCCAGAATTCCCTTTGTTATAAAGGGTATCACAAAATATGTGTCATTAAAGCATAAAATATGTAACTAATCAGTAAATGGGTTGCTTCGTGCAAAGTATAAAACCCTAGATGTGGTTCAGAAGACTGTTCTGCTTGGTGAAGCCAGACTTCAGTGGTAAAGGAGAGATGCTTTGCCAGTTTCTGGTAGTTATAAAAATAAGTTCTCTTGAGCCATTAAACGGAGCCCAAATCACTGAATTGAAGGAATCCCCAAACCTTCCATTTGCAGTGTGGTGTTTCCAAAATTAAGCCAATGTGGAGAATTGTGACTAGGAGGGGTAATGAATGGGTGAGTTTTTTCCTTAGTTCTTCCACTTTTCTTTAGAATAATATGTAAGCCTAGAAAAGGATATGTTCTGAATGTTTGAATTTAAATGTACACCAGGAATGAAAATCTTCACCCTTGTGGGAGTCGCTGTTAATCCAAGGACTGGATTGTAGCAATGGCACGAGCACAGCATGAAGAGCGTAAAGATGAAGCAGATTCTCATTTCCTCTTCGAGTTTCACTCTTATTCTGAACACCAGTGCTTTCTGGAAGCGAAACTCTACTCAACTTTGACATAGAACGTTAGCCCTTGGCAGGCATTCCGAACCTCTGTGACCAGCTCAGTTTGTTTCCTAGAACTGTAGAAGTAGAGAGGACTCAGTGTGTGCTTGCTCTCCCCCAGCGAGGGTGCTTACCTCATTCGTATGTTTCTTATCCCATTGCCAGAAGAATGCTGGTACTAAATCCATCCTTCCTGGTGGTAGGTCTGCCTCATGGTTGCGCCAGTGTTCGAGGTATCCATGAGTCCCGTGAATATTCTGGGAAGGAACCAGAATTGGTCCCTTTGCTATCGATAAAATATATACACGGATATATACCGTATCCTACTGTAGAGAGTTAAATAGGGGGTGTTAAAAATATGACTGCTTTTAAGACTTCCCCCATGATACCTTTTGAGAATTAGAAGTAAATGGATTAGGAAAAATATCTGAGATAAACTATGTGCTTTTATCCGTAATGAAGACAACACCAGACATGGATATATTCAGTTGCAGATGGATTTTTCATATGCGGTATTAAATATTTTCCTAAAAAATCTCAAAAGGGGACTTCCCTGGCGGTCCTGTGGTTAAAAGACTCCGCACTTCCACTTTACGGGGCACGAGTTTGATCCCTGGTCAGGGAACTAAAGATCCCACAAGTTGTGAGGGGCGGCCAAAAAAAAAAAAAAAAAAAATCTCAAAGGTACCAAGACTTCACATCTCATGGAAAAAGTGTACTCTTCTTTCTAAATACTCTTGTGAAAGTGTTTTTAAAGTTTACACATTGTGCATAATATGGCATAAAAATTGTATTACTTCTTTGGCTCGTTTGCCGTGATATATCGCGCATGAGAAAATGTTTTCAGTTGCTTTGCTTGCTTATGGTAACCATGAACCATATTTCTGGTTTTCTTTCCCCCCTTTGTGTGTGCGTACACATGCATTCTAAAATCATTTCATGTTACGTTCCTTTTTTCCTCACCAAAAGGAATATACTGCATGGAAAAGATAAATGCAAACATTCCTTTTGGTTTTTTTTTTCTTTTAAAATTCTGACTCAGAAAACTTCTTGCTCTTATTGGCTTTTTACGGGTGTGAAGCATAACCGAGTTGTGCATGGAAGATACAGATTTAAAATCCAGTGGCTTCACAGTTTGCACATCAGTTGCCTGTCACTTAAAAGTTATTTTGGATCCTGCATGAAATAGGCTTGAGTGGTTTTCTAAAATAAGAGCTTTAGACATTTCATGTATAGCTACGCACATTGATGTGGTTCTAAGTAGGTGCAATCTGTATCACCGAGAGGTCCAAGGAGATGGAACATTAGAACTTACTAAAATGAGAGTTATATGGTTGCACGAAACAAACATGTACCTATACGGGCAAAACAGAACGGCTACTGATATTTCAAAACCAGCACATAAGAAAGTCAATAGGAAGTAAGGGAATAGTTTTTCCATTGTGGTTATTTTTCTCATCATCGTTTCCTTGTGTTTTTTGTTTTTTTTCACTGTTGGCCTATTTGGTTGCAACGTGCTTTTTCTGTCTTTTCATTTCACACTGCTCTGTGTTTTACTTAGTTTTGTTTTTAACTTTGGATTAGTTATGTCTGGAGCAATTTTTTTTTCCTCTTAATTGTTCCTTTTGCCTCTTCCATTCTAAATCATGCAAACAATTGTACTTGCTTTTGTAATATTTCAAAGTTTACTGACCAATTTTTTTCTCTGGTCTCTCTGTTTCTCAACCATTTTTGTTGATTTTTGTGTTTGATTTCATTTTAAAATTTAAGAAACAGTTGAACGGAGCGCAGGACCAACGAGATCCCTCCCCACCACTTACTCATACAAGCCATTCTTTTCTGCAAGAGCATACCAGTCCTGCACAGCAGCTCCGATGACAGTGCCCGGGCCGGCCACGTCAGGCTTCACTTCCTTATCAAGTTCCTCCTCTAATACGCCATCAGCTTCTCCATTAAAATCAATATGGTCTGTTTCGACTCCTTCTCCAATCAAATCCACGTTAGGCGCATCAACTACATCTTCGGTTAAATCCATTAGTGATGTGGCATCTCCAATTAGATCCTTTCGGACAATTTCTTCGCCAATAAAAACAGTGGTGTCACAGTCTCCATACAATATCCAAGTTTCCTCTGGTACCCTGGTTAGAGCTCCCACAGTCACGGAGGCCTCGCCTTTAAAGGGGCTGGCATCCAATTCTACGTTTTCCTCTCGAACGTCCCCGGTGACTACAGCAGGATCTCTTTTGGAGAGGTCGTCCATTACCATGACACCCCCTGCTTCCCCCAAATCAAACATTAATATGTATTCCTCGAGTCTGCCATTTAAGTCAATTATCACATCCACAGCACCGCTAATATCTTCACCTTTAATGTCAGTGGTGTCTCCAGCTAAATCAACAGCTGATATCATTTCATCAGCTAAAGTTACGATGGCCTCTTCTCTCTCGTCACCCGTGAAACAGATGCCTGGACACGCAGAGGTAGCATTAGTCAACGGATCTATTTCCCCTCTGAAATACCCATCATCTTCAACTTTAATTAACGGATGCAAAGCCACTGCCACGTTACAGGAAAAAATTGCTACAGCTACACACTCTGTGAGCTCTGTGGTTAATGGAGCCACTGACGCAGTTGAGAAAGTGTTCCCGACCACCACAGCAATGCCGTTTTCCCCACTCAGGTCGTATGTTTCTCCAGCACCATCAGCTTTTCAGTCTCTAAGAACTCCTTCTGCAAGTGCACTCTATACATCCCTCGGGTCGTCGATATCTGCAACTACCTCATCTGTAACTTCATCAGTAATAACAGTGCCAGTATACTCTGTAGTCAATGTTTTGCCGGAACCAGCATTAAAGAAACTTCCAGACTCTAATTCACTTACAAAATCAGCAGCAGCCTTGCTGTCGCCCATTAAAACATTGACTACGGAGACACTTCCTCAGCCCCATTTCAATCGAACTTCATCTCCAGTTAAGTCATCTTTGTTCCTTGCACCATCTGCCCTCAAGCTGTCTACGCCATCTTCTCTGTCTTCCAGTCAGGAGATACTAAAAGACGTGGCTGAAATGAAGGAGGACCTAATGCGGATGACTGCAATACTCCAAACAGACGTGCCTGAGGAGAAGCCATTCCAACCTGAGCTCCCCAAAGAAGGGAGAATCGACGACGAAGAACCTTTCAAAATTGTCGAGAAAGTGAAGGAAGACTTAGTGAAAGTTAGTGAAATCCTTAAAAAGGATGTCTGTGTGGATAACAAGGGACCACCCAAATCACCAAAGAGTGACAACGGACATTCTCCCGAAGACGACTGGACAGAATTCAGTTCAGAAGAAATAAGAGAGGCAAGACAACAGGCTGCTGCGAGCCATTCTCCATCTCCGCCAGAGAGAGCGCAAGTTAAGGCAAAGGCTGCCTCCGACAAGGATTATAACTTGACCCAAGTTATCGATTACCTAACAAATGATATCGGGAGTAGTTCACTGACGAACTTCAAGTACAAGTTTGAGGATGCCAAGAAGGATGGTGAAGAGAGACAGAAACGAATTTTAAAACCAGCAATCGCCCTGCAGGAACACAAACTCAAAATGCCTCCAGCCTCCATGAGGTCTTCCACCTCCGAGAAGGAGTTATGTAAGATGGCCGATTCCTTCTTTGGAACAGATACTATTTTAGAGTCTCCAGATGACTTTTCTCAACATGACCAAGATAAAAGTCCCTTGTCTGACAGTGGCTTTGAAACAAGAAGTGAGAAAACACCTTCAGCCCCACAAAGCGCTGAAAGCACTGGTCCCAAACCACTTTTTCAGGAAGTCCCCATCCCTCCGGTCATTACAGAAACGAGAACTGAAGTGGTTCATGTTATCAGGAGCTATGAGCCCTCAGCTGGAGAGGCTCCCCCGTCCCAACCAGAGGAGCCCATGTCACCCAAACCGTCACCTACGTTTATGGAGCTGGAACCAAAGCCCACCGCTTCTAGTATTAAAGAAAAAGTCAAGGCGTTTCAAATGAAAACCAGTAGCGAAGAAGACGACCACAGTCACGTTCTGGGCAAAGGCATGCGTGTTAAAGAAGAGACTCACATAACCACGACCACCAGAATGGTTTATCATTCTCCACCAGGCAGTGAAGGCGCCTCTGAGAGAATTGAAGAAACCATGTCAGTCCACGACATCATGAAGGCCTTTCAGTCCGGGCGAGACCCTTCCAAAGAGCTGGCAGGTCTGTTTGAACATAAGTCGGCAGTGTCCCCAGACGTTCACAAGTCTGCTGCTGAAACCTCAGCCCAGCACGCAGAGAAGGACAACCAAATGAAACCCAAACTGGAGCGTATAATAGAAGTCCACATCGAAAAAGGTAACCAAGCTGAGCCCACTGAAGTCATTATTAGAGAAACCAAAAAGCATCCCGAAAAGGAAATGTATGTATATCAGAAAGACTTATCCCGGGGAGATATTAACCTAAAAGATTTTCTGCCAGAAAAACACGATGCTTTTCCTTGTTCAGAGGAACAGGGTCAGCAAGAAGAAGAAGAACTCACTGCTGAAGAGTCGTTGCCTTCTTATCTGGAGTCTTCCAGAGTAAACACTCCCGTGTCCCAAGAAGAAGATAGTCGCCCTAGTTCTGCTCAGCTCATATCTGATGACTCTTATAAAACACTGAAGCTTTGGAGTCAGCACTCAATAGAATACCATGACGATGAGTTGTCAGAACTAAGAGGGGAATCTTACAGGTTTGCTGAGAAAATGCTTCTGTCAGAAAAGCTAGATGTGTCTCATTCTGATACCGAGGAATCAGTTACAGACCATGCGGGACCCCCTAGCTCAGAGTTACAGGGGTCTGATAAGCGGGCCAGAGAAAAAGTAGTCACTGCCCCCAAAAAAGAAATTCTCTCCAAAATCTATAAAGATGTGTCTGAAAATGGTGTAGGTAAAGTGTCTAAGGATGAGCATTTTGATAAAGTGACAGTGTTGCACTATTCTGGCGATGTTAGTAGTCCAAAACATGCCATGTGGATGCGCTTTGCTGAGGACAGATTAGACAGAGGTAGAGAGAAGTTGATATACGAAGATAGGGTGGACAGGACCGTGAAGGAAGCTGAAGAAAAACTGACTGAAGTGTCACAGTTTTTTCGTGACAGAACCGAAAAGCTCAATGATGAACTGCAGTCCCCAGAGAAAAAGCCACACCCTAGGAATGGCAAAGAATACTCATCTCAAAGCTCTACCGGTAGCAGCCCTGAGAAAGCACTGCTGACAGAACTGCTGGCCAACAGTGACGAGTGGGTCAAGGCGAGGCAGCGTGGCTGTGACAGACAAGGCTTCCCCAGAGCCGACGAGAAGGACGCAGTCAGTCTGCCCAGCAGCCCGGAGGTGGTTCCTTCCCAACAGACTGAGGATAGCAAGTCCACAGAGGAAGCCAAAGGAAGTCGTTCACAGAGCAAAGAATCAGAAGGGCCCCAGTCTGGGTTTCAGCTCAAACAATCGAAACTCAGTTCCATTAGATTAAAATTTGAACAAGGCGCGCAGGCCAAAAGTAAGGACGTTTCTCAAGAAGACACAAAGCCGGATGGCCAATCCAGAATCCCAGTTAAAAAAATCCAGGAGAGCAAGCTACCTGTCTACCAAGTGTTCGCTAGAGAGAAACAGCAGAAGGCCATAGACCCTTTGGATGAAAGTGTCCCTATGCAAAAAGATCTTACGGTATTCAGAGCTAAAGATGAGCATGTTCAGAGCCATGAAACGGTTGTAAATGATTTTGGCTCTGATGATGTGAAAAAACAGAGAACTGAAATCTCAAGTAAAGCAATGCCTGACTATTTTTCTGAGCAACAGCCTAAGGACTTGGCATGTCACGTAACCGCAGAATTAGCAACCAAGGGACCATGGGACAAAAAGGTCTTTAGAACGTGGGAAAGTCCTGGAGCCACTAACAATAAGTCGCAGAAAGAGAAACTTTCGCATGTACTTGTTCATGATGTAAGAGAGAATCACGTTGGTCACCCTGAGAGTAAAACTGTTGATCAGAGGGATGAATTTCTGTCTGTGACTGAGAGAGAACACAAATTGTTAACAAATGGCTCTCTCTCAGAAATTAAGGAAATGACTGTAAAATCTCCCTCCAAAAAAGTCTTATACAGGGAATACGGTGTTAAAGACGGGGAACATCCAGGTGGATCTCTTGACCAACCTTCCAGGAGAAGTGAGAGCTCGGCAGTGTCGCACATCCCTGTCAGGGCTGCGGAGGAAAGGAGGACGCCGTCTTCTGACATTCCCGATGGTTTTTGCAAGCAGTCGACATTTCCAAAACATGAACTATCACAAAAGTTATCCCACTCAAGTATGAGTAAAGAGACAGCTGAGACACAGCACTTTAATGCTACAGAAGATGAAAAAGTTACCTATTCAGAAATCAGCAAAGTTTCCAAACGTCAGAGTTACGTAGGCTTATGCCCGCCTCTCAATGAAACCGAGCTCTCCCCGACCAAGTCTCCTGATTCTCTAGAGTTTAGCCCAGGAAAGGAATCGCCCTCTAGTGATGTACTCGACCACAGTCCCATTGATGGATTGGAAAAAGTTGCACCACTGGCCCAGACGGAGGGAGGGAAAGAGATAAAAACTTTACCTGTTTATGTCAGTTTTGTACAGGTGGGGAAGCAGTATGAAAAGGAGATACAACAAGGAGGTGTAAAAAAAATCATAAGTCAGGAATGTAAGACGGTACAAGAGACCAGGGGGACCTTTTATACAACTAGACAGCAAAAGCAACCCCCTTCTCCCCAGGCTAGTCCCGAAGATGATACTCTAGAGCAAGTGTCCTTTCTAGACAGCTCTGGGAAAAGCCCTTTAACCCCAGAGACGCCCAGTTCAGAGGAAGTGAGTTATGAATTTACATCTAAGACACCCGACTCGCTTATAGCTTATATACCAGGCAAACCCAGCCCAATTCCCGAGGTTTCGGAGGAATCTGAGGAGGAGGGACAGGCCAGGTCAGCCTCCTTACAGCAGACTGCAGTGGAGGAGACGGCAGCAGTCGGGCGCCACACGCCTAGCAGTGTGAGCACAGACTCTAACCAAAGACTCAGAGCTAACAGGGTTGCCTACATTGAATTTCCCCCTCCTCCACCGCTGGATGCAGACCAGATGGAGTCCGATAAGAAACATCCTTACCTCCCTGAAAGAGAGGTTGACATGATTGAAGTCAGTCTGCAAGACGAGCATGACAAGTACCGGCTGGCGGAACCAGTCATCAGGGTGCAGCCGCCTTCCCCAGTTCCTCCCGGGGCGGACATCAGTGACTCCAGCGATGACGAATCCCTTTATCAACCAGTCCCGGTCAAAAAATACACCTTCAAGTTAAAAGAGGTCGACGACGAACAAAAAGAAGTGACAAAATCCAAAGCCTCCGCTGAAAAGGCTTCCACCCAGAAAGAATCAGAAATGAACGGATCTGGAAAAGATACTGAATTTGGCCTTGGCCTTGATTCACCTCAGAATGAAACGGCCCAGAATGGGAACAACGACCAGTCCATCACAGAGTGTTCCATTGCCACCACGGCAGAGTTTTCTCACGATACAGATGCCACAGAGATCGACTCTCTGGACGGCTACGACCTGCAAGATGAAGATGACGGCTTGACAGAGAGTGATTCTAAATTCCCAAGTCAAACCCTGGAGCTGAAGAAAGATGTCTGGAACACGGAGGGCATTCTGAAGCCAGCTGATCGCTCCTTTAGCCAAAGCAAGTTGGAAGTTATCCAGGAGGAGGAGGGAAGGGTGGGGCCAGATGAAGAGAAGCCACCTTCCAAAAGCCCTTCATCTGAAAAGACTCCCGCTAAGACTGATCAGAAGTCGGGGGCCCAGTTTTTCACACTAGAAGGCAGACATCCTGACAGATCAGTGTTTCCTGATACTTATTTCAGTTACAAAGTAGATGAAGAATTTGCCACTCCTTTTAAGACAGTAGCTACCAAAGGTCTAGATTTTGACCCCTGGTCTAATAACCGAGGGGATGATGACGTTTATGACAGTAAATCACGGGAAGACGAAACTAAGCCATTTGGTCTGGCTGTGGAAGACCGCTCTCCAGCCACCACCCCTGATACAACGCCAGCCCGAACGCCAACTGACGAAAGTACCCCTACTAGTGAGCCTAACCCCTTCCCATTTCATGAAGGAAAAATGTTTGAGATGACTCGCAGTGGTGCAATTGACATGAGCAAGAGGGATTTTGTGGAAGAGAGGCTCCAATTTTTCCAGATTGGTGAGCATACTTCTGAAGGGAAGTCAGGGGACCCGGGGGAAGGGGATAAAAGTACAGTCACTGCCATACCACAGCCACAGGCAGGGGACACCACTGTAGAAACCAATCTAGAGGGAAATGTAGAGGCACCTACAGTGGAACCTAACCCCAGCATCCCGACCAGCGGAGAGTGTCAGGAAGGCACATCCGGTAGCGGCTCCCAGGAGAAAGCAGCAGCAGCGGCCACTAACACCTCTAAACTTGACCCCAAGTTGCGCACGCCTATAAAGATGGGAATTTCTGCGTCCACCATGACCTTGAAGAAAGAAGGCCCTGGAGAAGTGACAGATAAGATAGAAGCTGTGATGACCAGTGGTCAGGGATTAGAGAATGAACCTGTAACAGTGATTTCAAATACAGCCGATAGCCACATGGGCGTTAGGCCCCAAGAAAAACATGATTTTCAAAAAGATAACTTTAATAACAACAACAATTTGGATTCTTCCACTATACAGACAGATAACATTACAAGTCACGTAGTTCTGACAGAACATTCTGCACCCACTTGTACCACAGAGAGAGCTAACCCAGTGAAAAGCTCATCAGGAAAAAGGACAGGGGTACTGCAAGGACACTGTGTGAGAGAGAAACAGAAAGTTCTCGGAGAGCAGCAAAAGACAAAGGAATCAATAGGGATTAGGCGAAAATCCAAACTTCCCATAAAGGCCACTTCACCAAAAGATCTCTTCCCACCAGATCATATGCCAAACATTCATGTGAGTAAAATGAAGCAGGTTAGTCAATCTGAGAAAACCAAAACCCTCACTGCTTCTTCACGTGTAGATGTAAAGTCCAGAATTCCAGTGAAGAATACACACAGGGAAAACACAGGTTCAGTTAGAAAACCGTGTGCTACACAAAAGCAGGGGCAGCCAGACAGAGGCAAGGCCAAACAGCTTCCATCCAAGTTGCCAGTAAAGGTAAGATCCACCTGTGTCACCACCGTCACCACCACCACCACCACCACCACAGTTAAAGTTAGGAAAAGTCAGCTTAAGGAAGTATGTAAACACTCCATTGAATATTTTAAGGGAATTAGTGGTGAGACCTTAAAGCTTGTGGACCGCCTCTCGGAAGAAGACAAAAAGATGCAGTCCGAGTTGTCCGATGAGGAAGACAGTACCTCGAGAAACACGTCGTTGTCCGAGACTTCCCGGGGTGGCCAGCCTTCGGTTACAGCGAAGTCTGCTAGAGATAAGAAAACAGAGGCAGCACCTTTAAAATCAAAGAGTGAAAAGGCCGGCAGTGAGAAATGGAGCAGTAGGAGGACTGGTGAGAATGAAGGCAGTCAGGTCTCTCGAGCACTCTTTGCTCACATCCTGGAGAACGAGCATAGTTTGTAAACACTTTCCAACTCGTAGACCCTAGTGCATGAACTGTTGTGATTGCCTGTGGAGTGACTTAACCGTAGTTTCTCATTCTGTCATTGTCATCTGTACGTGCTGTCTATATACTCTTCTTTCTTCCTCTTAACCCAACGACACTGTAGACAGCTAGGGAAGCATGCTGAAGATATCGGTGTCATTCAAGATGAGCAACTTTTTTTTTTTTTTCAGTGTGCTAATGGATATGGTTCTGTCAAAGTAAAAGCACAGATGTTGAAATGCCATCGTGGTGTTTTCACCAACACGACACTTCTGTAACTACTTAAAGTAGCTAGCTTGTCAGCATGTTGAATTCCATTACATTGAGCATCCATGTAGTCTGACATTTGGCCTGATGCAGGTGAAAATCAAGTGAGTCATGTGAAAAGAGCAGTGTTCATGTAGGTGATTAGGACACATTTAAGTGTACAGTGTTAGCAGTAGTCTCTCTGTAAAATCTGAATACTGCTAAAAGCAATTTTCCAGTATCGTGTCTTTCTTGATGATTATTTTAATTAAGAAATTGTAAATCGTAGGTCCACAGAGTCCATGTGAACGGACAGATATCAGGATGGCAATAGTAGCCGACCACCTGGGACTTAGTTGGACAGGTAAGTGTGTATACACCTGAATGAAACAGTTTCTTAATTTGTCTTTTTCACAAGCAGTTTATTATTAAAAACAAAAAGCAATGAGTAAAAAACATTTTTATCACTTGTAATTCTATCTACCCAGAGTTAATTATAGTATACTGTGTTTTTCAAAACTTTTCTAGGCACATACCCTAAAGAATAGACATTTAAATCTTATTTTACCTTAAATTTAAGCACTTTCTTCACAATGCCATTTCTGGTAATACGGGATAACCTTTTACCTAATAGCAAATTTATTTTGTGGCATATAGGAAAACGTAGCTAGGGCCTATGGTTTTCAAATAATCCAAAAATTTTAGCTATGGTTTATGCCCTTAGATCAGCTCTCTTAGGCAACAGTCCAACTAATCCATGCCTAGGTTTCACAAATCTTAATCATTCATGAGTCACTGTCACAATTTTTACGATATACACGTATTATTTGCATGCTTATTGAGCTGATACTTTTAAGCGGGCTCACTTTTACGCTCAAAGATTTATTTAAAAGGAAATCCTATGTCATTTTGATAATGGAAAACAAGGATCATGTTCAATAACTATATAAACAAGAAAACAAAGGATGAGAGGTAAGCTTAAATTTTGAATTAAAATTGAAAAAATAGGATACAGGTGAATGAATCTATTCAATTTACAAAAATACTTGAGCTCTGTGAAATGAATGAAACTTTTTATAATCAGGGTGTAGAAGAGGAATTTTGGGCTTGATTTCACTTCATTAAAGATGAAGATAAGGCTCTGTGTCAACTGGACAATACTGCTTTGTAGTTTTTTTTGTTTTTTTTTGCGGAACGCGGGCCTCTCACTGTTGTGGCCTCCCTCTCCCGTTGTGGAGCACAGTCTCCGGACGTGCAGGCTCAGCGGCCATGGCTCACAGGCCTAGCCACTCCGCGGCATGTGGGATCCCCCCGGACCGGGGCACGAACCCGTATCCCCTGCATTGGCAGGCGGACTCTCAACCACTGCGCCACCAGGGAAGCCCCTGCTTTGTAGTTTTGATGTTAACTGGGCCGCCCAAATCCTACTTCACATGAATCAGAGAAATTTTAAGTTTTATAGGTTGAGTGTATTTTTTTTTAATGCACAGCCAAAAAACAACAGTTAAATATAAATAAATGTTAATTATTGTCCTATTTAAAGTCATCTTGCATACTATCAGCGACATACATTCTCTACTCAGGGAAACAATTATCTAGGCTATCAAAATGGACAACATGAAACTAGATCATGGCACAAAAGGTCATTTACATTTATTTCCTTCGAATGCCCTGAATCCCAGGCCTTCCCCACCCTCGGTATTAAGGCCTCCTCTCTCCTTCCGCCCAGCCCTGCCCTCAGGCACACTGCTACTGACCTGGCCTAGTGGAGCTCTTAAGAAACAGTGGGTCTGAGTAATCCTTTGCAGACTGTTGAGAGTTAACAGTAATTCATTATGTATAAGTATTTCTGCACATAAAATTAATAATAGTATTATATTTTAACAGTGGACACTGTAATCTGAAAATATCCTGGAGCTAATGTTGATTTTGTGTATTATTTACCCATAACTATTGGATTATTTTCTTTAAGCAAAACCAGTCCTTAGTTTGTCAGAGTAAACTCTTGGAGAATATGTGACATAAGAATAGCGAGAGGGCTTCCCTGGTGGCGCAGTGGTTGAGAGTCCTCCTGCCGATGCAGGGAACACGGGTTCGTGCCCCGGTCAGGGAGGTTCCCACATGCCACGGAGCGGCTGGGCCCGTGAGCCATGGCCGCTGAGCCTGCGCGTCCGGAGCCTGTGCTCCGCAATGGGAGCGGCCACAACAGTGAGAGGCCCGCGTACCGGAAAAAAAAAAAGAATAGCGAGACAAAGTCATAAAACTGTAAAATTCTTAGTGACAATGTGTCTTTGCTCTTCACTGAGTCTCTAGACAAAGGATATGGTTTGGTCACGAGGGCAGGAAGGATTACTGCCCTTAAAACACAAAGAGATAAGGCACTTAAAAAAAATTAACTTTTCTAATTCGAATTACTATATGCTCAATGAAGATTATTAGGAAAATTAGCATTTAGAAAAACAAAATTTAAATCCATCCCTCAGAACCGCTGTTAACAAGCAACTTAATGTACTTTGGTTTTTTTTTAAAAATAAAAAGCTTTTAAAATGTTATATACACAATGTAATTTTCTGCTTTTTTATTTACTTTCTGATCTTGGTTTTAATGGACAAATAACATCCAATAGCCATACTTTACAATGTTGTTTTGCTGTTGGTCACAATGCACTAGTGAGTCATGAAATCAATTCATGCTTTGTTTTTGTTTTTAAAGGGAAAAGAAAATGTCTATGACATATAGTGAGGTTGTTTTGCTCCATAAAGATGTGGTTTCATTTATATAAGCATCATGATATACAATGTATTTCTAACTGTGGGCTGTGATCACTTTGCCAGCCACTGCATTACATTAATTAACTTCTCTCCTTTTGTTCAATACATGCTTTGTTTTCAATTTTTCAGTAGTACAAGCCTACAGTGAGCATTCATGTATGTAAATAATTGTGTACAACCCTGTGTACTGTCACCATAGATTTCTAGGAGTGAAATCAGTTGGTCAAAGGATACAGACTTTTTTGAGCCTCTGAATACATTTTGCCAAACTGCTGGAAATGGTACTTAAGCAGGATAGAATCGTCCAATTCCTTTTCCATGGATTTTTTTCCCATTTCTTACTTTTTATAATCATTTAAGGTAATAAACACCTGACACATCTTTTTTAAATGTACAAAAAATATACAGTGAAAAGTAAGTCTCCTTCTCACCTTTGACTCCCAAGTTTAACTCTCCCAAGGCAACTACGCATATCATATGTATCCTTCCAAAGACACACTCTGCATTTACAAGATTGAGTGTGTGGTTATATAACACTTAGCTGGACAGAAAGCTTATCTCCCTTTTATTTTTTACACAAGTGACAGCATCTCATAGACAATGATCTGGCTTGGAGTCATCATTTAACCTCCCAAGTGGCTCTGATGAAACTTGAAGGCATATAGAATAGAGTATTATGTGAGTAAAAGATCTACTTCATGGAGGTTGCCGAGAGAAAACTCTACCGGCTCCTCTTGTGCCATGTTTATGAATTGTAGAATTGTATATCCCTACCTATCTTGTATGAAGTTTGCTCAAATTGCAGACAATAATTTGGCTGAGTTAAAAGAACCTAGCAACATCCTCTTTGAACAGAGCAAGAATCTTTACAAAATAATCTCCAAAGGGAATCTGATTATAACCAAGGAATTATCTTAGGAGAGATAAGTCACAGCTTGTATATTATCAGTATTTTCCTGTGAAATCAAGTATATAAAGATTAATGCCCAAGGCTGTACCTGGGTTTTACTATAAAATCCTTTCCCTTTTATGGGGGGGGGGGGCAGTTGAGCATTACTTTTATGAAATATATGTGATAAAATTACAATATGAAATCTTAGTAACTCCTTTTCTTTTCTACAGAACTGGCAAGGGAACTGAATTTTTCAGTGGATGAAATCAATCAAATACGTGTGGAAAATCCAAATTCTTTAATTTCTCAAAGCTTCATGTTATTAAAAAAATGGGTTACCAGAGACGGAAAAAATGCTACAAGTATGCTGAAATTATATTACTTTAACTTGCAAAATTGCATATGTCTAATATTTCAGATAAGCCTACTGTTAATAAAATCACAGTGATCATAAAGTAATGGCAAGCCTTTTGAAGTTATACTTGTTTAATTTTGTGCTAATATTCTAAACTTCTGTCTTTAGGAAGCTTTTTAGGAAGCAAGTAGTAGGGGCTTTTGGGCATTTTGTCTATATTTGCATTTTTTGCATTTTTCTCTGTGACCATCAAAAATGAAAATATAATTCTAGCTGTTCAGTCATGGGGCGGTAGTGGGAAACAATGTGAAGTTACTGCTATGGCCAGAAATGGATGTGCAGGGAGATAACAGAGAAAAGGATAAGATCAAACCATTTTATCCAGCCTGGTCTGTGATGGCAGAGCACTCCCCAGTACTCCTGGGTTTTGTGTGGTTTAGGTGGTGGTAGGGGAATGGTGCTATACTGTGACAAATGCCAACCCATAACGATGTGGAATCAGTTACTGGGGGTTTGCCTGGGTCGGCCTGACCTTAGTAAGTCATTAATGCTAAGCATCAAATATAAGGGTGACATATATATATATTTTGACAGTCTAACAGGAGAGGAATGTGTTTATTAGATCCCCTTATAACTAACGGGAGTCTCGCTGTCTTGAGGCCTATCTGCTCTGCGCCTTACAGAGACGGAACGAATGTGGCTGTCATCACACACGGCTTCACAAAATGATTCTTAAGACCCTAACGTATCTTCCCTGGAGCAGCGAGCTTTCTGAGCCCTCTGGGTAGTGAATGTTGCAGAGGTGCAGTGAGGCGGGACTAAGACGCTAGGAGGGTCAAGAGAGCCATGCCTTTGTGTGGGTATTGTGATGACTTAGAAGAAAATCATTTAATTGGGTTTTCAACCTTTTTTTTTCCCTCCTCTTTCAGCTGATGCCTTAACTGCGGTCTTGACAAAAATTAATCGAATAGATATAGTGACTCTGCTAGAAGGACCAATATTTGATTATGGAAATATTTCAGGCACCAGAAGTTTTGCAGATGAGAACAGTGTTTTCCATGACCCTGTGGATGGTAACTGAATTTAGTGTTCATATTTACTTAATCATTTGATAAAATTTGAAAGTGCAGTAGGACAAGGCAGTCACGTAAAACCAACTAAATTATGATTTGCTTGACTTAATTTCTCATTTTCACGGCATATTCTCTGCCAGAGTCTGCCAACAAACACCCTGATAGAACAAACTTGATAAATGTCTCTGTTATATAAAATACAGATAATGAAGTATATAAAGGCATAAGTTAACTGAAAGAGTTGGTATCTCAAACGTTTTATATGACCAAATGGAAGAAAATTTAATATCTAGAGAATATGTTGCTTTTGTCATTTTTATATTAACCTAAAAAACTAGGGAACTCTTTTATTCCTATTTAGGTAAAACCAAATTGTGGGCTATTATACAAATTGTTAAGTAAAATGGTTAATTACTGTTTTGAGAACAAGTATTTAAGCATGTACTGAAAGAGACGAATGTATCACTCAAACAGGTGTTTTCGTTATTTAGCATTATTTTAACTTCATATGCTGCCATTTTTTTGTTTGGAAAAACACTACTTGACCCATCGTATATAAAAGGTAGCATAATTTCTAATTCAATGAGCATAGATGTCACTAATATAATAATTCCTCTTTTACATTAGCTTAATTTATATGATAATGGTGTCATTTTTCCTTCATTATGTAAATTGGGGCTTTTTTCAACAAAGTATTAAGAAAAGTATGACAAATATCTTACTATGTTTTTCAAGATGTTCATAAATGGAAATTTATTCCTATAATGAATTTTGAGTACAAAAATGTTGATGCTATGGAGGCAAGAAGAGGAGCTAGGGATATTTTTCTACTATTTCAATTTTTTTAAAATATGGTGATTTTTTTTCTATTTTTAAACAGCAAAGTTAGACCACCAATAATCAATAACTTATAATTCTGCATATGTGACAAAACATCTCAAATTCTTAGAAAGTTTCTGCTTACTAAAGTCAACAGAAAATTTAAAGTGTACCTTGTTATCCCCATAACATAAACATGTGGGTAATAATGTCAAAAGTGGTTTCTTTTTAAGCTTATAAATATCACAGAACCTGGAAAAATGCTCTCTTCAAGGCCCTGTCTTATATGTGAGGCCATATATTGATGACCAAACTCTCTGTGCACAAGATAAAGACAGACCACTATTATATCAAATTTTGGGTTTTTGCCAAGTTTATAGAATATTTTAATATTCTTTACTGGGAAACTTTTTTAAGAAAAGTAGTTTTAACAAACAAGATGATCAGAAAGGAATGGAAGTATTCAATGGAATTGAAAGTTTCATTTAACATTTTAAAATCAGAGTATCATTAAATAAATCCACAAGGGCTTTTTGTTGCTACATCTTAGTATTTTATATTCTCTATTTTTAAAATTCTTAGGGAAATTTATGTTTATGAAGTAAATTTTACTTGTGCAGATTATAAACCTCATGTAGTCTTAGACAGATTTTCAACATTCTGGTTTATGGGTGACCATAACAGAAAAATGTTCACGTACCTATAGTAATTTGAATTTACAACCAAAGCTAAGTTGGTATTTATCTTGGACTGATGGAAAAATTAGGCTTTAGTTTTTTAGACCAATAAGTCAGAAAGTGTGCCTGGTTGCCTTTTTGTTCCGGTCTCTCCTCTTCGTTGAACTTTTGCGAAACTTCCTTTCCTCACCATGACCAGACCATTGTTGACTTTTCTCTCTGCTGAAGGAGAAAAATAACTCCCTTAATCCACGCAGCAAAGTTTAAAACGAGGCAATTTCTCCCTCCTTCCCCTTTGTGTAGGCTGGTTAGTAAACTTCTGCTGTCTCATAGCACTGTCATGACTATTCAGAGAGCTCTCTGTGAATGGCCTTCCTCCCGTCTCTGTTGTGTATCATTTCTTTTTTCTCTTTATTTGATTCATGCTTCTGAGTGGACCCCTACCACCAAGTTCACCAAGACTTTCATGCGTACACAACCCTTTCATCTCTGTCACATTATGACACCTGAAGAGTTTACATGGAGTCTTTTCTACTTTATCTGCTTTTTAAATCCTTTTCCTAACATCTTTTTAGATTTTTTTCCCAGTACTACTGCTCTAAAATCTAATGGTCATTTCTTTCCAAAGATTAAATTCATTTTTCTCTGCTGTAAATTTCATGTGAAATAAGTTAAGAATTAAGAGTTGGGTAGCATCACTCTTATGTACGGTTCTTAAAATAAGTTATAAGTAATTAATTATAAAAATTGGTTTCTTGTGGCTTGCTGTATTCAGTCCACCACAGTGTGGATTTTGCATGCTAAAAGTAGAAAGATATTAATTTGGCCATGCAATAAATGTATCTTACGTAATGACAGCTAACTTTATATTGGATCAAACTTGTGTATTTAAGTTACTGTATTAAAATTACCAAAATCGATAAACAATTTATATCTTAATTAACTAGTATTCTATTTTATTGTAGTTTGCACTAGTCTTTTATTTCATTGTATTACATATACTTGAACTACACCAATAAATTTATCAACATTATTCTGTAATTCATCACACATTTTCATACCTAATATAATTTAAGTCATTCCATGTGTTTTTGTTTGATGTGCTCTAATTCATTCCAGTCAGTCCAAATGTACTGTCTTCCATAGGTTATCCTCCCCTTCAAGTGGAACTGGAAACTCCCACAGGGTTGCAGTACACACCACCCACCCCTTTCCAGCAAGATGATTATTTTAGTGATCTCTCTAGCATAGAATCTCCCCTTAGAACCCCCAGTAGACTGAGTGATGGGGTAGTGCCTTCCCAGGGAAACGTAGAGCATTCAGCAGACGGACCTCCAGTCGTAACTGCAGAAGACACGTCCTTGGAAGAGAGCAGACTTGAAGACTCAATGCCTTTGACAGAAATACCTGAAGCAGTGGATGTACATGAGAGCCAGTTGGAGAATGTATGTCTGAGTGAGTATCCTCAATACCTCGGAAGGATGGCTGGGGTCCCAAAAGATGTTAAACCAGCAGAGCCATTGGAACAGACTAGAAAAGTAGGAGTGAGCCCTGAGCAGCAAGAGAAAGGAAAATCTGGTCCTGATGAGGAGATGACGGAAGAAAAACTCAAATCTCTATTTGAGGATATTCAACTTGAAGAAGGAGTAGAGTCTGAGGAGATGACAGAAGAAAAAGTACAGGCTATTCTTAAACGTGTTCAGCAAGCAGAACTGGAAATGTCTTCAATTACAGGTTGGCAGAATGAGACATCAAGTGGAAACCTAGAGTCCCCTGCTCAAGCTCGAAGAATAACTGGTGGGTTACTAGATCGACTGGATGACAGGTATGGCTCTGGGTCAGAAAAAGGAACGTGAAATGCAGGTTACATGTTAATAGTTTGTTTTCTTTCTTTATTTTTTGGCTGCGCCACACAGCTTGTGGGATCTTAGTTCCCAGACCAGGGATCAAACCTGGGCCCTTGGCAGTGAAAGCATGGAGTCCTAACCACTGGACTGCCAGGGAATTCCACTAGTTTGTTTTAAATATATGCTTTTTAGCAATTACTGTTTTTCTAAATTACCATTCCAATTTCAGGATAATACATGCTTTAAAGGTTAGTTCATTCTGCTAATCTGGAGAGGGAAAGTTACATTAAACTCAAATATAATTCTTAAAACTACTGATAATTAGCTGAAGTAAAATGCAAAAAGTTATACACATGCTAAAGATTAATACATTTTCTTTACTTTAGAAGGTTACTCTTTTCTACTTTATTACCTGTAGTAGTATTCTTTTCACATAGCCAGAAATTAATGCTCATTTAAAATAATGTAATAAATATAATTCTGTCGTTTAGAAATATAAGCATTTCTATTATTTCCTGACTTCAAACATAAATGTGCTTATTATACAAAATTTTAAAATACAGATTTAAAAAATCAATACAATGCCATCATCTAGCAATAACCACCACTAAAATTTTGGTGAATTTCTTTTACATACGTGTTTTTAAATGTCACAGAAAAATGCAGAGAAGCAAAAAAGTCATCTATCCTTATCATACTAAGAAAAACAACTAACACTTTATATATCCTTCCTTTTTTCTACATGAATATTTTATATAATTTGCAATATGGCATATGTAATTCTTTACCCCCAAATAATATGGGCATGATAGAAATTTGTTTATAACCAAAATAATTCCCTAATCATGAATCTGGTTCTTTTTACAGTGATCTTCCTCTAGGAGGGTAAGAGCTAGTGTCCTTGAGACACTGGTTCAAACCCCACCACCATTAGGTTTGCACTTTTCGACTTGATTAATTTCTAAGCTCTAAGGATGCCACTGTAATTGGCTTTAAAAATAAGAATACTACTACTTTCTTCAAACAGGTTTATAGATTGAAAAAGAAAGCCTGTAGCATGCCTACCCAATGACTGGTACAAACAGTATCTCAGTGATAGCTGGCATTATTTTATTTATGCACACATAAAATATATTTTACTTCAGTGGTAACTAGTGATAAACCTCAGTTCTTTTCATACAACTTATTTTATAACCATGTTTAATATTTTCATATTGCTGATAAGCTTCTTGCTCAATGAAAATTCCCAAAGAGGGAGGTGACAACATTTGCAAAGAGTTCACAAAACTCCCTTTGAAGAATGGGAGCATCAGTGAATTCTATGTTCAGCCTACAGAATAGAGTATGGAGACAAGAAATAGTACTAATTTTGATGTCTAGGTTCAGATAGAATCGCATAATTTATAGTTGCATAACAGGAAATTAGATATAGCTAGGAGTTATAGTTATCGTACAGGGTCTTCACAGTATGCTGGGACTGTTTGTCCTTAAACATCTGGAATAGGATGTGCTATTAATATTTTTTGATAAAGGTGTTTAATCAAAATTTGATTTATAAGGATACGCACATACATATACATAGTACATATATTGTACATAGAAAACATTGCACTAGTTTCATTGCCTTCGGAATTCTACAGGTAATAAGCAAAGGTGCTAATAAAAACAATATACAAAAAAAACCCAATATACAAACTATAAAATAAAGTAAAAGTCTATATTGAAACTAGTAAAAATTAGAGACCAATTTAAAAGAAAGTAATGGAAGAGAAAGATTTTTAAGAGTCAAAAGGAAAACAGTCCTCACAGGTAGTAGAAGCAGCAGGTGAGCATCCATACCCTTATCACCAGAGAGAGTCAGCAGAGGGCAGGAGTGGAGAAAGATGAGAACCCAAGGAAGGTTCTCACGGTTCTTCCACGGTGGGAAAAGCATGACGGTAGGATTCACGATTGGAAACACATCCAAAGACTGGAACGTAGGGTTCTTGAGGATGCCAGAGCTCTCATCACAGGAATTCATTTTGTTCTTTGTCATCAGTTTTTTCACTGGCACTAGAAAAGCATTTTGAGATCTCCTCCTCTTTTAGATTGGTGGGTCTGGAACTCTGGGTATGTCCATGAACCTCTCAGGATTACTTTTTAAAAGATACAGAATCCAAGGAACTGTATCAGTACAATTAAACAAAACAAAAGAAAAACAGTGACAGCATAGCCAGCCAGCTAGCTTGGGAGCTGGAGTGAAGAGGATGCCTGGAGCCTGTGTATCATCTCCTCACCCCACACCCACACCCATAACAGGCCCTCACAGTTTGAAATCTGATGACCAGGTTTTTCATGCGTTTCTACTGTATGTCTTTAAAAGTAGTTAAAAACACGGCTGTTGAAAATTTAGAGCTTCTGAAGCCCATTTGCAGCCATATGTTACCATTATAAATTTCCACATCTTCTCTATTGCAGCCCTGACCAGTGTAGAGATTCCATTACCTCGTATCTCAAAGGGGAACCTGGAAAATTTGAAGCAAATGGAAGCCATGCAGAAGTCACTCCAGAAGCAAAGACAAAATCTTACTTTTCAGAATCCCAAAATGATATAGGGAAACAGAGTACAAAGGAAACTCTGAAACCAAAAATACAAGGTTCTGGTCGTGTTGATGAACCAGCATCATCACTAGCGGCATATCAGAAAGCTCTAGAAGAAACCAGCAAGTTTGTCATAGAAGAGCCTAAACCCTGTGTGCCTGTCAGTATGAAAAAGATGAGTAGGACTACTCCTGCAGATGGCAAGCCAAGGCTTAACCTCCATGAGGAAGAGGGATCCAATGGGTCTGAGCAAAAGGTACGTCATCTAGTTTTCCACTGTGCTGTCATTTAAGCTGAAAGTACTGACGCTTCGATTCTTTTATAATCTTGTAGCACTGGGCCCAGTGTTCGTTACTACTTCCAGATTATCAATGTGTGATTGAAAATTGTAATACTAATAATGGGGGTAAAGAAAGTAATGAGTAAAATATATGCTATTTGTCATCCCTTCTTTCATTGGGTAGAAAAAAGGAATAAACATCTTCTTAGCCATTTTTCAGGAGGGAAAAGAATACAGCGATGTTAAGTAAGTAGCTTAAGGTCCAGTTTTAATTTGGTCTGGGATTTAGGTTTCCTCACTCCCAACCTAGTCTTCTTTCTTGAGGATGGAGGATAATTATCCTGACCCTTTCTGGTTCCTTTGCACAATTTAAAGAGTCACTAGCATTGACCCATCTAAGAGTTCTATCCTATAAGGTCTGTTGCCTGAAAGGGTGTTTTAAAAATTGAAGAAACACAGTTCCCAAGCCTAAAATGAGGTGGGTATACTACTGTTGGTTGACGGCATTTAGAAATGCAACATTAAAAGTATCATTTTAATTATTTTTATATCTAAGTTGATAATTATCTTAATATTTGTTTTTAATAATTTAAAAAACCTTACTGTCATATAATTATTTGCTTGCTTTTTGTACTTATATGTTTTTGTGCTACCATCTAATAGATTTCATTATTCTTTGAGGGTAAACATTTTTAGATATTAAAAAAATTTTAATTGAAATTATGATTCATAGATGGATATAAGAAAATTAAGATCAGTTCTGTTTCCTATATTTTTGACTGCTTTTTGCTCTCTCAATTTTTGTGTCTTTTCATGAACTATGCAGTAGAAATAGACTGAGAGTTATACATCTTTGGAATAGTAGTACTTGAAGTTTTCCCTAAAGCATCTAGTTTACTTAAGCTCTTCTACAGTGTTTTGGGTAGAAAAAAAAAAGAAACAAATCTTTCGTAAAATAATGAGCCCGTGACTAATTTGAGGTTTAGGAAAATTTAGTAAACTCCTAATCCCTCAGGAGCTAATTATCAGCTTATTAACTAATCATATCCTTTCCTTTTCCCTCCTGCAGGCTATTTTTTGGATCACTTTCCTGCTTGTTAGGAGGGAAAGTGAGAGGAAATAAAATCCTCAGGACTCTCTTTCATTTCCTTCCCGACAAGTCTGTTTTGAGTATTGCTTTCTGCCTTTTAGTTAACTCCTAGCATGTTTAAGCAATATGACTTTGGGTGGAATGTTCCCTTTTAAAATGAGCCTGCAAAATATAGGGAGGAGCAGTAACATAGTGATGTTTTAACTATGAAAATGTATTGTGCAAAAACCTATTAAAAATCGATAGGGAAGTTCTGAAATATGTAAGTAAGCATTTCGACGGCATACATGTGCCTACATATTGCCCATTGGGGAAGCTTGGAGAAGGCATAAAGAGGATTTGAAAAAGAAAGTCTTAACCCTGAATGGAAATGCAGCTGAATTCATCAGTAATGGAAAATAATTAGTTGTTAGAAAATGTTTTCGAGATTTCTTATAAATGAGCTTGTGCCTTTCGCATTGGTCACTGGTCCTACTCAAATGCGTAAAGGCTTCAGGAGCATAGCAATTCATAGTGAAGTTAAAGCTTCTGGAACATAAAAGTCTGACCTCACAAGAAATTCGAAGATGTCCAGGATGTATTTTTTGTGGCTAGACCATAGTACAATAGTAATCAACTAGGTCGTCGGATGTATGATCTCAGAAAACAGCCCCCTTTTTGTCCCCTGAAAAATCAGGTCAAAAGTCCGGGTGCAGCTCTTAAACGGATGACTGCCTGCTGTTACAAGGTAAAAATCCTGCTGCTTTCCACCTCTTTACATGCCGCAACCCATGGCAAGAAGTACTGAGAAAATTCCATTTGGTCTCCTAGTTACCCTCTGTGCCATTGCAAAGAGAATTCTCTAAAAGGAATCCTGGTCGAGATTCTGCTACCATCTTCTCTCTACCCTTCACCTTAAGACTGGCGAGACTCCATGGAGAAAATGGAAACAAACATTAGCCAAATGGCCACTTTTTCTTTATGTGAGGGGCTGGTCTCAGATGATTCTTGATAGGATTATAATTGACATCTAGGTTTGTTGTCAGTGTTTGCATTAACATATGTTCTTCTGCTTTTAAATGTTTCAAGTGAAAAACTTTCCCCAGTCTAAGATTCTGGGTATGGATAATTCAGATTGAATTTTCTCTTCTGCCTCATCTAATCTATTAATTGCTAAATGCTGATTAGTAGTTCTTTTGCAATCTGAATTCGTCTTACTTTTTTCTGCTTTTCTGAGCCATTGTAGGGCCTCCTTTCACAATATTTAGGTCATTCTAAGTGTCCTGAATTTATGGTCCTTTTCTAAAAAAATTTTAAAGTAATGGGGAATTTAGTAGCCAGTATCTTTGCAAGGAGTAAGAAACTTGAAAACTATTTCCTTTTGATACCATATTATTCAGTAAGGCATTTTGTTCAGATGAAATTTCCTACAAAGTTAAGGTTGATATTACTATAACATTTAAAAATATTTGGTAAGTTTACCTTTGGTGAAGAATGGCCTACTTTATTATCTATTTGACTAACATTTCATTAATAATTTTTGCTAACACTTACACCTCCTGTAACAATTTGACCTTTTTTTTTTCCTATTTTTACCAATTCTGCCATTGATTTTTCCAATGGATATTAACTACAGTTTCTATCTCTGGGACTGTCAGATTTGGGGTAACTAGTACACTTAGAAAATAAAATACTAGAATTGTTTTCAGAACTCCACCACTAAAATTTAGAAATAAAATTATTCAGTGTATACTCTTGACCATGATATTTAAGTAGAAGCTGAAGATAATTTTCCCTTTGACTTATGAACTGTTTATCACTTGGTAGTTTTTCCTTATTCCTATCCTTATTTACTAAAAAGTGATACTTTGTGTAATTACTGTATTCTTACCTGTACTATATTCTTGTCTGTGCAATGTTGTTTCTATTCTAATTTCATATCAGTTCTTTAAAATAAGACCTCAGGCTTTCAAATCTTCTACATTCCTCATTTGAATAAACTCCTACTGAGTTCCAATTATGTATTAGGTATGAATTATGCTGATTGATAAAAATCTCCTGGCAAATTATGCTGATATAAACTGTGTACTTTTCATAAAGTTCAAAATAGCTTTTGATAAAGTTGTCAAATCTGACCAAAATATCATATAAGTCAGAAATACTGTGCCTCTTTCTGTAGATCAAGTGAAAGATGGCCTGTAACTGTAAGGTTATACATTCATGTCAAATGTATAATATTTATTTTTAAACTAGCTTTAAATCTATATTATTTCCCCAAACTAATAATTAGTAGCATGTATGTAGTTTCTGATGCCAAAGTCTCCACCATTGTTATTTTTAATAATTTACAATTTTATTATCTTGATCTTTACCTGCATATATATACTTTTGCATTTACATATGCATTGCATTTATATATACACATAAGTATATATATGCATATACATATGCAGGTAAAGATCAAGGTAATTATATATATTATTTATGTATAATTTATACATATTTATATACACATATATACATATAAATACAGAGTAATTTCATTTAGAATTCTGCTCAAAACTTTCTTCCACTTAAATTTTTTTTAAGATTTCCGCAAATATACATCATGATTTTCCTTAAGTGCGGGGAACCAGCAAGTAAAAAATTCTTTCTTGATTTCCCTTCTCAGAATGTCTTTCTTTTATTTTAAATGTGATGGTAAAATTCTACTAAAAATGCATTTACTCAGGACTTGAAAGGCAGTGAGAGTGATTCAAGCTCAGAGGAAGAACGGAGAGTCACTACCCGAGTTATTCGCCGGCGTTTGATTATAAAGGTATCCCGAAGCCAGATCAGTATGGGGCAACGCTGTATTATTAGAACCTTTCTTGTGGTTTGGAAAATTCAGCATGCTTGGTAACTAAATGGCTCTGTATGTTTCTTTGCACATTTGAAAACTTATAAAAACACCCACCTAAAGGAAAAACTCACATTGCATGGTAGTGAGTATTCTGTCTAGGCCTGTGTTTGACATGTGGCAGTTGTAATTTTACCCGAGAATTCTTGGCATTTGTATACTGCTTTCCTTGGAGAAGTGTTCTATGTGTGAACAAAGATTCTACCTTGGTGAGAGAATAGTTCATATCCAATGAAATGTTCAACTGAAACCCCAGAGGCTGTAATGAAGTATGAGGTAAGATAAAGACGAAAGAGAGTGAAAGAATTAAAAGGCTCCCTTCTCAGCCTTAACAGTTTTTAAGTGAAAAACAGTTTTTCATTATCAATCAATGACTAAGAATTCAGTGTTATAGCCTGGCATGGATGTATATGACATAATGCAAACCAAGCAAAAACTTCTGAAATAGGTTTTTAACTTGACTGACATACAAAAAATCAGGCTGGTTTTTTGTAAGGCTGTATTTTTAACTAGAGGAAGCAACTCTTACTGGAAGTGAAAAATGTAATTCTCCCCTGTTACAGCACAGTTGAATACTATGAATAAATCCTGATTTCCCCCACAAAGGCCTTTTGAAGCACCGACCTGACGTATGGGAGGTCCTACGGACTGCTTCTTGCAGTCTGCTGCTTGTCTCCATTACTCTGCCTTTAGAGAGATCTTTCTTGATGTTGGAATAATTGAGTGCAGAGAACTAGGAAGCCATTTTCAATACACAGTCCTTTGAATGTGGTCCAAATAACTTGAGGCTCCTTGGTTGGCAGTTCTGAAGAGAAAGAAAGGAAAGGAAATATCTATTGAAAACCATTTATCAAACTTATCACCCATTTCCAAAGTGTCAGGACACCAAACCAGAGATGTAGGGAAGTTGGCTTAGGTATCCAAAACTTCTTAATCCTGCTGCTTGTACTTTTCTTGTAGATCAGATGAAAGAAGAGAAGAAAATCTGCCAAATCTGCTCTAGTATAGTTTTTCTAAGACTCTGGAAACATTAGGGAAGAAAATAAGTCCTTGTCTAAATCCTAAATTATCCACAAATCAACCTTAAGCTCAACAGGGGCCATGAAAAAAAAGTATGAATCACTTTGAAAATTCCACATGGGCAATCCACATTACTTACTGTTATCTAGCATATTTGCAAGCATTTGGCCTATTTATGAAGTCCTCATAATCAGTCACCTCCCACACATTTGCTGGGATTAGGGGGAAGAAATCTTTAATTCGGTTTTTCTGAACATGTTAAAGCCAAACTCTGTTCAGGCTTTGCTAGTCCCATGATTAAAATATTACTTCTTGAAGACACTAAAGTGAAACATCTAGAAAAAGCACACCAGACATACTGTCTTGTAACTTGCTTTTTATGCTTAACATATGACATACTCATGTTGCATCAACTTCACCTCATTTCTTTCTAATAGCCGCCCAGTGTAGAAGTTGACTCCTCTGTATATGACAGAAGAAAATAAACATAATCCTGCATAGGCAGTGGGAGAAAGCGTAGAGAAGTTTTACTCTGGGGAATACTAAAACAAAACAGCAGAAGCATCAACCCCCTCCCTAGGTCAATGAGGGTTATATCTTTTGGTCTCCTATAATTCTAGAACATGCATTAGCAAGTTAGCTTTAAAGTAATTTTGTTAGAATGAGTTATTTATATATTTAAGCTTAACATATAATTATATATATTAACATTTTTATTAAGAGCTGAAGTTTAAAAGACTGAAATACGCTGATGTTATAGGCTTCATAAAACAGAGGAGACTGTGTTCTCTTCAAATCTTCACTTCTTGAAGTCAGTGTAATTTTAGGGAGGCTGAGTGGAATCATCAGAGAACGGGTTTCATAAGTGGGGAGGGCATTGTATAAACAATGGAATCACTTAAACAAGCTTTGAGAAATGTCTTTCGTATGTGACAGAGAAACCAAAAGCTAAAGGATAGCTACAATTATAATTGGAAGCTATAGGTGTAAGAAAAAATCTTTGTCAATTACATACGTAGAAGTCTTTCTGGTTAATATTTTTCTGTTCAGATTTTGGGGGCAGTTGAAAAAGATCACATTTCTGTTGCCTTTTCTCTTTATTCCATATGTTGGTACCTTTTTAATGTAAAAGAGCTTGAGACTGCAGTACTACGCGGTAAATGTGACATGGGATCCATCTCTGTCAAAACACATAAATTGAGAGTGTTAGGACCTAAAGGAGTCATTGAGACTAAAATTACTTCTTTTCCTAGATGACAAAAACCAAGGATAGGAGATGAATTGATTTTCCCAAAACCACACAGCTGGGCAGTAACAGTTCTGAGACCAGAACCTAACCCCTGGTCCTCTAGAGGAGTGCCTTCTACCTGCGTTTTCCACGATACTGTATTCCGTCTCGTCCAGAACAAACTAAAAAGGAATAACTTTTCCTGGACTAAATTAGGCACTTGGCCATTGAGACTTTTCCGGTGGCATAGGAGAAGGCAGCATTGAGCTATCTTTCCTGGAAACTATTTGATGGGGCTAGAATGCTAGGAATTTGACCTACTTCATGGAGGCTGTCCAGCCTTGGACTGAACCAGCCACAGTAATTCCCCTAGCACTTAGAATCCTAGAGCAGAAAACTATTTGGTTGTTATTCCATCCTTCCCAGAGCTAGCTTTGGCCAGGAAATGTCAATGAAAGCAGTAGATATATTCAGGATTCCATTATCACAAGTCTAGGCAAATCTGTGTTCTTAGCCATTCAACTAGTATAATAAATGGAGTGAAAGTAGAATTTTATGATTTTTCTCTTTAATTTCACATGTGGATTCATTCTTTTTTATGTTTTTATATTTTTACATTTAATATTTTCAAGTCCTTTAAGAAATGAGTCAAGTTAACAAACTCTCCCATTTGCTTGCGTATTTTTAAATTTTATAAGCATATTCATTTATGTCTATATAATATGATAATATCACAGTGGTTTCAAATGCTTGGAAGCAGTTTAAATTGACCAGTCCCTATGAGCTTGTTTACATTATTTGCTTAGCAAATGCAGTGATTACAAAGGTAAAAACTTTAAACTAACTCAAACCATTGTGAAGTTTGATTAGATTCAAATAACTGAATTTTTACTATATAGTTCAACTATATATATATATTTTTTGTTTGTTTGTTTGTTTGCGGTACACGGGCCTCTCACTGTTGTGGCCTCTCCCGTTGTGGAGCACAGGCTCCGGACGCGCAGGCTCAGCGGCCATGGCTCACGGGCCTAGCCGCTCCGCGGCATGTGGGATCTTCCCGGACTGGGGCACGAACCCGTGTCCCCTGCATCGGCAGGCAGACTCTCAACCACTGTGCCACCAGGGAAGCCCTCAACTATATTTTTATTTCTACTTTTGAGCGTTTTTACTGACTTTCAAAATAAGGGTTTACGTGTATGTTTCCCCCCATCAAACAACTCAAAAGTACAAAAAGTTCAATGTATCCATTCCACTTCCCATTGTTCACAAGCTTCAGATAACCATTGTTATGGAACAAGGTAACTATTGTTCACAAGCTTCAGATCGTTTTATATACATATACCAATATGTATGTGTATACAGAATATACATGTGCTATATACATATACACATACATCCCCAGCAAGTGGGTTTCTCAGAATACATATTGCTTAGTAATCTGCTAAGTTTATGTATATAGTTTCTCTCATCTCATTTTTTTGAAAGTTCAAGTTTTAATGTTGTGTACATCGAAGGAAATTGGTACATTTCATGTTATTTTTTCATTTTATTCAAGAAGGAGAGAGGAATAAAAATTATAAAATGCTATGTTTCCAGCAGGGCTCCAAAGGAAAGTACAGTAGTCTTCACAAAGGTGGCCACCAGGAATGATACTGTGACACGATACGTACTGTAATTTTCCTTTGAAATAGGAAAGAAAAAAAGTGCGGGTAGGTGTTGCCAAAAATAATACCATCACCAACACTAGCGGGGAAATTTTATTTACTTAAAAGTACAAAGGTTTTCAAGAACCTTAGAAACTAATTAGAGATTATTTTCTCTCATTAAAGAGAGGCCCTAAAGACCTCTCCTTGGTAACACCTGATCTCCAATGTACCTGACAGAATTAAAGATGGATGAAATTTTTTTTAATGTACTTTGTGACTCCTTACGAACTTTCCTATCTATCCAGTCAACTACTATCTAATCCACTCCCTCAGTTTAGTGAGTTTCTACATAATCATATATCTTATTTTGACCTTATGTAAAGCACTAGTTGACTATAGTTAGTGCCCATTAACACTAAGAGAAGTATCTTCACCTTTAATTATACATAAGCAGTATGAATTTTCAGTAGGAAATAATGAAAATGCCCACATACCACAGCAGATCTCAACAACCTATATGGCTTGCTATTTATAACTAGGGCTTTGCTTTTTTCTAAGGCTATTAATATAAATCAATGTACTTAAATGTATTCGCTATGCTTATAAAAATACCTACTTCACATTTCAGAGACTGTCTGCAAATTAATTGGCATCTTTCCCCACCAAAGGGTCAATTTATAACATTCGTAATAGTATGCTATTTTAATGGATTTTCCTGGGATCCTGGAATTGTCTTAACACTCAAAGAGCTAGACATGTGCAAGAGTTAGTTCAAACATATCTCACTTATACATGTTTAAACTATAGTGAAACTTTTCATGACCCTTTTTTTGGCTTTTCTGCTGTCTTTAAGCCTTTACTTGTAAAATAAAATGAAATTGTTTCTTTTCCAGGTATATGAAATCAACCATAGGAAACATAAATAACACTCCCATAAGAACGTGTTGCAGATTTTAGTGCATTCAGGCAGGAGACCTCTACATTTTTCCAATTTCCTTCCCTCGCTTAACTGTGCTAATTGAAACTAATCATAGGCAAGGTTCAAGGTGAACCTTGAAGCAAACAAGAGCAGCGAGAAACATCGTGTTTTATTTTCATCTCATCTTTATACCACAGTGAGGTAAAATGAGTCAAATATCCCACCCAGGACCTATGAGCCCACAATCTATAAGAATACAAAGTCACTTTGTAGAAAGAAAAAAGAACAAAAACAGAATTTTGTTAGCAAAACAAGGTAGTGTTTCAGTCTCTACTCTGTTATTTTAAACCACAACTGCCTTTCTACTGGTTGTGACATAAAACAATCATAGAATTTTCTCACCATTGGCTGGCACTGACAAAATTAACAGAGCTACTACCTTTCCCATGACGATAACACTGAAAGGGTTAGAATCCTGGCTCTCCCAGAAATGCAGCTGTCTTCTTTGTGATTTGCCATTTTTCCTAAAAAACCTACAGGTGTACAGTAACTATAGTACACAGTACTATAGCACTGTACAGTTCACCTCTTCAACAAAAGAAGTATGACTAACAAGTCAGTAGGTCTCTAGAATGGGTCTGCACTTAAGATGTTTGTCCTTGTTCCCCAAAACTGTAAGTGAGACTGACCTAAAGTTGACACCAGTGAAGAAGGTAATGTGTTACAAATACAGCCCTATGTCTGCGCTCTCAGTGGTTTTCCTTATCCTACAATCATAGAGCTAATAGACATTAAGGAGCCATCTAAATCTACTGACCTGCCTATTAGCAGGAAAATATGATGCCACTTGGCAAGTTAAGAATTTATCCCATTTTTTTGTTAACTCACCAGAGGAAGATCCTTGACAGTTTCCCCTTCTAAATCAGATAGCAGTCACTAACTGAAAGGCTGTCGTCTTACATTCCTTTAGTAATTAATCAGTCATCACATAAGACTCATTCACTTGATAATATTCTGAAACTATGTACTTCATCAGACATTAATTATTCTCATTTACAACTTATGAAAGGCTCAGTCTGAAAAAAATAAGGTTTTCTCTGTACTCTGAACTTTTCTCATAGTATTTGAAAAAATATTGCCTTTAGTAAGGAATTTTTAAATTTAACAAACTAACAAAGGGTGATTAACACCCCAACTAAGGTGCTACCTCAATTCAAATCAGACAAAAGGAAATCCACCAAAATGAGAGATTTCGTAGGACTAATGAAGAAACATTATCCAAAGTGAAATGATCTAATTAGAGCTCTAATCGTTAGCTAAATCTTTTTTCAACAAATGAAACCTTTTTGTTTGTCTGTCTATGTATAACTATATTCTGTGATTACATATTTTCAAATTCTTCCTTCTTGGAGTTTGTTGCTAACCATCATTCTTGTACATACTTGAGGTTTAATGCTTTGAATGTTGTTGACTGCTAAATAACCATCCATGGAGTCAGCCTTTTCCCCTGGCCCTGGAATTGCAAGTAGAGTTTATACTTTCTTTTCCTAAAATGCCACAGAGCATGTGTGTGGTGTATGGAGTGATGTGGAGATCTATCCATCTAGTATGTTGCTAATCTCTATGCCACATCCTTTAGGGAGAGGAAGCAAAAAACCTTCCTGGTGAATCAGTCACAGAAGAACAGTTTACTGATGAAGAAGGCAACCTCATCACCAGAAAAGTAATCATCACTGGGGTTTCATGCTTCTCTTGGGGTTTAGATTTTCTACTATTTGTTTGCTGTAGTGTCACCTCTTAAAATAGAAAACAGGAAAATCTCTCCTTTTCACTATTGCTTCCTACAGATCACTCGGAAAGTACTAAGACGAATTGTTATCCCACAAGAGAGAAAATATGATGACGTGGTAATGGAGAGGGACTGTCGTAAAGAAAGTAGAGAATAAAAGCTTTGTGAACTCTCTAGAATAGGCTGCTAACAGGCTGGCGTCTGCAGTGTGGCAGCTTGAAGCATTTGCTGCTTTTGACATCTTGTGCATTTGATCAGGGTCAAAGAAAAAGATTTTCCTTCCTAACATTCTTTAACAGTATATACTCTTACTATCTTCAGAGTTTTCACAGAGATCATTTCATTCATGGAGGTTGCAACATGCCGGTTCGAGCATGGGAGACAAAATTTAAAACCCTCTGCCACCACCAAACCCCTCGGCCATGCCCCACCCCTGCCCAGTGCTTTACCTGCAGCCTACTTGGGACCCAGAGAGAGAGCACTTGTTTCCAGCCAATGCACAGGGTTTAATTAAAAGTTAGAATGACAAAAAGCTCGTCTCAAAATCCTTACATCTAATCTATACATTTTCTCTTTCCAGTATATTCTACAGGGAAATGTGAATTCCCCCATCTTAACCTGAGGAGGATTCTCCTCTCTGGGTTAATAACAGCCCATTTCCAATGTGCCAGTTAAAGAACTAAAGTCATCACTGAGCAGTGTAACTCAGCAAGTGAATCTCTAGCTCCCACAGAAAACATCTCTGGTTATTTTTCATTTCTTTCCCTTTCTGAGACCTTTACCCTTTTCATTTAAAAAACAGAAACTTCAATAGCCAGTGTTTACATAAGAAAAAAGTAAACTGAAAATTTCTCAGAAGGAGTAAATCAGAAAATTGGAAAGGCTACTGTGTTTTCCATTATAAAGAGGGTAAAGGGTAAAAGCTGAGTATCTGTGGAACCACTTTGCTCTCAGAGAAGTGTGTCCTTGGTGCTTGGTGAGGACAGGTCTTATTTTATGGAAAAGGGATGCCTGCTTGGTCTGGAGTAAGAGGACGGGCTTGGTAATTCCACAAATTAAAAAAGAAAAAGTCTCTCAGCTCAACAGCATTTCCATGGTCTTTAGTTCATGATTAGTGCTTTACTGAGAAATTTCAGTCTCATTACAACAGATTATTTAACATTCTGCTGGCTTAAAAAGGCATAAATTATAACTTACTAATATTTTTATAATTGGGGTTTGAGTGCCTTGAGAGTTTTAGTGATGATTTCTTCTAGTTTTACAGGAACTGGACAGGCTGTCCAGTTGTTTGACTGATCACTAACCTACTGAATTATTGTGAAGTACAGTAACGTATTCCTTCTGACGGTGCTCTCCCACTCGCCCTGATGCTGCTGAGCTGTGTGGTTGAGGCAAATAGATTATATCTGGGGACGTGAAGTGACAAAGTACTTGAAACTGTGTTTCGCTTATCCTAATCCAGCCTCAAGGGACCAGAATGGAAACTGCTTTTTAACGAAAACCCTTTCACCATGAAATCTTAACGTGTACATTCCTTTTAAAGCAGGGAGAAGGTTATAAGATGAAGACGAAGAAAGAAATCCGGCATGTGGAAAAGAAGAGTCACTCATAACAGTAAATGGTCAGTCAAGGTGGTAAGTGTGCTCTTATCAACAACAGTAAGACGTAACTTCCTGTGAAACTTCTAATTTCACCAAATAAGTGATTCCATCCCCCCGCCACCCCCTTCCTCTCTTTTTCACTGAATTGCAGCTTTGAATATCCAACAAGCAGTTGGTGGTCATTTTCATGTTCATATACACGTACATCTGCACGCGAAAACCAAGGCCTCTAGCTCACAGTCCATAAACCTCTTCACAAATTAGGAATTTAAATATAAATGATGGTTGCAGAAGCAAATGTAAATAGTGATCTTGAGTCTTCTCTTAAGAGCGAAGGCTCAGTATGAAGTGCAGTAGCATTATTCACTCTAACAGGAAGACTATTTGGCAACAAACAGTTCATACAAATGTATTTGGAGATTTGTATTGACCAGCTTTTCACCATTTTACCACAACAGCACCTAAGAATATAATTTTGGTTGAAATACAGTGGTTGCCGAGCTTAAATGAGCAAAATCCCTATATCCTACTTCAGATATTCTGTATAAACCAAAGCAAATGAAATAGGAGGTTAATGGCACTACTATGTTTTCTAAGTTAAAATGTTTAGTGAGCTTTGTTTAAGGTTGTCTGAACTTTTCTTCACGGAGAAGGATATTTTCCTCTAACACTGTTTTCTGAACTTTGTGCTGTTTCTTTCTATGTAGCTACAATTCAAAAGCCCATTGATAGAGCTTTGAAAAGCTCTGTGTAAGTCTGTGAGGTAAAGCAGGATGAGTCCTTTAGGGCTGCTCACCAACAGTTCTCCTAGCCCCAAGTAACAAAGCAAACAGATCCCAGTTTCCACTTTCACTCATCAACTGTTCCCCAGTTACCAGAATCCTGGTACTTGGAGTGCTGCTGTAAGGAACTGAGAAATCACGGAGTCTCACTGCCCCAAATTTTGTATGCAAGGTAACTGTAACTAAGGCCCAAAGAAATTCTTAATCCCTCCACCTCCAAAAACAGCTTCTTCTTTATTTATTCACTTAAAGATTTATTTCCCTTCCTCTCTGTGACGCTTTCTGCCTAGGCACTGGGAAATCATCGGTAAACAGCACTAGGGAGGTACTGGCCCTCGCTGACCTTACGTTTTGGAGATTTAACGGTAGTCAGTCACTTCAGTATTTAAGGCATTGAGAAAACTCCTAAGAACTGCAGAGTGCTCTGGAAGTAACAGTATTTGCTATCCATACGTACTCTTCCAGTGTTTCAGGTGTACTCTTCATTTAATTCACTTGGATCGGTGCCTTTATCATCCCCATTTAACAGGCCCCAAATTGCCCAAGGTCACCTAAATAAAAAGTGGCAGAAACAGGATACAAACCCTAACAGGCTGCCTCTGGAGCCCACACACTCAACCCTGTTAACTGGAGATCTGACCTGGTCTGAGGGTGACAGGGAAGGTTTCCTTAAGAAAATGATGCTTGAGATTAGTTTTAAAGGATGAACAGGATTCATCTGGATGAAGGGGAGGAAATTTGATGGTGTTTGGGGTAGCCTCCTAGGCACAGGCTCTAGCGTTCTGCAAAGGCCAGAACTGGGAAGAAACAAGAAAGGAGAACAGTTCGGTGTAGCCTGCAGAAGGTTTTGTCATTGTGTCTGGAGAGGTAGGAAAAATCGGAATATCCGGGCCTCATAAGCCTTTTTTCACTAAAAGTTTAGGTTCTCATCACACACTCTAGCTGCAGGGCACAGAATGAATTGGAGGTGGCAATAATGGATGAGCAGAAAACCTATTAAACTACTGAAGATGCTGGCTTGGGCAGTAAGGATGGTAAGAGGTAGGCTGACTCGAGAGATAGCGACATGAATTGCTTTTTGTCAGATGACAAGGGTGAGAGATGAGAAAATTAAGGATGACATCAGTGTAGCAATATCTAGAATGAACCCACCCATTATGCGTGTCTTACAGCTGAATCTGGTAAAAGACATATACAAGATTTTTTTAAATTGAGGTGTAGACGATTTATAATATTAGTTTCAGATGTACAACACAGTGATTCAAAATTTTTATAGATTATACTCCATTTAAAGTTGTTATAAAATATTGGCTATATTTCCCTGTGCTATACAATATATCCTTGTAGCTTATTTATTTTATACATAGTAGTTTGCACCTCTTAATCCCCTACCCGTGTCTTGCCCCTCCTGCCTTCCCTCTCCCCACTGGTTAACCACTGGTTTGTTCTCTATATCTGTGAGTCTTTTTCTGTTTTGTTATATTCATTTGGATATGTTTTAGATTCTACATATAAGTAATAACAGAGTATTTGTCTTTCTCTGACTTCTTTCACTAAGCATAATACCCTCCAGGTCCATCCATGTTGTTGAAAATGGCAGAATTTCATTTTTAATGGCTGAGTAATATTCCATTGTATATATGTACCACATCTTTTTTATCCACTCCTCTGTCCCATTTGTTTATTTTTGCTTTTGTTTCCTCTGCCTTAGGAGACAGATCCAAAAAACTATTGCTACAATTTATGTCAAAGAGTATTCTATATTTTCTTCTAGGACTTTTATGGTTTCCAGTCTTACTTTTAGGTCTTTAATCTATTTTTAGGGTTTTTTTTTAATATGTTGTGAGAAAATGTTCTAATATTATTCTTTTACATGTAGCTGTCCAGTTTTACCAACATCATTTATTGAAGAGACTGTCTTTTCTCCTTTGTATATTTTTGCCTGCTTTGTCAAAGATTAACTGAGCATAAGTGTGTGGGTTTATTTCTGGGGTCTCTATTCTGTTGCATTGATCCATGTGTCTGTTTTTGTGCCAGTTCCATACTGTTTTGATTACTGTAGCTTTGTAGTATAGTCTGGTCAGGGAGCATGATAACTCTAGCTCTGTTCTTCTTTCTCAAGACTGCTTTGGCTATACAGCAGATTAATAAAACACTAAGCATGATTTTGCAGTCTTAAATTGCTGTTTAAGCAATTCTGACAAATTAAACTAGAAGAGGGCTTCCCTGGTGGCGCAGTAGTTGAGAGTCCACCTGCCAATGCAGGGGACACGGGTTCGTGCCCTGGTCCGGGAAGATCCCACACGCCACAGAGCGGCTAGGCCCGTGAGCCATGGCCGCTGAGCCTGCGCATCCGGAGCCTGTGCTCCGCAACGGGAGAGGCCACAACAGTGAGAGGCCTGCATAACGCAAAAAAAAAAAAAAAAAAAAAACCTAGAAGAGACTTCAGTCAGCTTTAGTGTGCCCCTAAAAGTTTAGCAACTTGTTCAGTAATAGACTCAGACTCTGGGTGGGACAGAACCAAAAAGGTTATCGACACCAGCTGAGCCATTTTTCTAGAGTAATATATACCTAATATCTATGAATAAATGATACCAAAAAATATATGACAGTGCTGTGCTTCCAGGGTCCTTTAGAGTGAATTAATACAGAAATGACTAGGTCACTAAATGTACAAGAGACTTTAAGATGATAAATAATCCACCCTGTAAAGCAGTTGGCAGGGCCTTGGCTCACTTGCTACACCACTCAAAGGACAGAGAAACTCACTAGGAGAATTCATATGAATGTGAAAATAGCTTCAGCATAAAGCAAACTTAATGTGTCAGATGGAAAGAACAGCGATTTGACTGCAAGCCTCATTTTACTCTCCAGGGTGGTATTTGCCTTTCATAAGTGAATTTAGGAAATGAGTCCAAGAAGACTGCCTGGAATTCCAGGACACTGAATGTGTGCTCTGGAAAAATCAATTTGCAAGTATATTGAAAGTTCTTATGGCCCTGCTGTCTTTTTTTTTTAAAGAACAACTAAGCACACGGAATGTGACCCAGTTTCACTGAGTCTCAGATGGTGACATCAAAATTTTTATTCTGCATTTTGTAACCAGTTGAATTTTGAGCTATCTGAACCCTATACCTGCTTTTCTTTAATACTGAGTCACAGCCATCCTATTTTTAATGTAAGGGAAAAGCTGATGGCTTAAAATAAGTATAAAATTTATACGTAATATATAGTGATTTATAGTTTATAAAACGCATTTACATTTTTGTCTTATTTAATCCTTCAAACAAGCCTCCAGGAAGAGGAGACCGATTTTGATTGCTACCTTTTACAGATGAGGATACTATGGCTTGGAGAGGTCATCTGACATTTCTTCTTTCAAACAGCTGTGACTGGAAGAACTAGGACTTGGCCTCAAGATTATTGACACTTCACCTAGTGTCCGATTCCACTAAGCTGTCTTTCTAAAATTAGTTAGAATAATAATAATAATAGTCATATTCTATGAAAGATTACTGTATGCCAGGTACTAGGTAAGATCATTACATACATTACCTCATATAGTCCCCAAAACAATGCTATAACGTAAGTACTATTATCTCTTTTTTAATAAACAAGGAAACTGAAGCTTAGAAGAATTAAATGAGTTACCCAAGGTCCTATAGTTAATGAGCAAAAGGATAAAATTTTAACTTAACCAGAGCCTAGCTCTTAACTATTACTCATATTAATAGTTGAATAGTACTTGATGATTATCAGAAACCTAAAAGCAAATTTTGAATCAAATGTACGTACAAACGCAAACTGTAGTTAATTTCTTCATACAATACACAGTGAAAGTACTCAGTTTTTTGGTTTAGTTTTTTTAAATAAAGCAAAACTTCATAGCCATAACCTTCAAAAATACCATTAGCTGATTAGTGAGGCTGTGACAACGGAGGTACCCCAGACACACGTTGGAAAAGACTGGAACAGCTGTATTGTAAACCTCTTTTAGGGAAATGCTCAGGATCTCACAGCCACATGGAAGCCAAGAGCAGCAGCAACAGCACGAGGCTTGCCGGGGGAAACACTTTATCTGAGGCCAAAAAGTTGACTCATTTCATTCACGCCTTCTAAAAAGGACGTGGCCAGCAGTGTGAAGAAGAGGCGAGAGCGACCCCTGCACTGGCCAAAGCCGCGCGCCACTGCATCCCCGTGTCCAGCGCCTACGTCCCGCCGCCGTCACCACCATGCCCAAGAGAAAGGCTGAAGGGGATGCTAAACGAGATAAAACCAAGGTGAAGGATGAACCACAGAGAAGACCTGCAAGGTTATCTGCTAAACCTGCTCCTCCAAAGCCAGAGCCCAAGCCTAAAAAGACCCCTGCAAAGAAGGGAGAGAAAGTACCCAAAAGGAAAAGGGGGAAAGCTGATGCTGGCAAGGATGGGAATAACCTTGCAGAAAACGGAGATGCCGAAACAGACCAGGCACAGAAAGCTGAGGGTGCTGGAGAGGCCAAGTGAAGTGTGCATTTTTGACAACTGTGTACTTCTGGTGACTGTACAGTTTGAAATACTATTTTTTAATCAAGTTTTATAAAAATGCAGAATTTTGTTTTACTTTTTTTTCTTTTAAGCTATGTTGTTAGCATACAGAACACTTCGTTGTTGTTTTTTGGGGGAAGAGCACATGTCACTAATAGATTGTCTCTGAAGCTGGATTGACATGGGAAAGAAACACCTTTCCCGTCTGGTTTTGAGACACTTCCTCCTGGTTCCCAGGAAGGAGGGGTTCCTTGATGTTGACACACAGTAGCCACCTTGGCACAAACGCCTTGTGGTGTGGAAAAACTAAAATTAGTTTTTATGTCCTCTTCTCCCTCTCCACCTTCAGCATAGACTTGACTCTCTTAAACCCAGAGACCTGTTGGAACCTGACCCCCCAAAGTTGGTTACCAGTGTGTCAGGCAATCTGGACTTCGCATTGTCACCACTGAGATGGCGTCCCTCAAAAGAGCAGCGGCTCCTTCTTTAGATTGTGGATCTTCAGATTGATACTTTTGCCATTTTCATTTCCATTTCCTGAAAGTCAGGGTCGGCTTGTGAAAAGTTGTTAAACAACATACTAAATGTGAAGTGTCAACCCTCACTCTAAACTTTCCCTGTTCAGAGCATCACATGAAGACTTCATGGGGTTTTATAGTGGCTTTCTGATTTTGGTAGTCCATTGCAAAAGGGAGTTTGAAAGTTGTTGTATACTGTTAACGATTGTCTGCCCATGTCCTGCCTGAAATACCACGATTGTTTATGAAAAGTATCTTTAATAAAGCTGGATACAGTTTGGGAAAAAAAAAAAGGACTTGACCTTCCACCTTGTTTAGAGCGAAAAGGCTAGTAATAATATACAGTGGTGAATAAAACCTCCACGGCCCCTGCCCTTCTGCATCTCTCAGCATGCAAGGGGGAAAGAGATGGAACATGAATTGTTTAAGGGCTAAAAATGCAAACTCCAAGATCCAATGGAAGAGTAGCACAGAAACATATTTAGACTTGGGGGCTGGGGAAAGTCCCTCGGAAGTCATGACATTTATGCTAAGACCTCGTAGGTGGTGCCAACAATGTAAAGAATGGGGAGAAGGAGAAGAGGACTCCAGCAGAGAGTACAAAGTGTGCAAGAGCCCTGAGGCAGGAAAAGGCCTAACACGTTTGAGGAAATGAAAGAAGATTAGTGTAACAGAGCCTGATGAGCTGGTGGGGGGTGAGGCAGGCCCATGATGAAGTGAGAAATGCCTCATCATAGGCCAGAATATAGGATTTGGATTTCATTCTAAAAAAAATGTGAAGCCTTTGAAAGATTTCAAGCAAGAGTCTGACCTGATGTTTTACTTATTTTTTTAAGCACACCAGCTATGTAGAGAAGGATTGGAGGGAAAACAAGAATAAACTGAAGTAGGTGAGCTAGGAGGTTATTGCTGTAGTCCAGCTAAGCCACCATGGTGGCAGGGCTAGGACCTGGGCAGCAGTTTTAGGAAAGTCAACAGCATCTGATGGCTTGGGGTTAGGATGGAGAAGAAGGGTTGAGTCAAGGATGATGCCTTGACTCAAGGTTTCAAGGGTAAGCAGGTGGGCGGTGGAAAAAGAAACAGGATGGGTTTTAAGAAGAATATCAAGCACTCAGGCTTTTGTCGATACACAAGTCTGGAGCTTTGAGGAAAGGTTGGACTAGGCGTATAAAAATGTGAGTGTTATCACTAAAGAGGTGAATACTGAATATCAGAGAAAGGGAACACCAGAGAATAGGTGTGATTACCTAGGGAGAAAGTGAAAGTGAGCAAAGAAGGGGCTCAGGATCGAGCCCCAAAGAACAACATTTTGAAGAGGAATAGAGAGCTGTAAAAGGTTGCCTCTGACCTCTTCCTTCCTAGAGATCTCCAAGCTGTGCTAGCTCCTCTAATCTGTAATCATATTCAGCCTCGGCCCTCTAGTATATACTTTTAAATTTTTTTCATAGCATATTCTTTTCTGAAGATATTTCTAATCTTACTTTTATTCCTTTATGCATTATAAATGTAGTTCTCTCATATTCTGTGTATAATAATTCTAAATTGGAACCCAGTGCAGGACTGTTTCTGCTGGTTCTTGCTCATTTTTTCCCCTGTGCCCCTGGTCCTCTAGTATATTTGTTTGGTTTTACCCAAAATATTTTAATCCATGCAGTTTAGTATCAGTGGATGAAAGAAACTTTCCTATAATGCAGATTAGCTGATAAGCTTTTGTAAATAACTGACCATGCACATTTAGAGCCCCTTTACTTCTTAGTTTGTGACACACACTGTGTAGGTGGTCGGGGGAGTCCAGCATTGAAGACATTATCCTAATATTACTCAGCCATTAAAAAAAGAATGAAATAATGCCATTTGCAGCAACATGGATGGACCTAGAGATGATCATATTAAGTGAAGTAAGCCAGACAAAGATAAATATCATATGATATCACTTATATGTGAACTCTTAAAAAAAAAAAAAGATACAAATGAACTTATTTCCAAGACAGAGACTCACAGACATAGAAAACAAGCATATGGTTACCAAAGGGAGGAGAGGGGGAGGGACAAATTAGGAGGTTGGGATTGATATATACACACTACTGTATATAAAATAGATAATCAACAAGGACCTACTGTATAGAACCTGGAACTATACTCAATATTTTGTAATAACCTATAAGGGAAGAGAATCTGAAGAAGAATATATATACATATAACTAAATCACTTTGCTGTACACCTGAATCTAACACAACATTGTTAATCAACTCTACTTCAATTTTTAAAAATATATTAAAAAAAAAAAGACATTATCCCCAGCATCACCACTCACTTGAGGGCATATAACTGTACAGTCTAGTCCAAGAGGCAAACATGATAGTAAGTTACACAAATCAAAGCACAGAGCTATGATAAAAGATATAAAAATATCGCTAGGAGAATCCACTGGAAGATGTAGTAAACACCAATGGAGGAGATCTTGCAAAGCTTCTTGAAGTGCATATTTGAACTGGCTTTTGAAGAAAGGGTAGGATTTAAGACTGGGCAGTGTGATATGTGCTATGCTCAGGAGTTTGGCCTTTATCCCAGAGACAGTAAGGTACCACTGGAAGTGTTGTCGAAGGAGAATAATACAGTCAGTTGGGATTCAGGTAACCCTAGTGGTAGGAGAGGGAGTTAGTGGTGAGGAGAGTTTGAACACGAGGACCCCAGTTATGAGACAGGATGAGGGCCTGATCCTGGGCAGAGACGACAGAAAGGAGAGGGCTGATGTGAGGGACATTTCAGAAGTATAACAACCAGATTAATTCCATAGAGGGAGTGAGGGTTGTGATCCTGTGTGTAACTACTAACAAAAATATAGAAGCTAAGAAAAGGAAAACAAAATTCGGGACTGAAATAGGTCAATCTGTAGTGCCTTAAATATTTGTCAGTGATGAGGAAGAGAAATCTGGGCTAGCAATCTTAACGTGGTTATAGAAGTGGCCTGAGTGAACGTAAATCACACGCTTACTAGCTGTGTAAGCTTAGCCAGCTTATTTCACTTCTGTGCCTTAATTTCCTCGCCTCTATTAGGATAAGAGTAACATATCTCACAGAACTGTCGTTAGAATTAAACAAGTGAATCCATGTAAATCACTTAACAGTGACTGGCAAGCCCAGAGTAAGCCCTCTGTAAATTCAGCTATTATTAGTAGTGCTAAGAGGTGGGGGCAGGAAGATAAATCAGGAGCTTGGGATGAACATATACACACCACTGTATATAAAACAGGTAAACAACAAGGACCTACTGCATAGCACAGGGAACTCTACTTAATAGCTTGTCATAACCTGCAATGGAAGAGAATCTGAAAAAGAATATATATGTATATATAACTGAATCACTGTGCTGTACACGTGAAACTGACACAAGATTGTAAATCAACTCTACTTCAATTCTTTAAAAATGATGTAGATTTTTTAAAAAGAGAGAGGTGAGACAAGAGCCGAGACTAGCACCCGAAGAGCCTGGATTCAGGAGGCCAGTGGACAGAGCAGCAGCCGCCAGGTGTGCTAGAGCACAACAGTGGGAGAGGTCGGGACAGCAGCATCGCTGAAGTCCTCTGCGTGTCACGTCGGTTTATAATTCAGAACACTTTCAATTATTTCCTATGACTCGCTTCTCACAGTAGCCCTGGGAAATCATTAAAATAGGTATTCTCATTCCTCTTTACTAAGGAGAGAGAGCAAAATCGCCGAAGCTACAGTTAATAAATGACATGTTCGGTTTGTGACCTAGACCTCCTGATTCTGCTTCCAGGAAGTCAGAACTATGGTCTGAATTGCTTCACTCCAGATTCAGGACCCTGCCCTCCAGAATCTTTTCCAGAATCCATCTGAAGTAGATAATGTTTTTATGTAGTGTTCTTCATTTTTCTTTCCCTTTAAAAAAATCCCTAATTAACCAAAAGCAGGGGTCTAGAGCCAGGTGGCTCGACTTCCAATTCTGGCTCGCCCATGTACTAAATGTGCCACCAGTATAATAGCTGTATGGCTCTATTTTCTTATTTGTAAAATGGAAGAGATAGTACCTCGCTCTTATTAGGATTAAATGAGTTCCACCTTAGAACAGTGCCTGTTAATAATAACAACATTATTAGTTGTACTACTAAGTTAACTATACAACTTTATTAGGGTTATATTTTTCTTCTATAGCCAACATGTACATCAGTACTTTACCAGTAATTACTTTTCATTTTTGTAAAACTGGCCCTGTGACCTCAGATATTTTTTTAATCACAAGTCACTAGAAAAGAACAAACAAAAATTAAGTCCCACTTATTGGTATTAGTTGAAGAACAAATCTACACAAACTGGGAATTATTTTTAAATGGTGCAGTAGTTTATTATGATTACATAAAGTAGTTAGAATTAATGCTTAGGAAAAAATGTTTTTAGCTCCATGACTTCCTTAAGAAGAGAGAGAGAAAAGGAGAAGGAAAGGAAAGAGAGAGGTGGGTTAGGAAGAGAACTAGAATAACAAATTCTCTGTTCTCAGTGGGCTATAGGGAAGGCATATCAGAAAAGACTTTCCTTAGGGCATAACACAGCTAAGTCTTTAAAGATGAGTAAGAGTGAGCCTACAGGGACTTCCCCGGTGGTCCAGTGGCTAAGACTCTGCGCTCCCAATGCAGGGGGACTGGGTTTGATCTCTGGTCAGGGAAGTAGAGCCCACATGCTGCATGCAACTAAAGATCCTGCATGCTGCAACTAAGACCCAGTACAGCCAAATAAATAAATAAATATTAAAAAAAAAAAAAGAGCCTGCAAAGGTGGATCTCACTAGGGAGAAGATAGACCACACTTTCAAGGAGATGGCATTTGAAACACACCTGAAGAGTAAAGAGAAGTTAGAGGTAAATGAAGATGACAGCAGGGGATTATAAGTGGATAATGAAATCGTGAGCAAAGAAAAGGAAGTTAGAAACCAACGGGCTGATGACTGGCCTGTAGTCTAGATCCTCTAGACCCTCCAGTATGGTCTGTGGACCAGCAGTATCGCCATCACCTGGGAGTCTTGTTAGAAACGCAGCATCTCTGGGCTCACCCTGACTCCTCGACCAGCATCCACATTTGAAGATCCCGGGGTGATACGTATGCACTTTAAGCTTTGGGAAGTGCTGCTCCAGAATGTATCGCTGGCCCTTAATCTTGGCCGAACATCGGAATCATCTACAGAGGTTTTTTGGTTTTCTTTTTTAAGTGTTTGATGCTGGGCACCACCCCAAGAAATTCTAAATAAACTGGTAAGGGAAGTGGCCTGGACACTGGGATTTTTTAAATCTCCCCAGATAATTCTAATGTGTACCCAAGTTTGAGAAGCAGTGGAGATTGTCAAACAGTGCTTTTCAGTGGAGAGTATGGTCATTAAGCATGAAAAGGTTTATTGGGATGAACTGCAGAGCGCTAAAGGCGTAAGGGGGTGTGTGTGGAGCGGCGGGGGGGGGGGGGTTGTTGGTGGGTTTGTTTTAGCTAGCCACTAGGGGCTAAATACCACCAGTATGTGAACCTATAGAGGAAAGGTTGGTTTTAACCTAAATATATTCCTGACTTGAAAATGTGACATGGAAAGTACAACATTCATCTGTGAAATATAACCTGAAATATAACCATGAGAATCCGATGAATAGCTGTTTTTCTATATTTTAAATGTTTCTTAAAATTTTAAAAAATGTATAGTGAAATGACTAAATGGAACGATTGGTTTTCTGCCTTGTTTTCCACTACATTTGGGTTTGAAAAGCATGAAAACCCAAGGACAGACAGATTCCTCCATGCAAATGCTTCTCTCTCAGATCCACTGTCTAAACCCGGAAAGAGAAGATGACTCAAATCCTATTTCTGAAATGTCACCTTGATGGATCCTGCCCTTGCGCCTTTCCATCAGATGGCAATCTCACCACAGTTTATACACTGTCAGTATTCTGTAACAGGTCCACAGCCAGTCAGCCAAAGCGCTCATGCTTTTTGTGCAACACTGTACTTGGTATAGGCTTTTGCCCAGTGAATAACCTTCCTGCACCCCGTGTAGCTGGGGCCTACACACCCTGATTGCGTGACCAAGAACAAGAGAGATTTATAAGGGCAAGTAACACCCAACCTTTTAAACTATCACCCACATTATACCTGAATATAAATGGGCATAATAGTTTTTTTTAATTATAGAATCATATCCACTATTTCTAGAAAGATAATGTTCGCATGCATTGAGGTGCTAAGAGAAAGACCTTGCTTCTTATTGCAAGATTAATTGGGAAGCTGGACTGGTTTTTGGAAGATGAAGCAAAACAAAAAAAGTTCAACTGGGCTGTAGTGATGACTGCACATCTATATACATTTACTAAAAATTATCAAGCTATATATAATAGATGAATGATATGGTATATAAATGATATATCAGTTAAGCTGTAAAAAGTTGGGGGGAGGGTCAATTAGAAAAAAATTGCTAAGAATTCTCCCTAAGAAAACAAAGTGAGATCACCAGGGTAGCATTATCATAGGAGCGTCTGAGAAGCCTGGTGCCTGGAAGGTTAGGAATAGATGGTAAAAGCAGAGGTGAGAAAATCCTGATCTTCTTACTCGGATTTGCACATTCTCTGGGACATGGCCTGCCCAAATGAGTCACTTTCCTTCTCTGGAACCTCTGCAGAGTCATGGGAGTGGGGCAGGTGTTGAAATCACCCCAGAAGGAATTGATACTTTGATATTCTTGGCTCCAAGCTTTAGTGACCTGGGGCATGGAGGTCAGTGCCACTTTTAATACAAAAAAGGAAGGCAGGACCATGGTGGGGCAGACAGAGGAAGTGCTGTACTAACATGTTTACAGAAGCCAAGGCAGCCTGGGTGACCCACCTAAAGGGAAAGAAACTTGTCTGGGGTAAGTAAGCAACCTCAAGGTCACTGAGAACACTTTCAGGCCCCAACAGAAGCAGAATTCTAGAGGTTCTCCTGGACCTGCAAAAATAGTCTGTTGCATGTATGGGAGTGAACAGGGTTGTTCCCAAAATTCATCTTGCCTGACTCGCCTTTTCTCTAGGGCCTATGTCTTGTTCTCGGGCAGGCATTCAGGTGTCACCCTTTCACACTGCTGGGGAGGAAGGGACATACGAAGGAAGAACTTTGTTTTATGGAGGAGGAGTTCCTACCAAGAACAATACTGCACAAGAGTATGAAAACCTCTGCCAAAGGATGTTGATTTATTTTGACTTATTAAGACTGGCTCTGAAACACTGATAACTTTATGCAGGTATTATCCAGTAGGGCAAGATGTTCTTAGTGGAGTGTCCATGAAAAAGCTCAAATAAAATTGATTTATCCTGTCATGACTGACATGAGGCAGGAGAAGGGAAGGTATTCTTTGCAATGGCAGAAGATAGTCTTTCATTTGAATTTGCATATGGAAAAGCAATTTCATAGTAAATGAAGTAAGGACACTGTTCTCCCTTCTTGAAAGGCTGCATTTTGCAGGGTGAGAGGTTTATCATACAACACAGAGGCATGACCGAGATGCTGCATCCTGACTCCGTACCCCTGGCCCCGTGTGCCCTTGAAAACCCCAGACATTTGGATGGAAATCTCAGAGCACCTTTGTCAGCCTCCTTACTTCACAGATAAGACTGAGGCCCAGAGGTCTGCAAATGGCTTTCCCCAGTACCTGAGTGAGTGACCTGAGCGTCAGAGACTTCAGAACTAGAAGAGGATCTTTCCGACTCCATCCCTGAAACCCCTAATACGGGAAACGATCTTCTGTGGAGGGGACAGGGTCACCCAGAGAAGGTCATTGCCTTCCAAGAGCTTTCTAGCACACTTCAGGGCTTTGTTCCCTGAGGCATCTAGCAAATCGCCTCAGTCAAAAGTATGTTAAACCACCCCATTAAGAAGTCGAGGGCCCCCATTCTCTGAGGCATTTCTGCTGAATGGCAAGGAAGATTTTGGCAAGTTCTTTAAAATAAATAAATAAATAAAAGGAAGGGGGGGAAAAAGCTAAACTCACCACCTATTGTTTCTCTATCCACAGGATCATATTGTTTTTATTGCCAGTATTGAGAAATTCATGGAAGATAAGTCAGCAGGAAGTAAAAATTTACGGAGAAGGGTGTGTGTGTTTGCTGCTTCCACACATTAATGGCATGATTTTTTTTTTATGCACAAAGAAAAAAAGGAAAAGAAAACCACCCACATTTTAATTTAGCATGAGCCAATTTACAGAGCATGAAAATTCACTTTCATTCCCAGGATTGGCACGTGTGCAATTAGCAATGCAGTGTATATACGAGAAGCCATGCTGTTACCAGTTTATCTCAAGTAATTTGGTGTCATTTACAAAAGGAAGAAATTCCTGCCGCCAGAAGAGACAGAAGGAGATGGAATGATCAAATCATGGAGAAACACTAAAATTACTAAAAATCCACAACAGCTCGCCTTATTTTTCTTGGACCCAAACTGTCAGGGTATAAACACTATTTGTTTCTTTTTTAAAACATCTATAGTTTTGCTGTAAATAATAACACTGTATAAATTCTAACAGAAAAAATGGAATAAATGTCAATAAGGCACTGCCTCTTAGAACACAAAGAGAATATTGCAGATGCATTTAACATAACGGGGGTCTCAAGTGACTTCACCCCAAAAGAAGGAGGAGGGGTGATGGGTAGGGGGATCTTCACCGATTCTTGTATATTAGCAATTATAATGTTTGTATACGCAAAACTGCTAGCTTGATTTTAAAAAAACAAATCTTTAAAATCTGCTGCAAATTTAAATAATTCCCAAAATGAGGAATTCTGTAGTTCTGTGAAAAAAATTTTTCTTCAGAATACTAATATTTTGATGCATGTGTATCACCTTATTTTGATTAAATCTTTTCCAATTTTGCAAACACTACAGTATACTGCAACACAGAAGATTTTATCTGTAAACACAAAGCCCTTCATCTAATATTTGTTGCTATTGCCAATTTTTCAATGAAATGACCTAAAAATGAAAAAAAAAACCCTATACGGTAGTTGCTTTAGGGGGAGGGGGGTGCTGGTAGTGCTTAAAAGGGTAATGCTTGCCGCTTTAGAGGTGGATGGTGCTCATAAGAGGCCCCTGTCAGGGGTATTTTCAGTGGACTGCACAGAAATTCTTAGCTAGTAGAATGGCAGCACGCTGTAAACTTATTCCTGTATCGTGTACTGGCTGTAAGATGTAGACACCTTTCAGTAAGCCAATCATTTGTAACCATTCTAGCCATGTCATATTAGGTTAATAAGGCTGCTGTGTTTTAAAGGGCATTTTTATTTGGGTTTTGGTGAAATTCTTTAATTTGTTGATTATATTCATATAAAATCAGCATTTATTGACACATAGCTCTAATGACATATGTATGAGAAACCATACACTGGATGACCTAGTCGATTATTTAAGCATAAAATAAATTGTGTTAAACTCTTCACCTATCTGTGCTCTACAGTGTCCTTGTGTTCTCTGGCAAAAGGTAATTGTCTTAACTCCTTGTCACTTGGCCGCAGCCGTCTTCCTCACCAGCCCGTTTCGTGCCTCTGCCTCTGTGGTCACTAAAGAGATAGTCCCCAACATTCAGTCCTGCCCTGCCAACTCCCAACTTAACACAAATTCTGTGCATTTCATTGAGAAGCCAACAATTACAGACTGACTGACAAGTGATCTTTGCCCACAGCTGGTATGAGCTGCCCCCCCAAAACGTGGAGAATTGGGGCTGTAACAGCTGGCACGTACAGAAGTTGTAAAAGAGCACTTTCAGGAACCATTCAGACAGCAGTTGTCTGTAGCCCATAAAGCAATCGTTTTTAAATTGACATTCACTGTCCGTGCTTGTGAGCTGGGAGATTTCACATAATAACCCAAATTTCTAACTTCTCTTGAAAAGCAAGATTTAGCAACCACAAGTCTCACTGCCAGAAGGCCCAACCTGCTGGGCCACACTGCCCCTGCCCGCTCCAGCCAGGCCTGGGGTCTCCAGGCACCCAGTCCCATCCCCACTTCTCACACTGTGAGTGCCCTGGCTGGCCTGTAGGTGCTGGAGTCTGTGATCACACACTACATGATGAACTCAACAAGGCGGAGACCGTGTCTGTTTTCATTTTTATTCTAGCCCAGAGCCTGGCATATAGTAATGGTGGTAGGAGCAACTGTCATCACCATTGCTGCAACTGGAATGCTCACAGAATGCCAGACGATTCTAAGTATGTTGCGTTTATTAACTCAGTCCTCATAACAACTTTATGAAGTAGATACTGTCTTTGATAGTAATCGTCCCTGTATAAATATTCAGTGGGTGCTTAGAGCCATCCAGCAATGTCACAGGTTTTCTGTCATTTAGGATTATTGCCAAATGGGACAAGTTGTTCCCAGTCAGGTTTCAGTATCAATGCAGAACACATGTATAGGGAATCTACTGTGCATAAAGAATGGGGCTAGACTGCATTTGCACGGCATCCCCAATAAAAAGATATTCATTGGGCGCCCTCAGCCCAGCATCAAAATCATCTTATGATGAGCAAACCGAGGCCCCAGGAAGATTTTTTAAAATCCAGGTATCCTAACTTCCCATCTAAGTGTTACGAATTTCTGACTCACAGTCCTAGACATAAAGGTATTTACCCTGAACTAGAAATTCAGTGAAGTGTACTTGTTTGGGTATTAAATGGTTGTTATGTTTATATACCTGAAAATTTGACTTTAGGGACACGTGATGGGCTAAACTTCAGGCCAAGCAAAAGTTCATAAATTTACTCAAAAAGGGAAGTATCCAAAGTAGGATAATCACGATTTTATTTGCATATACATAGGTATATGTATATCTTTATATATGTGTGCATGGACTGAATGTGGGCATGCGTTGTATACAGTCTTCAGCCTGCTAGCTTATGAAAATGTATTTTAGCTTTCCTTGATTTACATTGCTGTTAAAAAAAATGAACTGTGATTGACAGATTCTGATATTTGCTGTGTTTTTCAATTTTATAATCCTACCAAACTCCTGAGTTTCTTACATTTAAAGGTATTATCATTATTGTATTGCCAAGTATGGCAATATACTGTGCAGGGTTATTTCACCATTTCTAAGAGGGATCTACTTCACTGAACACACAAGCAGCCAGCCTTCTATTAATAAATTCTGCCTTGGCCTCCTGACGTTCCACCATGTTCATTTTGGTACCATCCTGGGATCCCATCAAGACGTGTGTTTTTCCAGGGCAAATAAACAAACAGAGAAAGTTGTCTGCTTGTGGATGCTCTTGATCTGTTAAAGAGGCCCTGGCATATTAAAAGGTGTGTGGTTTCCTGGTCATATGGTACTGCTTCTCTTTCACGAATTAATCATCAAACAGGCCATAAGTAAACATTTCCAACCCTGGGATTCGAGGCCAACTTTACAAGAGTTCTTTCAATAACAGAGACAAAAGGTTATCCGGCTAACCATGCACCAATACAAAATCAGTCAATAAATAACAGAGTGGACTCGGACGAGCATTCTTAGTAACAGGCCCAATAGCTTTCCCTTTTTTCAAGAGAATTAAATGCAGACAGTTCAACATAGGAGCAAAAAGAAATTTGCCATTATATCTGCTACACTCAATGACTGACGGCTACGAATGATAACGACAACTAGGTGAACCTGCAGTGAAGAAATTATCCCTTGGTGCTTCCTGTGTTAAGGAATAAACACCCTGAGGGCTGCATTTCCAACAGGACATCCTGAGACTCCTCACCAATTCCAGAGGCGTTCCCAAGCACAGCAGAGATGAATACCCTCAGGGGGTTCGAAAGGAGTGAGGAACCACTGGGCCACAGGAGGCACCCCAGACACAAGGACTATTAGGGCTTTTTCTCCAGGACCACCTTAGAACATCTTGTGGACATCCAGAAAAACAGGTGATCTCCTGGCCTAATTTCCCCCGCCATCCTCAACTGCCACTTTTCTCCTGACATCTAACTCAAGCAAGGGCGTAATTCTGAGAGCTGGGAAGGAATGATGATTTGCCAGCTTTTCAAAAGAGTTCCAGCATGTGAGGCACACCACCAGGTCCTCACACCACACTGCACAGCACTCTGAAGGGAGGGACTTTGTTTTGTTCTCTGCTGTATCCACAAAACCTAGAATACTGCCTGACACCTCATACATAGGTACTCAAAAAACACGCACTGAGTACATGAATGAATCCATCGACGAATGTCAAAGGGCAAGGAACAGTAAATGGGAAATGTTACTCTGGGCACCATCTTGTGCACCACTTCCTTTACAGGTTCAAGCAAGCTGTGAATCAAAAGAAAACACTGTTGTTGATTCTAATGACTTAACTCACCAAGGACTGACTTGTGTCACCGTCCTGCACTAGCCCTTTCCAGGTGCACAATCCCCTTGTTAGCCACAAAGTCTTAAATACCTGGGTTTACCTCGTAAGCAAACAGCATGTCCGACACACTGCTGAATTAGCATCTCTCCCACGGCCACGGGCTTTAGTCCTCCTCACTGACAGGCCACTGAGAAACCAGGCGAGAGAGTGGAGAACCCATCATGAACCCTCGTCTCTATTAAAAAAGTCAGCTGAGCCTCCTCTCTTTCAGACATAATATCCAAAAGTTTTAAAAAGTCTGACCACCTCAAGAGCTCCACCTCAGCGTTGCTAAGCGTTAGGCCCGTAAAGGACCGGAGGTCCAGAAATGACACCCTAGAAGCCCCTGGACCAAATCCAGCCTACAGCAATGCTTTGTTTGGACCACAAAGAGTTTGAAAAAAACCAACATTTTTAAAAAATCAGGAGACTGTAGATGAAAAGGGGATTTCAGCTTCTTTTTAAGATCTGAAGAAGTGACAATGCTGTTCCCGAAATGCCTTAGGACAACAACCAGGTAGAGCTGAACCACGCCTGCCTCCTTTGGACAACCTGTGTTTTACTGTTCACCACCGTCCCTCCTTACCCTATAGCTTCTAAAACTCAATCTACTTTATTCATTTCTATCCCCAGTCTCTGAGCTAATGGGAGGAAGGAGAAGGTGGCAAATTGCTGAGAGCCTGTTTAAATTCTTCCTTCTTTACGGCAAGCCAAACATCTACCTCATTTTCATCCTGTCTCAGGGCCAATAAGAAGATGGAATAGAAGACTGAGTGACTGGGAAGAGGAAGATGAATCATGTGCTTCTCCAAATCCACCCATCCATCTCATTCAACAACGTGTAGTCACTGCCTGCCACTTTTCAGGTGCTCTCCTGGGGACAGGATACATCAATTTCCTGCCCACTGCCTTCAAAATGAGGAGGACATAAGTAGCTTCTGTGTGAAATCTAAATCTAGGGCTCCTCGGGAAAGGAAGCCCTGGAATGACTTGTGGAAACAAAACTCCTAGCAGCCCCTCCGCAGCAGTGCATGCCGGAGAACAGGGCAGGCCGTGACGGATGGAGAGGAACGGCCCATGCTGCTCAGGCAGCCCCTGCGCACACCTGCTCTTCACAGTTAAGTGAGACTCGAGCCTGACAAAAGTATCAATTTCGGTAGAAAACTTTAAAACATTTCAAAGGTATTTTTAAAACTCTACAAGAGAATACAAGCCATCTTGCTTCCAAAGATTCTAAATTTAGGTGAAAACAGTTGAAACTTTCAACTCATGTTCCGTGTTCTTTACCTTCCCTACGTCAAGTCCCCCCTAATTCTGACGGCCTCACCAAGCCTCCCCCGCTGATGCCAACCCACGCTGGTAGCTCAGGTGAACTAAACGAATACCCCGTGAGTACCCAGCACTCACTGAGTCTACATCCTTGATGGTTCCTCTGGGCATCTGGCACTTCCAAGAACAAGGACTGTGTTTTCCACAGTCCCAAGAGCAAAGCTGGATGCATAGAGGGTATAATAAATACCTTTCACAGGCCTCATCACTTATTGTTCTTTATGGTCGTCTTGCCGGAACCCAGCGATGCTGCAATACACACTGATGCTCAGTCTGGGCATACATCCCACCCTCTGGAAGTCCATGCTTGAGTGCAATAAAGAGCAGTGCTAGAGCTGCCTCCCAGCCTGGCTCACCCACACTGCCGTCGTGGTTGGTGCGCCTTGCCAGGTGGAGCTGAAAGCAAGTAAATAATGAGTATCTAAGGAAAAGCCTGTGAAACCGTAACCCATTCAAGGCCATGTAGATAGTGTACTTTTCTTCATGCTCCCTTTCCTCTTACTTCAACACCAGAGTTGCTCCACAGAGGGAATGCTCCCTGGCCTGCAGTGAAGACGAACCTCAGTCGACCCACACTGGGCATGCAGTGTGAGCCAGAAATGAACCTTTCTAGTCAGCCACTGAGATTCTTCAGTCATTCGTTAGTATAGCATAACCCACAATTAATAGACAAGTCAGGCAGAAGATACGAAGTGGTGGCAGGTACTGGGTAAGCCCATTCCCCTTCTAAGAGTCTCCCTTCTGGGAGTACAAGCCCAGCTGTCAAGTTTTTTTAACGTTGGCAGTTAATTTGATTTTTTTACCCAGTAATGTTGTGTGGATCAAACAAAACATGGGCCACTGGTGTTCCACCTCAGCCACTGGCTCTCGGCATTTGCAGAATGCACACACGCCTGGATCATGCTATACACACCTCCTGAGATGCGATTCTGAATTACACAGTCTGAAGCTGGTGTGCATAAGCAAATGTCTGAACTCCTGAGTCAGCTGATGGATGACTTATCACCCCCACCGCAGTGCAGCGTGGTCGTTCTCTAAGTACCATTTCAAACGCTGAAACTCTCATTAAGTGTCTGAAGAAGTAACTTGACTTTTTTACATGCATTTAATTGCATTTTAGTGAAGAGTTGACCTTCACTTGTCCACCTGGGCCTAATGTGGCTCTGCCCACCTCTATAACCAAACCCTCCCGTCCTGCCCTTCTCTCTCACTACACTCCAAACCAGTGATAAAGTATAGTCCATGGACTGGTCTTAGTCTGAGGATTTTTTTGTTGCCTGTTGCAATGAGATAAAAAACCTGACCCAGGGACTTCCCTGGTGGCGCAGGGATTAAGAATCCGCCTGCCGATGCAGGGGGCATGGGTTTGATCCCTGGTCCGGGAGGATCCCACATGCTGTGGAGCAACGAAGCCCATGCGCCACAACTACTGATCCTGCGCTCTAGAGCCCGCGAGCCATAACTACTGAGCCTGTGCGCCACAACTACTGAAGCCCACGTGCCTAGAGCCTGTGCTCCATAACAAGAAAAGCCACTGCAATGAGAAGCCCGAGCACCGCAACGAAGAATAGCTCCCGCTTGCCGCAACTAGAGAAAGCCTGTGCGCAGCAACTTAGAACCAACGCAGCCAAAAACAAATAAATTTTTTAAAAAAGAAAAACAAAACCTGATCCAGATTTTAAAGCAACTGTGTTACTAAGCATGTTCTTTATTTAACTTTTTTTTTTAATATAGTAAGTCTTTCTTGAGAAGGAAAGGGTGCACAGACTTACAATCTGGTGCAAGCTCCTTATCCTGTCGCAGACTGTTCCTTATCTTGTGCAGAACTCTGCATAGCACAGTTGTAGCCATACTAGCTTCCTTTGTGTTCCTCAAATAATGCCAAGTTCCTCCTCATCCCATTCCTCTTTGTACTTACCCTCTGCCAGAGGAACTCTCATCTCAATCTCCAAATGTCCCCTCCTCAGGCCTTCCCTGCACACCCTCTCCAAAGCAGCCTGACACCCACCCCTAGAATTCTCTGTCACACCACTTTACTTATTCGCTTCATAGCATTTATCACTAGAATCATCCTTTTTGTTTATTTGTACACTCGTTTACTCTCCTCCTTATTCACTGCTATATCCAAAGCCTCTAGCACAGGCCTGGTACTAGTAGGCACTCCGCATTTGTTGAACAAATGAATGAGGGGTGGAGGAAAGCACAGACAAGTATGGCTTAGGCCACATATCTGTGAACGCCAAGGAAGAACAGCAACATCTTCAGTGACTCATTGTCAACCATCAAAAAGATTTCATTTTCCTGGGAGGGCTGCTGAGCTCCCACCCCCGGTGCAGACTTGCTGAGAAGAGCTTTAGAATGCAACTCCCCCTCCACAGCCTCCTGTGAGAGCTTTGTTACTGACTGTCAGGTATCATTGTGGTGTTTTTCCATCTTGCACCGAGGCCACGTGATGGGAAGGTTGTTAAAATCATCTGGTATGTGTCACAGCAGAGCTTCAAATGACTCTTTGAATCACCCAAAGGCAGCCCAGCCCCTGCTAAACTGGTGCTTAAAATATGAGCCATCTTGGGCTTCTCTGGTGGCGCAGTGGTTGAGAGTCCACCTGCCGATGCAGGGGACACGGGTTCGTGCCCCGGTCTGAGCGGATCCCACATGCCGCGGAGCAGCTGGGCCCGTGAGCCATGGCCACTGAGCCTGCGCGTCCAGAGCCCGTGCTCCGCAACGGGAGGGGCCACAACAGTGAGAGGCCCGCGTACCTCAAAAAAAAAAAAAAAAAGAGCCACGTTCTGGCTGAAACAAAAATCTTGCTGGTGGACTAGTAACAGAACAGAGAGACTAAGTGGCTACATTGTATAATGGCTGCAACTCTTCCTACACTGAGGGGGCAACCTGCAGCTGGAATCTAAATTCTCCTTTGGCTTCACAAGAGTCAAAAATCAGATGGTACAGGGCCTGGTGCAAGGCATTAAAGAGTAGTAGGGACGGTGGAAAACCTGAGCGCATGTGCCTCAACTAAAACCACAGTGGTTAGCTAGCTCTAACAAAATACTATAATGCAAGAACGCAAGCCCAGAAATTGTCAGCGCTTCTGATTTATCAAGAGACACTGGAAATCTGTAAGAAGGGATGAAGGTGGGGTATGGATGCAGATGAGTATGGATATACATAAAATTCAACTCAAATGCTATTTATTTAGTTCATACTATGTCCAAGTCACTGTCCTAGGCATGTATATATGTCCTAGACACAGCTGTTTATTAAAAGTAAAAAGGAATAAGAGCTGAGACTCATGGACTCGAAAAGCTTTAATCTTATCAGAAAACCAAGACATGCTCTTAAATAAATAGAACATAAGACAATATGGGGAGTGCTGTGTATTAAATAAGTCTATGTGTATAAAGCACAAAACAGTCCTGACACATAGTAAATCCTACATGTGTTGGCTACCATTGTTGATTGTATTACAATCATGATCTCAGGATTACTCCCGACACAGTGAACTGGAGAAGGCCTAGCTGAGAATCTTGCACATATTAGGTATTTAATAAACACTGAATGAATGAATGCTTGGTGAAAGAGCAGCATTTGAGCTGGGACTTGAGAAATAAGAAGGATTTTAACATTGTGAAGAAAGGAGGCCTACGCAAAAGGAACAGAGGAGCTAGAAGGATAAAGGCATCCAAAAGCATGCACAAACTCTGTTCTGGTCAGAACTTCAGGAGAAAGAACAGGAGGCAAGGATGGAAAGAGCAACTCACTGTGGACAGCCTTGAATGCTACTCAAGACACCAGGTGGATCACAGTAGACACTTGAACTCCATGTAAAGCCAGCTCTGCACAGCCTTCTAGATTGCATAAATGACTACTCAGCCAAAAGTGAAACTAGTTTTCAAAAGCAGGCCCAAATTTTAGGTATTTAAAACAGGGAGCAGAGTTTCATGTGCATACATGCTTTTATGTAGTTTACATCATGCTGTACTAGTTATAATGACCTTGGGCATTACACTTAACCTTTATACTTCTTCATCTGGGAAGCCTACTTGTTGTGACTTGTGGTGGTTTATCATATACGGAGAGGTAAAACAGAAGGAAGTGCCTGACTTGGGCCTCTCCAGTTGGTGAGCAGTGGTGCTGATATGAGACCTGGGACACAATCTTTTACGCTCTAGGATGCTACCTGCTGCTACAGAGGCCAGGGGACGTCCACTCAGGGACTTATAATCCAGCCCTGCCCCACTGCCTACCAAGGCCTCAGGGCTCCAGCAGTCCCCTCGCTCCCACCCTTGCCCCTGGACAAATGGGCCTGTGTGCCCAGCTCAGACGCCAAAAGGGAGCATCCTGCTAGAAACACCCACTCTGTCCCCACCATGCAGCCCCACCCCTCTCTAAAGTTAGTCACTAACTCCTTCTTGAAAGAAGGAAGGTCCACTCTTGACACAATAGTCTCCAGTCTCATTCTTTTTTTTTTTTTTTTTTTTTGCGGTATGTGGGCCTCTCAGTGCTGTGGCCTCTCCCGTTGTGGAGCACAGGCTCCGGACGCGCAGGCTCAGCGGCCATGGCTCACGGGCCCAGCCGCTCCGCGGCATGTGGGATCTTCGCAGACCGGGGCACGAACCCGTGTCCCCTGCATCGGCAGGCAGACTCTCAACCACTGCGCCACCAGGGAAGCCCTCCAGTCTCATTCTTGTTTCTCCAAATCCACTTCCTCTGCACCACAAGAAAAGAGAAGTGTTTTTCTGTTGTTGTTCACAGAGGCGTAAAATGTGTGGGTAACTGGGGTGAGGAGTGAAGGCGGACTCATGGAACACTTGTAACCAGACACGATTTTTTATGAGTTGGGCCCACAATTACACCAAAAGATTAAAATGAAAAGATTCTGAAGCTTGGATGATTTAACTACCTCTTGATCATCCAAAATAGTACTAAAGTTCACAGCTTACCAAGTCATAATGAGAGTGAACTCCCTGCAAAAAGCAAATCAGATATTCAAATGGAGAGCTGCCTCTACTGTGTACAGCCTGGGCAGGGGTCCACAATGGAAGCATGATGACTTCCAGGTATGAGAGACAATGCCACACTAAGGATCCAGGATCACAGGTCCAAAGTCAGGGCCACAGTCAGGACTGGTGATGCACGTTCTCATGAGGACACTGGGAGGCTTTTGAAAGCAATAACCTAGAGGCCAAGCTGAGTTTGGCAACCAAGCAGTTGGGATAGAAGGTGAGTCAGGAAAAACCGGATTCAGGATTGTTGTCTAATGCCTTCCCTGTTGCCTGAGCCTATTTCTGTTACATCACCTTCAAATGTGGCAGCTTTCGATCCAGCGGCAACTTAAAGGCACCACACGCTTCAGACACAAGTCCCTTGCAAAGTACAAAGTACCTCAGCAACACAGGTTGTTTTCAATGGTATTGCTAGTGAACACTGAACGGTGGCTGATTCATCAGAAATCATTCAGAGCCTATTTGCTTTTCACAAGTGTCTGTTCTATTACCTTGGCCCAGGGAGGAGGCATTCTTAATTTCAAGGCATTGTTGCTTTTATTTCTTTGCTCCTGTGTAGCCAACAGGAACAAGAAAGCACTAGGCTCTAAAGACTTATTTTCTCCTGATTTCTCTAGCTGTCCAGGTATTGTAAATTTTCCTTGTTTTTTAGTCTGTTTAAAAGCAGCAGGGCTTCCCTGGTGGCGCAGTGGTTGGGAGTCCGCCTGCCAATGCAGGGGACATGGGTTCGTGCCCCAGTCTGGGAGGATCCTGCATACCACGGAGTGGCTAGGCCCATGAGCCATGGCCGCTGAGCCTGCGCATCCGGAGCCTGTGCTCCACAACAGGAGAAGCCACAACAGTGAGAGGCCTGCGTACCGCAAAAAAAAAAAAAAAAAAAATAGGCAGCAGAGTGATAAAATGTAAGTACTAGTTAAAGGGAACTTGTCCTTTTGTCATAAAATTCTCCTGCACAGCAAAGGAAACCATCAACAAAATGAAAAGATGACCTAAGGAAAAGAGTCATGTACCACAATGTTCACTGTAGCTCTGTTTACAATAGCCAGGACATGGAAGCAACCTGAGTGTCCATCAACAGATGAATGGATAAAGAAGATGTGGCACAAATATACAATGGAATATTACTCAGTCATAAAAAGAAACGAAATTGAGTTATTTGTAGTGAGGTGGATGGACCTAGAGTCTGTCATACAGAATGAAATAAGTCAGAAAGAGAAAAACAAATACTGTACGCTAACACATATATATGGAATCTAAAAAAAAAAAAAATGGTCATGAAGAACCTAGGGGCAAGAGGGGAATAAAGACACAGACCTACTAGAGAATGGGCTTGAGGATACGGGGAGGGGGAAGGGTAAGGTGGGACAAAGTGAGAGAGTGGCATGGACATATATACACCACCAAATGTAAAATAGATAGCTAGTGGGAAGCAGCCACATAGCACAGGGAGATCAGCTTGGTGCTTTGTGACCACCTAGAGGGGTGGGATAGGGAGGGTGGGAGGGAGGGAGGGAGACGCAAGAGGGAAGAGATATGGGGATATATGTATATGTATAACTGATTCACTTTGTTATAAAGCAGAAACTAACACACCATTGTAAAGCAATTATACTCCAATAAAGATGTTAAAATAAATAAAATTTTTAAAAAAGACGACTTAAGGAATATCAGAAAATATTTGCAATTCATATATCTGATACAGGGTTAATATCCAAAATATATAAAGAAATCATGTAATTCAACAGCAAAAATACAATCCAATTTTAAAATGGTCAGATCTGAACAGACATTTTTCCAAAGATGACATACAAATGGCCGATAGGTACATAAAAATGAGCTCAACATCACTACCTATCAGGGAAATGCAAATCAAAACCACAATGAGACATCACCTCACAACTGTTAGAATGGCTAATTAACAAAAAAACGAGCTAACAAGGGCTGGTGAGAATGTGGAGAAAAGGAAACCCTCATGCACTGTTGGTAGGACTGTAAATGGGTACAACCACTATGGACAACAGTATAGAGGTTCCTCAGAAAATTAAAAATAGAACTACCATATGATCCAGCAATCCCACTTCTGGGCATTTAACTGAAAAAAAAAAAAATGAAAACACTAACTCAAAAAGATATCTGTACTCATCTTCATTGCAGCATTGTTTATAATAGCCAAGATATGGAAATAACCTAAGTGTCCACTGATGGATGAATGGTGAAGAAAACATGGTATATATACAATGGAATATTATTCAGCCAGAAAAAAGAAGGAAATCCTGCCATTTGTGACAGCATGGATGGAGCGTGAAGGAAGGAGAAAGATAAATATCATATGATTTCAAATATATGTGAAATCTTTAAAAAGAAAGAAAAAACAAACTCATAAATAGAGAATAGACTGGCAGTTGACAGAGGTCGGGGGGAGCAGCGTGGGCAAAATGGGTGAAAGGGGTCAAAAGGTACAAACTTCCAGTTATAAAATAAGTCCTGGGGATGTAGTATACAGCATGGAGGCTATAGTTAAACAATACTGTATGTATATTTGAAAGTTGCTAAAAGGATACATCTTAAAAAGTTCTTCTCACAAGAAAAAAAAATTTGTAACTACGTGTGGTGATGGATGTTTACTAGACTTATTACAACCATTTTGCAATATATACAAATATTAAATCATTATGCTGTACACCTGAAACTAGTGTAATGTTTTCTGTCAATTATATCTCCAAAAAAATTCTCCTGAAGACATCAAGCGAGAAGAGACAAAATGCAGAAGTGGTAGAGGCACAGGCTTCTCAGTGTGACAGACCTGGGTTCACATTCTCACTCCCTGTGATCTTGGGCAAATTATCTTTCTATATGCAGATGGGATACTAACCCCTCCTGGCAAGGGTGTTTAAGGATTTAAGATCGTTTATGTATAAGTCCTTGTCCAGTAATGGTAGCTATTATCATTTTAATCACAGCAAAATGTTGACCAGGAATTAAGTTACCAGGGCACTAAGAGAATCCAGCTGAACACTGTGCAGACATAGCAAATGAGTCATTTTAAAGGTTCTTTGTGCTGTGGCAGGAGCACAGCATGGTTGGGTAGGAATGAAAGGAAGCGGTACGTGAGGGGCAGGAAGTAAACGGATCATGAGTCAAAAACATGCTCTATCTTTAAATGTGTCTCATTATAATTGCTCTGAAAACTGTACTAAAGACATATGTTTCACATTGTTTATGGAGAAAATGAATTATTAAAAAAAAAAGAGAGAGATCTTTCCATTCTTGACAGATAGAATTGAAAATGTCTACCTTTACCTCCTCCCCCAAAGAGGGGGGAAAAAAGAGAGAAATTTGTTTTTGTCTTAGAAAATGTATAATGATTAAAATACCTTGTTAATAAGCACATTTTCTTGACTTCTAAAATGAGTTCTACAGGCCAGTATTAGATCAGAGTTATGCTTATTGCCTGTATGTAGGGGGAAAAAAATGGTTTTAAGTACATTTGCATCCCTTTATTTGTCTAAAATCCTAAGTATCCTGTTGTCATGGAAATACATTCCCTGACCATCAAATATTAGGTGTGTTTGTATTCTATGCAAAGAGATTTCCAGTATTTTTCACACTTGCCAATCTCACACAGAAGAAAGCTGATTATTCAGGATTCAGATATAACACAAGCATCTGGCATGATTAATCCACTAGCTTGAACTGAAATAGAGTTGAAAGGAGGCACTGATAGCTATGGAATGACAAGAAGAAAGAGAAGGATAAAAAAAAAAAGAATAAAATCAAAGAGTGAGGGGGACTTAGGTAAGAACTGTCACACAATAAGACTGCATTTTTTTTTTTTTTTTTAATTTTGGCCAAGCTGTGCTGCTGGTGGGATCTTAATTCCCTGACTAGGGATTGAACCCCGGCCACTGCAGTGAAAGTACCGAATCCTAACCACTAGACCACCAGGGGACTCCCTGCATATTTCTTCTCTGTACTTTTCTAATGCTGATAAGGAAAGGTTACCAGTCAGGGTTCTTAGTTGAAAACGAAGGAAATCCACCTGGCTAACTTGAGCAAAAAGGAGTTTACTGAAAGAATGTCAAGCAGCTCACAGAATCCAGGGAAAGGTTAGAGCTTTGGAAAAATGAACACAAATCAAGGGAAGCTGGGAGGCTGGAACTGGAGCCAATGTCATGTCACAAGAGAAGCCTGCTTAGGGAGACCCTGCAACTTGTCAAGGACACTCAAAGCCACCACTGCTGGCAGTGGCTTGGACCCAAAACTGTCTTTGCTTCTTTGTGACACTCACTCCAGACACAAAGTCTTGCATGGGATGATCACATAGGCTGAGCTCAGGTGGTCCTAGTGCCCAGGAGTCAAAAGGATACGGCCTTTTCAATTTCCACAATTGGCGTTTTCCACCTCCTACCAGCCTCATCAAACAGGAGGAGGCTTGGATATCGGGTAGCGCCCCCAAAACATAAAGGTTCCCCACAGAAGTATTCTTTTGTGTTCATGGTTTATATACTCTACCTTCAGAAAACACTTAAAGAGGCTAACGATAAAACGCACAGATTCAATGGATGTGTGGGGAAAAGAAAAAAAGGACAGGAATTTAGAAGCCATGGAAAAAGACCAGAAAGGCCACAGGAGATTGGGGCAAAGAGGTGCTAGAAGTAGAAAGAAAAAAATGGTTTCTATTATTTCTGTTACTCTTTTCCCTTACATTCTTCCTATGTTTTTCTCTCTTCCTCCTCCTATGCAATTTCTTTCATTCTCAGTAGTGTGAAAAGGTATAAAAAGCCTCTCCCAATCCATAGGATTTCTAGAACTTGTTCTTCAGTTATCCTGGATTTGTTTGAGATTTAGACATAAAGGATTACTAGTATACGATGTTGAAATCTTATCATGTTACTGGCCACGGTTTTAAAAGAAAAATTCTCCGAATCTCTCCAAAAAATGATGAGTGACTGAGTTCGAGTGCTATGATGAGATAAGCCTAAGCCTGAGTCATGGAAAAAAACCATATTCTAGTCCAAGGTTTTGCCTTAGAGGTGAGATGACCACAGGAAACCACCTAACATCCATCTCAGTGCTCAGAGCAGCTGCAGTGACAGAGACTATACACACGAAAGCTGAAGTGCTTCTGAACAACCCTATGGATTTGTTTATCCATTCATCCATCTATTTATTCACTGAGAACTTACTGTGTGATAATCATAGTGAATAAGACACAAAGGTTACTACCCTGAAGCTTATATACTAAAAGTGTATTTATGGTTTGGACAGAAACTCAAATGCCTTCAGTGGCCAGGAAAGTAACAGAAATTGTGAAACAGCCATTTTTCTAACAGTGTTGTGGGATGGAGACTGGCTGTGTGCAAGTCCTACCCAAAGGCATTCAGTCTGAAATACAGAGAAATCTATTGCATTTCTATACATCAACAATGAAAGATCAGAAAGAGATATTAAAGAAACAATCACATTTACCACCACATTGAAAAGAACATAATATCTAGGAATAAACCTACCTAAGGAGGCAAAAGACCTGTACTTCGAAAACTATAAAACGGTGACGGAAGAAATCGAAGATGACACAAACAGATGGAAAGATATACCATATTCTTGGATTGGAAGAATCAATATTGTCAAAATTACTATACTACCCAGGGCAATCTACAGATACAATGCAATCTCTATCAAATTATCAATGGCATTTTTCACAGAATGAGAACAAAAAAATTTTAAATTTCTCTGTAAACATAAAAGACCCCAAATAGCCAAAGCAATCCTGAGAAAGAAAAAGGGAGCTAAAGGAATCAGGCTCCCTGACTTCAGACTATACTACAAAGCTACAGCCATGAAAACAGTATGGTACTTGCACAAAAACAGAAATATAGATCAATGGAACAGGATAGAAAGCCCAGAAAAATAAACCCACACACCTGTGGTCACTGAATCTATGACAAAGGAGGCAAGAATATACAACGAAGAAAAGACAGTCTCTTCAACAAGTGGTGCTTGGAAAACTGGACAGCTACATGCAAAAGAATGAAATTAGAACATTCTCTAATACCATACACAAAAATAAACTCAAAATGGATTAAAGACCTACATGTAAGACCGGATACTATAAAATTCTTAGAGGGAAACATAGGCGGAACACTCTTTGCCATAAATCACAGCAGTATCTTTTTGGATCCACCTCCTACAGCAATGAAAATAAAAACAAAAATAAACAAATGGATCCTAATTAAACTTAAAAACTTTTGCACAGCAAACGGAACCATAAACAAAACCAAAAGACAACCCACAGAATGGGAGAAAATATTTGCAAATGATGTGACCGACAAGGGATTAATCTCCAAAATTTACAAACAACTCATGCGGCTGAATATCAAAACAAAAAACAGGGCTTCCCTGGTGGCGCAATGGTTGAGAGTCCGCCTGCCAATGCAGGGGATACGGGTTCATGCCCCGGTCCGGGAAGATCCCACATGCCGCGGAGTGGCTGGGCCCGTGAGCCATGGCCGCTAAGCCTGTGCATCCGGAGCCTGTGCTCTGCAATGGGAGAGGCCACAACAGTGAGATGCCCGCGTACAGCAAAAAAACCCAAAAACAAACAACAACAACAAAACCCAATCAAAAAATGAGCAGAAGACCTAAATAGACATTTCTGCAAAGAAGACATACAGATGGCCAAGAGGCACATGAAAAGATGCTCAACATCACTAATTATTAGAGAAATGCAAATCAAAACTACAATGAGGTATCACCTCACACCAGTTAGAACGGCCATCATGAAAAAGTCTACAAACAATAAATGCTGGTGAGGGTGTGGAGAGAAGGGAACCCTCCTATACTGTTGGTAGGAATGTAAATTGGTGTAGCCACTATGGAGAACAGTATGGAGGTTCCTTAAGAAACTAAAACTAGAACTAGTATGTGATCTAGCAATCCCACTCCTGGGCATATATCCAGAGAAAAACATGGTTCGAAAGGATACATGCACGCAATGTTCACTGCAGTGCTGTTTACAATAGCCAAGACATAGAAGAAACCTAAATGTCCATTGACAGATGAATGGATAAAGATGTGGTACACATATATAATGGAAAAGTACTCAGTCATAAAAAAGAATGAAATAATGCCATTGGCAGCAACATAGATGGACCTGGAGATTATCATACTAAGTGAAATAAGTAAGACAGAGGAAAGACAAATATCATACGATATCGCCTATATGCAGAGTCGGAAAAAATGATACAAATGAACTTATTTACAAAACAGAAACAGACACTCAGACTTAGAGACCAAATTTACGAACTTATGGTTAGCAGCAGGAAGGGTGGTAGGAAGGGATAGACTGGGAGTTTGGGACTGACATGTACACACTAGTATATAAGATAGATAAACAACAAGGACCTGCTGTATAGCACAGGGAACTCTGCTCAATATTCTGTAATAACCTAAATGAGAAAAGAATTCGAAAAAGAATAGATACATGTATATGTGTAACTGAATCACTTTGGTGTACACCTGAAACAAACAACATTGTTAATCAACTATACTCCAATATAAAATAAAAATTTTAAAAATTCTTCTAAGGGCATCCCAGGAATGTTTACCATAATGATTAAAAGGTTGGTATGGGTCACCTAATCTAAGAAACCCAGAACTAAGAAAAGGGAATATTTGTAAACTTATTTTTACTTTATTTTAAGGAGTGCTATTGTCAATATAAATGTGCACAAGACACCTAAGTCCTCGAATTAGGCCTTCAAAAAACACTGTTTCAGGACTCTGGTCAGTACATAATGTCATAATGATAAATTCTTTGGCCCCAAATACTTTTCATATGTTTTATCATTTGCCGTTGAGAAGACTTCAGAATCATGATAAAATATTCAGGATCAAATAATATACCCATGTAACAATACAGCTTGTATAAATATTGACTTGTATACAAATTACACTGTGGAGAATCAGGCGCAAATTTTCTGTGTACCTTTTCTATCTTGATTTGACTTCTAGGTTGTTTTGAAATTGTTTTCAAAATGCATACAAGGATAACAGAAAAATGTTGCCTCATCCTGTGAGCACAGTTACTACAGAACCTACCAAAGATGTTTATTAAAGGTGATTCCAAAGAAAAAAGGCATTCAGTCTGTTTATTTAAAAAAGAAGGCGGGACTTCCCTGGCAGTCCAGTGGTTAAGACTTCGCCTTCCAATGCAGGGGGTTGCGGGTGCGATCTCTGGTCAGGGAGCTAAGGTCCCGCATGCCTCATGGCCAACAAAACCAAAACGTTAAAAAAAAAAAAAAAAGGCATGAATATAAATAAATAAGCAAAATACAGGACACTGAATGCAATAAAGTATGTACATATTAATACAGAATTGAAAGTGATTTGTTCTGCCAAGCGTGGGGTGGTAAGGGTATTACAGAAAGTTTCCAAGAGAACATGATGCCTGAAGAGGGTTTTGAAAGACCAATAGGAGATTCCCAGGCAGATTAGTTGGGAGAAGGGCATCTCAGGCAAAGTTAATATCATGTGGAAAAGTATGCAGGACTGAAACATTCAGTGCATAATGGGATCCACAAGATGTTTGAAGTGATGGAAATCCAGAGGGAATCAAGAAAGAAATGAAGACTAGAGCCAGGCGCTAGGGACAATGAATGGAGGGCCTCTTGTGACCATCTATAGGCAAGTGGGAAACAACACAGGGGATTCAAACAGTGAACAGGGAGGATCTGGAAGGAGTCAGGTGGACAGATTTGAGAAGTCTAAAACTGCAAGCAAAGAGAGTTAGGAGAAGGGATGGCAGCATCACAGATGAGAGATGAGGAGGCCCTAACTGAAGGGACCGTGAAGATGGAGAGATGCTAGATTGAAGGACTACCCAGGAAGTAGGGCAGAGAAATGTTAGTGGTTTAAGAAATCTGTGCATTAACCTAGTGTGCTGCCACTGAAAGAGATCTCTGAGGATCAGGGAGGTAGGAAGAGAACAAGGAGGCCACAGTGTCATGAAGGTGGACAGAGGAGACAATTTTAAACGGAAATGGATGTCAACAGATTAAAATGTTACAAAAAGTTATGTAAGTCAGGGATAGAAACATTTTTGTAAAGGTTTGATGTCTCTAAGGCTTTTAGACATTTTGGTAAATGCAGTATAAGCAGTTTTAATAAATGTTAAGGGTTACACCAAAACAGAGAAATAAATACATCTCAGAAAAGTAAGGCCATTGTGAAGAGCCTAGCCCCACAGCCCTGTACGGTAGATGCAGGAAGGGAGAGGTGAAAAGGCCTATCTGATGGCTCTTGTTTCGCCACCCAAACACTCCTCCTCCTCCTAATGACATCACCTTGATTTTTCTTTGGAGAACTAATCCTCCATCTCCCAGAACCTACCTGGCTGAGGGTGGGCATTCCCTAAGCTGTATGAACACATGACCCTAGCCTGGTCAATCAGAGGGTTCCAGTCCCTTGGCTACAGCAACTGATTCAGACATTACCCATAACACAAACTAGAACATGGAGACACAGTGCATTGCTGTTTTTGTGTGTGTGGTCTTGTTTTTACATTTTTGGTTTGGTTTGGTGTCAGTTGGGTGTGCTTGTTTATTTGCTTGTTTTAGAGCTTTGGGGCTCCTTTCTTCCGGAACTACTAAGCCTGTGGGATATATGCCTGGAGATGCTGGAGATCATCAAATGCAGAAAGCCTGCCTAGGGACAAGGCCAACACAAAGGAAAGGAGAACTGAGAGATGCAGAGAGGGACAGGGGAGGAGAGAGAGAGAGAAAGAGACTAGATTCTAAAGTCATCATTTGATCACCTGAAGCCAACTATACTCACACACTTTTCAGTAAAATGAGCCAATAGAGCCTGTTTATTTTTATTTAATCCACTTAAGGTGGTTTTCTGTCTCCACTAACCTAAAGAGCCCCATGTGAAACAGCAGGTGGAGAGGTGTTGGAAGCAAGCCAGTTCCAGCACAGCCTTGCCTGGGGCCAGCTCTGATCACAGATCTCCAAGTAAGCTTCATCCGCCCCTCCGTCAGCTCGTACTTTGGAGGCCTTATCATCCAACTCCTGCAGGTTCATTGAGGAGCAGTTCGTCCTGAGTCTGGACCATACTATTACTGATGGAACAAGGTTTCTGGAACCCAGCACTGAAGAAAGAGATATAGTACATTTCCTAGAATTCTTAGAGCCAGGACTCCTGACTGCTGCTATTCAGCAGGAGCTCACGGACCAGACCACCCTTCTCTGCCAAAGAAGCCAATGCTGGAAAAGCAATTACCCATAAGAAAGGGAATTCCAAACCCCTGCCACTCTGCATTTAAAATGGGTGATCAGGGCTCCTTTATCACAGTCGTACAAGGCATGCAGCACTCAACTCCAAGGGCAGCAAACACTGTTCAACCTGCATAGCCATATGCAAAGATCCTGGCAGATACTCACTAATGAGCTAATTGACATTGGCATCCTGGACTCTTAATTACAGAAAGGCTTTGCACCTTTGTCAGCTACAGAGCAGGCTGAGAATGAAAGAAGCCATTTGCAATAGCTTGGACAGCAAAAGCCCTTAGCATTTCAGTTGTTCAGAAATGAGCTGAGCTGCCTGTGTGAAACCACCTTGTCCTGGTCCTCTGAACTGAGTGTGGGGCAGGGTTCACTGTCAAGGTTAACTCAACAGTCCATCCCGCTCTGAGCCCCTGTACCATTCTCCTTCCCAAGGGGACTAAGTTAAGCAAACACCAAATAAAACAGCTGTTCCTCAAGAAGGCACCTAGATTTTTGGCAATAGTGTTATTGAGCCAATTTATATTAAAAACCAGGTAGACCTAATTTAAATGTGCAGCAGAGTCAGAGTTTAGAGGCTTTTTTAAACCCTCAGATTCCATGGTGCCCCTTTCTCTTCCAGACATGCGACACAGTAAAAACAGGTTCACACAGCTTGCTCATATGCAACTTCAGATAAGAAATGCCCAAAATCTTTCCAAGGCCTGATATTGAGTCTACCCTTCAAGATATGAACAGTGTGTCAACGAGGCCTAGACACAGGTCTTTGCTATAATCAAGCTCATGTGAGAAGTACAGAAATTGTTTCTATCTCCCCAAAGCAGAGTAGGGTCTCAAGGACCAAGTAATTCACCTAAACCTCAATTAGAGCAACACTGAGATAACAGTATTACGTTGTGTTTTTTTTTTAACTCCTTAAAACTAAATATCCATCTTTCTTAAGTCTTCTGTAAAGCTTCAAAACATTAAAAAATAATCTTCTCCCTTACTGTAATTACCATAGGCGATCTATTTGCACTCACAGGTACAATTTGATTGGAGTTGTTTGTTTCTTTTAAACCAGTGAGAATTCCTACTTGTAGCTAATGATCTCCTCACATTACCTGAATTTTTTTCTAAGTAACAGAAGCTTTCACCTTGGATGATCTATACTGTGCACTTCCAAGGAGGCACTGTTCTAAAATGAGAACTGCATTTGCAGTTGGCACCGGCCCTTGTCTTCTTTCTGTCTCACTTACCATGACAGGCTCTCCCAGCCCAACATCAAATATTCTGCTAGTTTACATCTATGCAAATCAAACAGAAAAACCTTTGGTTCCCTTTAGCTTTTCAGAGATATGGATTATGGCTAGAAGGTCATAGCAAGAACAGTTACCATTTATTAAGTAATGAACATGTGTTTTACAGATACTATCTCTAATCCTAGAATAACCCAGCAAGAGAGGTAACGTGAGCTTAATACCAAGAATTATTTGGTGTTACAGCTGGAAGAATCAATATTGTCAAAATGACTATATTACCCAAAGTAATCTACAGATTCAATGTAGTCCCTATTGAATTATCAATAGCATTTTTCACAGAATTAGAACAAAAAAATCTTACATTTTGTACAGAAACACAAAAGAACCCGAATAGCCAAAGCAATCTTGAGAAAGAAAAAGGGAGCTGGAAGAATCAGGCTTCCTGACTTCAGACTATACTACAAAGCTACAGTCATGAAAACAGTATGGTACTGGCACAAAAACAAAAATATAGATCAATGGAACAGGATAGAAAATCCAGAGATAAACCCACTCATCTATGGTCACCTAATCTATGACAAAGGAGGTAAGAATATACAATGGAGAAAAGACAGTCTCTTCAGTAAGTGGTGCTCAGAAAACTGGACAGCTACATGTAAAGGAATGAAACTAGAACATTCCCTAACACCATATACAAAAATAAACTCAAAATGGATCAAGGGCCTAAAAGTAAGGCTGGACACTATAAAACTCTTAGAGAAAAATACAAGCAGAACACTCTTTGACATAAATTGCAGCAAATCTTCCTTGATCCACTCCCTAGAGTAATGAAAATAAAAATAAACAAATGGGACCTAATTAAACTTAAGTGTCTGCACAGCAAAGGAAACCATAAACAAAACCAAAAGACAAGCCACAGAATGGGAGAAAATATTTGTAAATGAAGTCACTGACAAGGGATTAATCTCCAAAATATACAAACAGCACATGCAGCTCAATATCAACAAAACAAATAACCCAATCAAAAAATGGGCAGAAGATCTAAATAGACATTTCTCCAAAGAAGACACAGAGATGGCCAAAAAGCACATGAAAAGATGCTCAACATCACTAATTATCAGAGAAATGCACATCAAAACTACAATGGTGGTGGGGCTTCCCTGGTGGTGGGGCTTCCCTGGCGGTCCAGTGGTTAAGCCTTCGCCTTCCAATGCAGGGGGTGCGGGTTCGATCCCTGGTTGGGGAGTTAAGATCCCACATGCCTCGTGGCCAAAAGACAAAGAAAAAAATATAAAACAGAAGCAATATTGTAACAAATTCAGTAAAGACTCTAAAAATGGTCCACATCAAAAGAAAATCTTTAAAAAAACTACAATGGTAGTTGTATAATCTCACACCAGTCAGAATGGCCATCATGAAAAAGTCTACAATCAATAAATGCTGCAGAGGGTGTGAAGAAAAGGGAACCCTCCTACACTATTAGTGGGAATGTAAATTGGTACAACCACTATGGAGAACAGTATAGAGTTGCCTTAAAAAACTAAAAATAGAACCACCACATGATCCAACAATCCTACTCCTGGACATATATCCAGAGAAAACCATAATTCAAAAAGATACATGCACTCCAATGTTCACTGTGGCACTATTTACAATAGCCAAGACATGGAAGCAACTAAATGTCCATCAGCAGAGGAGTGGATAAAGAAGATGTGGTACAGAGACTTCCCTCGTTGTCCAGTGGGTAAGATTCTGCACCCCTAATGCAGGGGACTTGGGTTCAATCCCTGGTCGGGGAACTAGATCCCACCTGCATGCCGCAACAAAGAGCTCACATGCCGCAACTAAGAGTCTGCATGCCACAACTAAGAAGCCTGCATCCCTCAACTAAAGATCCCACATGCTGCAACAAAGATTCCACCTGCCGCAACTAAGACCCAGTGCAGCCTAAATAAATAAATATTGAAAAAAAAGAAGAAGAAGATGTGGTACATATATACAATGGAATATTATTACTCAGCCATAAAAAGGAATGAAGTAATGCCATTTTCCATAACATGGATGGACCTAGAGATTATCATACTAAGTGAAGTAATTCAGACAAAGACAAATATCATACAATATCACTCATATGAGGAATCTAATTTTTTTTCCTAATATATGATAATTTTATTTTTCATTTTATTTATTTATTTATTAATGTTTTGGCTGTGTTGGGTCTTCATTGCTGCAGGCAGTTTTTTCTCTCTAATTGTGGCTAGTGGAGGCTACTCTTTTTTTCTTCTTTTTTAAAATAAATTTATTTATTTATTTTTGGCTGCGTTGGGTCTTCATTGCTGCGCGTGGGCTTCCTCTAGTTGCAGCGAGTGGGGGCTACTCTTCGTTGTGGTGTGAGGGCTTCTCATTGTGGTGGCTTCTCTTGTTGCGGAGCACAGGCTCTAGGCATGCGGGCTTTGGTAGTTGCAGCACAAGGGCTCAGCAGTTGTGGTTCGCGGGCTCTAGGGTGCACAGGCTTCAGCAGCTGTGGCACGTGGGCTCAGTAGTTGTGGCTCGCAGGCTTAGTTGCTCCACGGCATGTGGGATCTTCCTGGACCAGGGCTCAAACCCGTGTCCCCTGCATTGGCAGGCAGATTCTTAACTGCTGCGCCCAAGGGAAGTCCCCTAATTTTTTAAATGTTACAAATGAACTTATTTACAAAACAGAGACAGACTTACTGATATCAAAAAAAACTCATGGTTACCAAAGGGGAAATGTGGTGGGGGAAGGAATAAATCAAGAGCTTGGGATTAACATACACACACTACTATACATAAGATAGATAACAAACAAGGACCTACTGTATAGCACAGAGAACTCTACTCAATATTCTGTGATAACCTATATGAGAAAAGAACCTGAAAAAGAATGAATATATGTATATGTATAACTGAATCACTTTGCTGCACACCTGAGCCTAACACAACATTGTAAATCAACTACACTCCATAAAATTTAAAAGTAAATAAATAAAATACTATTAATCATTTTTACTGTGATCAAATTTATCTATATTTAAATAAATATAATAAAAATGGTGATTTTCGCTTATTCCACTTGCTTTTATTTTTTTATAAATTTATTTTATTTATTTTCTTTTTGGCTGCATTGGGTCTTCATTGCTGTGTGCGGGCTTTCTCTAGTTGCAGTGAGCAGGGGCTACTCTTCATTGCAGTGCACAGGCTTCTCATTGCAGTGGCTTCTCTTGTTGTGGAGCACAGGCTCTACTTGCGCGGGCTTCAATAGTTGTGGCTCGCAGGCTCTAGAGCGCAGGCTCAGTAGTTGTGGCGCACAGGCTTAGCTGCTCCACGACATCTGGGATCTTTCCGGACCAGGGCTCGAACCTGTGTCCCCTGCATTGGCAGGTGGATTCTTAACCACTGCGCCACCAGGGAAGCCCATTGCACTGACTTTTTAAAAAAATAAAGATACAGTTTTTATTACTGTTTTTAACATTTTATCTTGAGAAGTTTTCTGGAAATAATTATAACAGCTATGCAATTTTCATCAAATAAATGAATCATTTACTGAAAAACAATAAAATTAAAGTTAAAACTTCAGCTGATTTTACAATCACACAAAAAACAAGGTCACAGTGAAATAATGAACCTTCTATTTCTAGAGAAAAATAAATTATAATATTATCAAACATATGCTTTTGAAAACCACAGAGAAATTTTAATCTCAAAAGAGAGATTCACGGAACTGTAAAGAGTTGAACAGTTGGTGGTCGGGGGTTCATAAGCACTCTGAAGTCTTTTCTGTGTTTGTGCATAAGTGCAGTTGGTGGGAGGAGAGGAAAGGGAGTTTATGATATCAGATTCTCAAAGCAGTATGTGACCCAAACAAGGGTTAAGATTAATTGTAGTAAAGTATGAGAAAAACATTTAAACCCTGTCCATTACTGGAAGCTCTGACCATCTTTGACTGCAGTCCAAAACAAGAACTAGCAAAAATATAGGTAGAAAATCTCTGAATGCCAACAATCAGCACAAAGGATCTTTCTGGAGCAATAAAAGAGCTGACTCTGTCTGTGGCCCTTAGTAACATCCAGAGAGCCAATAATCCATCAGGTCATTGTCCCTCTCTATCCACCAACAAAGGAGCAAGCTCAAAATGTATAAGGGATTTGCTTTGTTTTTCTGAATACAGAGCCCTAGCCGTTCACAGCAGCTGGAGTCAGTCCAAGCAGCATGCTGGAAGAGGATGGGCTGTGTATTTCATTTTTATAGACCAAATGGCTTCTCAATAATTTATCATCTGTGTGATGGAGAAAAGTACCAATAAAATGTGACTGTAAATCTCCACCTTCTTCAAGGATCAAGGAAGGAGCTACAGAAAGCTAAAATGGAAATGACAACACATTTTGTGAGCTAAAAATGTATGTTTTCCAAAATCAGATGCTGCCCCCATTTTTTGAAATCAACGTCCTTGAAAACGCCTAATTTGAAAAGTAGGGGAAATAGGGTTGGGAGTGAGTAGAAGAACTGAGCATATCTGGGCAGCCTATTGAGTGGAATCTTCCTGAGGTAGACTCTTTGATAAGAGTTCCCTATGAAATATTTTATCTGCTATACTCTGTTAACACACAGAACTACATCACTGTAATATCATCACAGAAGGGTTTTCATAGATAAAGGAAAATAAATCATGCACACGAGGAGGAGGATGGAGCTCATATTACTAAGGATTACAAGAAATAAAACTCAAATAAAATAATTAAAGAGTTTTTTTAAAGAAATAAAATTTATCACTGAATGGATTTCACCACAATCTATTTCTGGGATTGCTCCCATTTACACATTTATGGCATTTTGCCCCTAAGAAGACATTTTCATTTTAAGATTTTTTTTTTCCCTTTTTCAGCAAAACCATGTGGTACTAGGTTCTCTCAGATGCATCCCCAGCAGTTTTAAAAGGTTAGCATAGCTTTGGCCTCTGAGCAGGCTCTATACTGCTCCCTGCAAATACAGGAGCTCATAAGAATACCAGACTGCACTGGACAACCAGGCTGGAGACTGACTCCTTTTTCTATCTTGTCAATGTCCCAACCAAGGCCAATGAACACAGGAGGCTATTACATATTCATAGAACAGCCACAACAGCTACCATTTACATAGAGTTTACTGTGGTGCCAGGCACTATTTTAAGCATATTACTTCTCAAAAACCCTATATAGTAGTTACTATTATTACCCCATTTTACAGATGAAGAAATTGAGACACAGTAAGTTTTAGTAACTTGACTAAGGCCATACAGTTAGTAAGTAATGTAACTATGATCTAATTCTAATAACAATGCAATGGGGTACAGAGAATTTTCCCTACTTTTTGGACAAGGAATATAAGCGCCAAAGAGCTCAAGTGATTAACCCAAATTTACACAATTACTAAGCAGCAAAGTCAGAATCAAACACAGGCCAGTGAGTGCTATTTCCCCTTTTTGCAGGCCAAAAACACAGCTTCAGTAGCATTTAAATCCTTTACAAAACTTCTTGCTTTGGTTCTTTTTGATGGAGAGGAAACCAAAGACCATTCATTCAGACAGAACAAAAGGAATCTAGAAATAAAGTTCCCAGGAAGTAAAAATGTTCACTAGATATCTTGCTCTCCCCATATGTGAAAGATTAATACAGAAGACTAATGTGCCTGATTGCTTCAGATTTCACTGGCAAGAGTAAACAAGTTTGAAGACTTGCACACACTAATATCAAGAGCACAGAAAAGCAGCTGAAAGTACATATCAGTGTCCTGGCAAGAACAAAGGAATTTCAGCTTACTTCACTTAAAGGTGAGATATATTGGCTCTTTATTTCTAATAACTGAACTATTTACTTAGGCAGACACTGGAGTAGAACTTGCTTTCCAAATAACAACGTCATCTGTAAAAAATGCACTCATCCCTGCATCATAAGGACATTTGCACTGACTTCAAGTGTTTATAATCTTAGAAAGAAAACAAAAAGGGTTTTGGCAGAATCGTTTTTAGGCCTAAAGTCAGTTAAACCAGGGCCGAGACAAAGCATTTACCCTTGGCAATGTTTTGTAAAGCAGCCAAATTTTGCTGTCAGTACCTCTCCGGCTTACCTACCTTCCCTGCCTCCAGGTATGTTCCTAGGAGTGACGTACTGTTCCAAGGAAGTTCACCATCAAAACTACACCACGACGACCAACACTGCCTCCCTGCAGAGTCTGATGTGGCTCTCTGTTTTTGTTCAAGAAAGATTCACTTTTCTCCCTTAAAGTAGAGAGAATGCTAGGACATGTTTTTGAGAGGGGAGAGGTGTGAACTGGAAGAGTGGAAGATATTGCTAAATATCTCCCCAATAACCATTTGCTCTCTCTGTATTTTTGTAATATAACTCCTCTGCCCAGCTATAGATTACAGACCAGAGCATTCCCTCCACCTCACCATGGCCATGTGACTGAGCAAAGTACTGGCAGATAGGATATGAGCAGGAGTGATGTATGCAACTTCTCAAAACATCTTCACTTCTTAAAACGAGTCACTTGGTCTCCCTTCCATTTTCGCCTTCCATGGGTGCTGGTAAGCCAGTTTCAAATATATGGATGAGGGTAAAACCCCAGGGAATGGAGGAACAACAAAATAGAAGGAACTTGGGTCTCTGGATGTCCTCAAGGAACAAAACTGCCTACAAACCCAGGACCATAGGCCTACCACTGTATCACAGAGAAAGAGAAAGAAATGTTAATCCTGATTGAGCCTCTGATATTTTGACTCTAAAGTCAAACCAATATTCTAAGTAGTATGGGCAAGAAGAGAAAGTATAAGAAGACCTCTTCAGAAGTGACATACTACACAGACAGAACTCCTCTGCTCTCTGCCCAATTTTTTCACCTATTAAAATGAATAATAATACCTCTCTTTCAATGTTATTACAAGGATTAAATTAAATAGTGTATGTAATGCATTAAGTACACATCTTAAGGTTCAAGCAATGATAGCTTTAACAAAAACCAGAATCTTCTCATTTGAAACATTGAATGTGCTTTCCTTCCCACATATACAAATGCAAAATATCTTTATCAGAGGATTCTGGGAAGATGGCAGAGTAGGAAGCATCAGAAATCTGTCTCCCCACCTAGACAACAATTGTGCTGGCAGAATTTGTCTGATGTAACAATTCTGGGACTCTGGATCCTATCGAAGACTTGCAATTTCAAGGGGAAGGCTTAAACTGTAAATTATGGTAATTTTGGTCTATTTCAGCTGCCACCACAGTAGCAGCTACCCATGGCAGGGAGCCATGCACATGTTCCCAGAACAGCTTGCACACAGCTTTCAGGAGTCAGGGTGGACATAAAGGATCCTGTTCTCCAACTATCAGGGATCTGTGCTCTAAACACTGACTGCTGTTTCATACCACAGAAGAGTAGACAAAGAGGCAAGTGAGAATTGTTGTTGTACCTTTCTCCATCGTTGCAAGCCTCTCCCCCGTAGATGAAATGACAGCCAGCAAATTTAAAGGGCTGGCACACTTTCCCCTCCCCTTAATTTTTTTTCTTTTTCCTCTTTTGGGAGGCAGACACTGAAGATAAGGACATTCAAAAACAACAGCATATACAGAGAAAATTAGAAAGTGACTGCACATGCCTAGCAAAAGGTACAGAGTCAGAAAGACCTTCTTAAGTTTATACCTCAGATGGATCCTTGGCACAAAGAGAGCCTACAACAATCAAAACAACAAAAACAGTGACAAAAACAGCAAGCTCTGGGGAAGAGGGAGCATCTGATTTTCAGAGTCACCACATTATTAGATTCAAATGTCCAGTTTTACACACACACACACACACACACACACACGGCATACAAACAACAACAAAAACCAGGGGAGTATGGCCCATTCAAAGGAAAAATAAACATCAATAGAAACTCTCCCTGAAAAACACCTGACAGCTGATCTACTAGACAAAGACTTTAAAAGAGCTGTCTACAAGATGCTTAAACAGCTAAAGAAAGACATGGAGAAAGTCAAGAATGTGATGTAAATGAATGATGTAAATGATGAAAATGAATTAAATGGAAATATCAATAAAGAGAAAACCTAAGATGAAATGAAACAGAAATTCTGCAGTTGAAAAGTATGATAACTGAAGTGAAAAAAAAAAAAAAACTAGAGGGATTCAAAGGCAGATCTGAGCAGTCAGAAGAAAGTATCAGTGAACTTGAAGATACAGCAATGGAAATGATCACAGAAACAAAAAGGTTTAAAGAAAAGCAAACAGAACCCAAAAGACCTTTTGGACACCACCAACAAACTAACGTGTGTATTGTGGGAGAGCCAGAAGAAGAAGACAGAGAAAAAGGCAGAGAGAATATCTCAAAAAATAACAGCTGAAAACTTCCCAAATTTGATGAAATGAATGAATATAAACATCCAAGAGCTTAATGAACTCCAAATAAGATAAACTCAAAGAGACTCTCACTGAGACATATTATAACTAAACTTTGAAAAAACAAAGACAGAGAGAACCTTGAAATCAGCAAGAGAGAAGCAACCCATCACATACAAGGGATCCTCTATACGATTATCAACAGACTTATTATCAGAAACTTTGGAGGCCAGGAGGCAGTGAGCTGATATATTCAAAGTGCTTAAAAAAAAATAAAGTCAACCAAAAATCCAATATCTGGGAAAACTGCCCTTCAAAAGTGAAGGAGAAATTAAGACTTTCACAGGTAAACAAAACTTGAGGGTATTTGTTATCACCAGAGCTGCCCAGTAAGATATGCTCAAGGGACTCCTGCAAAATAAAATGAAAGGACACTAGACAGTAACCTGAAACAGTATGAAAAAATAAAGATCTCAACAAAGGTAAATACATGGGCAATTATAAAAGCTAATATTATTGTAACTTTGGTTTGTAACCCACATTTTGTTTTCTACATAATTTAAGAGATTAAAGCATTTAAAAGAATTACCAGTTTAGGGACTTTCCTGGTGGCACAGTGGTTAAGAGTCCACCTGCCAATGCAGGGGACACGGGTTCAATACCTGGTCCAGGAAGACCCCACATGCCGCAGAACAACTAAGCCTATGCGCCACAACTACTGAGCCTGCATTCTAGAGCCTGTGACCCACAACTACTGAGCCCGCGGGCCACAACTACTGAAGCCCATGTCCCTAGAGCCTGTGGTCCACAACAAGAGAAGCCACTGCAATGAGAAGCCCACACACTGCAATGAAGAGTAGCCCCTGCTCACCACAACTAGAGAAAGCCTGCACACAGCAACAAAGACCCAACACAGCCATAAATAAACAAATAAATAAATAAGTAAATTTATTTTTTAAAAAAAGAATTACCAGTTTATGTTTTGGGGCATACATGTGTAAACATGTAATTCTGTGACACCAACAACTGAATGAGGTGGGGGTGAGAGCCGTAAAAGAACAGAGATTTTATATGTTATTAAAGTTAAGCTGGTTTAAATTCAAATTAGAGTGTTACAACATTAGGATGTTAAATGGAATCCCACAGTAACCACAAAGAAAATAACTAGAGAAATGGGAAAAGAATTTCACTACAATAATATCCCCATGGTAACCACAAAGAAAGTAACTAGAGAAATGGGAAAGGAATTTCACTACAAAAAAAACCAACTACAAAAAGAAGACAGTAATTAAGGAAATAAGGAACAAAAAAGCTATAAGGCAAATAGAAAACAAAGTGACAGAAGTCTTTCTTTATGAGTAATTATGGAAAATGTAAATGGATTAAACTCTCCTATGAAAAGACAGATTGGCAGAATGAATAAAAACATATAATCTAATTATATGCTGTCTATAAGAAACTCATATTACAGCCAAAGACAAAAATATATTGAAAGTGAAAAAATAGAAAAAGATATTCCATGTAAACAGTAGAGAGAAGGAGTGGCTACACTAATATTAGACAAAACAGACATTAAGTCAAAACAGTTTACATGAGACAAAGGAGGACATTATATGTTATGAAAAGCTTCAATACAGCAAGAAGACATAACAATTATAAACATGTACACACCAAACAACAAACAATCAAATTATATGAAGCAAAAACTGACAGAATTAAAGGGAGAGATAGACCGTTCTACAATAATAGAGACTTCAACACTCCAATGTGAGCAATAAATAGAACAACCAGACAGAAGATAAATAAGAAAACAGATAACTTAAACAAGATAAAAACCAACCTGATGGGCTTCCCTGGTGGCGCAGTGGTTGAGAGTCCGCCTGCCGATGCAGGGGACACGGGTTCGTGCCCCGGTCCCACATGCCATGGAGCGGCTGGGCCCTTGAGCCATGGCCGCTGAGCCTGCACGTCCGGAGCCTGTGCTCCACAACGGGAGAGGCTGCAGCAGTGAGAGGCCCGTGTACCGCAAAAAACCAAAAAATCAAAAAAAAAAAAAAACAACCTGATCTGACAGACATAGCACTCTCCCCAACAACAACAGCATACCTATTCTTCTCAAGTGCACATGGAACATTTTTCCAGAAGACTCTATACATGAGGCCACAAATTAAGTCTCAATAGATTTTAAAAGACAGCTATCATAAAGAGTATAGTTTCTGACTACAACAGATGAAATTAGAATTCAGGAACAGAAGCAAATCTGGCAAATTTACAAATTTGTGGGAACTGAACAACACGAACAACCAATGGATCAAAGAAAAAATATCAAAGGATATAAGAATATACTGAGAGACTAATGAAAACAAAAACAGAACATACCAAAACTTATATGATGCAGCAAAAGTAGTGTTAAAGAGGAAATTCATAGCTATAAAATCTTACATTTCAAAAATTTTTGTTCAAATTAATAATCTAAAGTTAACAATCTGACTTAAGAAACTAGAAAAAGAACAAACTAAACCCAAAGGTAGTAGAAGGAAGGAAATAAAGATTAGAGCAGAGATAAATGAAACAGAATGAAATATACAGAAAATCATTGAGAATCAAAACTAGGTTCTTTGAAAAGATCAACAAAATTGATAAACTTTTAGCCAGATGGACTAAGAAAAAGACTCAAATGATTAGAATCAGAAATGAAAGTGAGGACATTACCAATTCTTCAGAAATAAAAATGATAAGAAAGTGCTATGAACAACTGTATGCCAACAAATTTGATAACCCAGATGAAATGGACAAATTCCTGGAAACACAAACCTATCCAGACTAATCACAAAGAAACAGAAAATCTGAATTGACCTATATCTAGTAAGGAGACTCAGTCAGTACTCAAAAAATCTCCCAACAACAATATAAAAGCCATGAACCTGATGGCTTCATGATGAATTCTACCAAATATTTAAAGAAGAACTAACACCAATCCTTCTCAAATTCCCAAAAAATTAAAAAAGAAAGAATACTCCCTAACTCATTCTATGAGACCAGCATTACTCTGATACCAAAGACACTACAAGAAATAATAAGTACAAAAAATATAGACTAATATCTCTTATAAACACTGAGGCAAAAATCCTCAATAAAATACTGGCAAATGAAATTCAGCAGCATATTTAAGGGACTATGTACCATGATCAAGTGAGATGTATTCCTGGAATGCAAAGATGGTTCAACATACAAAACTCAATCAATGTAATACACCATATTAACAGTGTAGATGGAAAAACTACATGATTGGGACTTCCCGGGTGACACAATGGTTAAGAATCCGCCTGCCAATGCAGGAGACACGAGTTCAATCCCTGATCCAGGAAAATCCAACGTGTCACAGAGCAACTAAGCTCATGTGTCACAAGTGCTGAGCCTGCGCTCTAGAACCTGCGAGCCACAACTACTGAGCCCGCATGCCACAGCGACTGAAACCCGCACACACTAGAGCCCACGTGCCGCAACTACTGAGCCCACGTGCTGCAACTACTGAGCCCACGTGCTGCAACTACTGAAGCCCACACACCTAGAGCCCATGCTCCACAACAAGAGAAGCCACTGCAATGAGAAGCCTGTGCACTGCAACAAAGAGCAGCCCCCACTCACTGCAACTAGAGAAAGCCCACGTGCAGCAACAAAGACCCAACACAGCATAAATAAATAAATGTGAAAAAAAACTACATAATCACCTCTACTGATACAGAAAAAGCATTTGACAAAATTCAACATCATTTTACAATTAAAAACACTAAAAAACTTATGGAGGAGACAAGATGGCGAAGTAGAAGAATTTGAGCTCACCTCCCCTCACAAAAACACCAAAATGAGAACTAATTACTGAACAAACATCAACAAAAGAGACTGGAAACTAGTGGGAAAAAAAGATATTCTACGTCCAAAGACAAAGAAGAAGCCACAACAAGATGGTATGAGGGGCGCTTTCGCAATATAATCAAACCCCATACCCTCCAGGTGGGAGACCCACAAACACGAAAATAATTATATCTCAGAGGTTCTCCCACAGGAGTGAGAGTTTTGAGCCCCATGTGAGGCTCCCCATCCTGGATATTTGGCATCAGGAGAAGGAGCTCCCAGAGCATTTGGCTTTGAAGGCCAGCAGGGCTTGAGTGCAGGAGCTCTGCAGGACTGAGCAAATGAGGACTCCATTCCTGTAGGGTGCACACAGGTTTCACATGCACTGGAAGCCAGGGCAAAGCAGTGATTCCATAGGAGCCTGGGCCAAAACGATCTGCGTGTCTCCTGGGGAGGCAGGGGTCAGCTGTTGCTCGCTGAGGGACAAGGACACTGGTGGCAGAGTCCTGAGGGAATATCCATTGGCATGAGCTCTCCTGGAGGTCATCGTGGCATCGAGACCTGGCCCCACCCAGGAACCTACAGGCTCCAGTGTTGAGATGCCTCAGGTGAAACAACCAACAGGGTGGGAACAGAGCCCCACTCATCATCAGACAGGCTGCCTAAAATCTTCCTGAGCCCACAGCCCTCTAAGCACACTAGTTAACATGGCCCTTCCCACCAGACGGACAAGACACAGCTCCACCAACCAGTGGGCAGGCACCAGTCCCTCCCATCAGGAGGCCTGTGCAAGTCTCTGGACCAACCTCACCCACCAGGGAGGAGACACCAGAAGCAAAAGGAACTACAACCCTTCAGCGTGTGGAACAGAGACCACAAACACAGGAAGTTAGACAAAATAAGACAGCAGAGAAGTATGTTCCAGATAAAGAAACAAGATAAAACTTCAGAAGAATTAAGTGAAGTGGAGACAGGCAATCTGCATGAAAAAGAATTCAGAGTAATGACAGTAAAGATGATCCAAGATCTCAGAAAAAGAATGGAGGCACAGATCAAAAGATACAAGAAATGTTTAACAAAGAGCTAGAAGATTTAAAGAACAAACAAACAGAGATGAACAACACAATAACTGACATGAAAAAATACACTAGAAGGAATCAACAGCAGGATAATGAGGCAGAACAACTAAGTTAACTAGAAGACAGATTGGTGGAAATCACTGCCACGGAATAGAATAAAGAATGAAGTAAGGACAGTCTAAGAGATTTCTGGGACAACATTAAATGCACCAACATTCACATTATAGGGATCCCAGAAGAAGAGAGAGAGAGAAAGGGCCTGAGGAAATATTTGAAGAGATAATATCTGAAAATGTCCCTAACATGGGAAAGGAAACAGTCACCTAACTCTAAGAAGCACAGAGAGCCCCATGCAGGATAAACCCAAGGAGGAACAGGCCAAGACACATGTTAAGCAAATTGACAAAAATTAAAGACAAAGAGAAAATATTAAAAGCAACAAGGGAAAAACAACAAATAACATACAACAGAATCCCCATAAGGTTATCAGCTGACTTTTCAGGAGAAACTCTGCAGACCAAAAGGGAGTGCCATGATATATTTAAAGTGATGAAAGGGGAAAAGCTACAACCAAGAATACTCCACTGAACAAGGCTCTCATTCAGATTAGACACAGAAATAAAAGCTTTACAGAGAAGCAAAAGCTAAGAGAATTCGGCACCACTGAACAAGATTTACAACAAATGCTAAAGGAACTTCTCTAGGCAGAAAAGAAAAGGCCACAAGTAAAAATAAGAAAATTACAAATGGGAAAGCTCACTGGTAAAGGCAAACATACAGTAAAGGAAGGAAATCACCTGAACACAATTATAATATCAAAACTAGCAATCTTGAGAAAAGGACAGTACAAACGCAGGATACTGGAAATGCATTTGAAATTAAGAGACCAGCAGCTTAAAACAAGGTTTTATATAACAGACTGCTATATCAAAACCTCATGGGAACTGCAAACCAAAAATCTACAATAGAGACAAAAATAAAAAGAAAAAGCAATCCAAACACAACATTAAATATGGTCATCAAATCACAAGAGAAGAGGACAAAAGAGGAAGGAAAGAAAAAAGACCTAGAAGAAAAATTGAACACAATTCACAAAATGGCAGTAAGAACATACATATCAGTAATTACCTTGTAATGTAAACGGATTAAATGCTCCAACCAAAAGACACAGGCTCACTGAATGGATACAAAAACAAGACCCACATATATGCTATCTACAAGAAACCCACTTCAGACCTAGGGACACATACAGACTGAAAGTGAGGGGATGGAAAAAGATATTCCATGCAAATGGAAATCAAAAGAAACCTGGAGTAGCAATACTCATATCAGACAAAATAGACTTTCAAGTAAAGACTGTTACAAGAGACAAAGAAGGACACCACATAATGATCAAGGGATCAACCCAAGAAGAAGATATAACAATTGTAAATATATATGCACCCAAAATAGGAGCACCTCAATATATAAGACAAATATTAACAGCCATAAAAAGGAGAAATCGACAGTAACACAATAATAGTGGGGGACATTAATACCCCACTTTCATCAATGGACAGATCATCCAGACAGAAAATCAATAAGGAAACACAGGCCTTAAATGACACATTAGACCAGATGGACTTAATTGATATTTATAAAACATTCCATCCCAAAGCAGCAGAATACTCTTTCCTTTCAAGAGCACATGGAAGATTCTCCAAGATAGATCACATGCTGGGCCACAAATCAAGCCTTGGTAAATTTAAGAAAACTGAAATCATATCAAGCATCTTTGCCGACCACAATGCTATGAGATTAGAAATCAACTACAAAAAAAAAAAAAACCTAAAAAACACAAACATGTGTAGGCTAAACAACATGATACAAAACAACCAATGGATCACTGAAGAAATGAAAGAGGAAATCAAAAATTACCTAGAGACAGTTGACAATGAAAACATGATGATCCAAAACCTATGGGATGGAGCAAAAGCAGTTCTAAGAGGGAAATTTATAGCAATACAATCTTACCTTAGGAAATAAGAAAGATCTCAAATAACCTAACCACACACCTAAAGCAAGTAGAGAAAGAAGAACAAACAAAACCCAATGTTAGTAGAAGGAAAGAAATCATAAAGATCAGAGGAGAAATTAATGAAATAGAGACAAAGAAAACAACAGAAAAGATCAATGAAACTAAAAGTTGGTTCTTTGAAAAGATAAAATTGAGAAACCTTTAGCCAGACTCATCAAGAAAGAAAAGGAGAGGGCTTCCAATCAATAAAATTATCAATGAAAAACAAGAAGTTACAAATGATGCCACAGAGATGCAAAGGATCATAGGAGACTATTACAAGCAACTATACGCCAGTAAAATGGACACTCTAGAAGAAATGGACAAATTCTTAGAATGGTACCATCTTCCAAGACAATCAGGAAGAAATAGAAAAGACAAAGAGACTAATCACAAGTACTAAATTGAAAACATTGATTTAAAAACTTCCAACAAACAGAAGTCCAGGACCAGATGGCTTCATAGGCGAATTCTATCAAATATTTAAAGAAGAGTTAACACCTATCCTTCTGAAACTATTCCAAAAAATTGTAAAGGAAGGAACACTCCCAAACTCATTACATGAGGTTACCATCACCCTGATATCAAAACCAGCCACAGATACCAAAAATAAAAAAGAGGAAAACTACAGGCAATACCACTGATGAACATAGACACAAAAATCATCAACAAAATGCTAGCAAACCAAATCCAACAATACATTAAAAGGCTCATACACCTTGATCAACTGGGATTTGTCCCAGAGATGCAAGGATTTTTCAATATCTGCAAACCAATCAGCGTGATACACCACATTAACAAATTGAAGAATAAAAACCATATGATCATCTCAACAGATGCAGAAAAAACTTTTTTTTTTTTTTTTTTTTTGCGGTATGCGGGCCTCTCACTGTTGTGGCCTCTCCCATTGTGGAGCACAGGCTCCGGAGGTGCAGGCTCAGCGGCCATGACTCATGGGCCTAGCCACTCCGCAGCATGTGGGATCTTCCCAGACCGGGGCATGAACCTGTGTCCCCTGCATTGGCAGACGGACTCTCAACCACTGTGCCAGCAGGGAAGCCCAGAAAAAACTTTTGACAAAATTCAACACCCATTTATGATAAAAAAACTCTCCTAAAAGTGGGCATAGAGGGAACCTACCTCAACAAAATAAAGGCCATATATGACAAAGCCACAGCTAATATCATACTCAATGGTGAAAAGCTGAAAACATTCCCTCTAAGATCAGAAACAAGACCAGGATGTCCACTCTTGCCACTTTCAACATAGTTTTCGAAGTCCTAGCCACAGCAATCAGAGAAGAAAAAGAAATAAAAGGAATCTGAATTGGAAAAGAAGAAGTAAAACTGTCACTGTTTGCAGATGACATGATACTATACATAGAGAATCCTAAAGATGCTACCAGAAAACTACTAGAGCTCATTAATGAATTTGGTAAAGTTGCAGGATACAAAATTAATACGCAGAAATCTCTTGCATGCCTATACACTAACAATGAAAGATCAGAAAGAGATATTAAGGAAATAATCCCAATTACCATGGTATCAAAAAGAATAAAACACCTAGGAATAAACCTATCTAAAGAGGCAAAAGACCTGTACTCTGAGAACTATAAGATGCTGCTGAAAGAAATCAAAGATGACACAAACAGATGGAAAGATATACCATATTCTTGGATTGGAAGAATCAATATTGTCAGAATTACTAGACTACCCTAGGCAATCCACAGGTACAATGCAATCCCTATCAAATTATCAATGGCATTTTTCACAGAACGAGAACAAAAAAATTTTTAATTTCTCTGTAAACATAAAAAAACCCAAATAGCCAAAGCAATCCTGAGAAAGAAAAAGGGAGCTAAAGGAATCAGGTTCCCTGACTTCAGACTATACTACAAAGCTACAGCCATGAAAACGGTATGGTACTGGCACAAAAAGAGAAATATAGATCAATGGAACAGGATAGAAAGCCCAGAAAAATAAACCCACACACCTGTGGTCACTGAATCTATGACAAAGGAGGCAAGAATATACAACGAAGAAAAGACAGTCTCTTCAACAAGTGGTGCTCAGAAAACTGGACAGCTACATGCAAAATAATGAAATTAGGGGCTTCCCTTGTGGTGCAGTGGTTGGGAATCCGCCTGCCAATGCAGGGGACACGGGTTCCAGCCCTTTCCGGGAGGATTCCACATGCCACAGAGCAGCTAGGCCCGTGTGCCACAGCTGCTGAGCCTGTGCTCTAGAGCCCGTGAGCCACAGCTACTGAAACCCACGTGCCATGGCTGCTGAGGCCTGGGTGCCTCGAGCCCGTGCTCTGCAACAAGAGAAGCCACCGCAATGAGAAGCCTGTGCACTGCAAGGAAGAGTGCCCCCCCCGCCACTCGCCACAACTGGAGAAAGCCCACACAGCAATGAGGATCCAGTGCAGCCAAAAATAAATTTTTAAAAAAAAGAATGAAATTAGAACATTCTCTAATACCATACACAAAAATAAACTCAAAATGGATTAAAGACCTATATGTAAGACCAGATACTATAAAACCCTTAGAGGGAAACAGGCAGAACACTCTTTGACATAAATCGCAGCAGTATCTTTTTGGATCCACCTCCTAGAGCAATGAAAATAAAAACAAAAATAAACAAATGGAACCTAATTAAACTTAAAAGCTTTTGCACAGCAAAGGGAACCATAAACAAAAGACAACCCACAGAATGGGAGAAAATATTTGCAAATGATGTGAGCGACAAGGGATTAATCTCCAAAATTTACAAACAACTCATACGGCTGAATATCTAAACAAAAAACAAACCAATCAAAAAATGAGCAGAAGACCTAAATAAACATTTCTGCAAAGGAGACATACAGATGGCCAAGTGGCACATGAAAAGATGATCAACATCACTAATTATTAGAAAAATGCAAATCAAAACTACAATGAGGTATAACCTCACACCAGTTAGAATGGCCATCATGGAAAAGTCTACAAACAATAAATGCTGGTGAGGGTGTGGAGAGAAGGGAACCCTCCTACACTCTTTGTGGAATTGTAAATTGGTGCAGCCACTATGGAGAACAGTATGGAGATTCCTTAAAAAACTAAATGTAGAACTACCATATGATCCAGCAATCCCACTCCTGGGCATATATCCGGAGAAAACCATAATTCAAAAAGATACACGCTAAAGCTGCTGTGATTATTTCTGCACCAATCTTTTGGTGGTCATTTACCTGTGTCATACACATCAAACTAAAATTGTTGGGTCACAGGAAAAGCATTTTCATAGTATATCAGATCCTCTAAAAAGTTTTCCATAGGGGTTGTACCAATTTACACTCCCATAAGAATGTATGAAGGGAGCTCCAATTGCTCCACATCCTCACTAAGACTTGATTTCACCAAGCATTTTAATTTGAACCTTTCTTTAGTATGTATGGTGGTATTTTACTAGGATTTTAATTGGCTAACAATGTTAAGCATGCTTTCAACTGTGTAAAATCTATGTTGATAGCTTTTTCCATGAGTTTTTACACATCTTTTTGTTGTTGTTCTTTTTCCCCAGTATTAATTAGTAGAAGTTCTTTTTATATTCTGATTTTGAGTAATATGCCAAAGATATGTAACACAAATATTTTCTTCCAGTCTATGGCTTATCTTTAAGTCTCTTAATAGCATCTTTTGATGAACAAAACATCTTAATTTTCAAGAAATCCAATTTCCAAATTATTTTATGGTTAGTTTTTTGTTCACTGTATAAGAAATCTTTGTATACCTCAATGTCATGGAATTATTTTTCTATATGTTTTCTATATTTTATATTGTTTACTTATCAATTGGTCTGGGATTATTTATATGCAGTTTAAATATAGTTTGAGTTAATGTTAAAAAAAAAAAAAAGATACATGCACCCCAATGTTCACTGCAGCACTAACAATAGCCAAGACATGGAAGCAACCTAAATGTCCATCAACAGATGAATGGATAAAGAGGGTGTGGTGTATATGTCCATGACTCTCTCTCACCCTGTCACGGCTCACCCTTCCCCCTCCCCATAACCTCAAGTCCATTCTCTAGGAGGTCTGCGTCTTTAACATATATACAATGAAGTATTACTCACCCATAAAAAAGAATGAAATAATGCCATTTGCAGTAACATAGATGGATCTAGAGATTATCATACTAAGTGAAGTCAGTCAGACAGAGAAAGACAAATATCATATGATATCACTTATATGTGGAATCTTTAAAAATGATACAAATGAAGTTATTTACAAACAGAAACTGACTCACAGACTTTGAAAACAAAGTTCTGATTACCGATAGGGAAAGGTTGCGGGGGGAGGGATAAATTAACAAGTTGGGATTAACAGATACACACTACTATATATAAAATAGATAATCAACAAGGACCTACTGTATAGCAGCAGGAGCTCTACTCAATATTCTGTAATAACCTATATGGGAAAAGAATCTGAAAAAGAATGGATATATGTATGTGTATAACTGAATCACTTTGCTGTACACCTGAACCTAACACAACACTGTAAGCCAACTATACTCCAATATAAAATAAAAATCAAATTTTAGAAAAATACTCAAGGATTTTCCTGGTGGTCCAGTGGTTAAGACTCCATGCTTCCATTGCAGGGGGCAAGGGTATGATCCTTGCTCAGGGAATTAAGATCCTACATGCCATGTGATGTGGCCAAAAATAAATAAATAAATAAAAATTTTAAAAAACACTCAAAACATTAGGAATAGAAGGGAACTACCTCAACATAATAAAACCCATATTTGAAAAACCCAGAGCAAACATCAGTGGGGAAAGACTGAAAACGTTTCCTCTACTATCAGTAAAAGACTTTGATTGCCACTTTAGCCACTTCTATTCAACATAGTACTGGCAATTCTACGCAAAGCAATTAGGCAAGAAATAGAAATAAAAGGCATCCAAATGGGAAAATAAGAAGTAAAATGATCTCTGTTCACAGATGACATGATCTTATATGTTAAAAAAATTAAAAACCTAAAGATTTCACAAAAAAAATTCTTACAACTAATAAATGAATTCAGCAATGTAGGAAATAAAGCCAACACATAAGTCAGTTGCATTTCTTTACACTAACAATGAAAAATCTAAAAAGGAAATACAAAAATAATTCCACTTGAAATAGCATCAAAAAGAATAAAATACTTAGGAATTAACTCAACCAAAGACATGAAAAATTTGAACAATGCAAATTACAAAACATTTCATTAAACAAGACAAAGATAAATGGAAATACATCACACGTTCATGTATTGGAAGACTTAATATTGTTAATATGTCAATAATAACCAAAGCAATCTATAGATTCAATGCAACCCCTACCAAGATCTCAACTGTATTTTTTACAAAAATAGGAAAACCCATCCTAAAATTCGTAAGAATTTCAAGGGACTCCTAATGGCCAAAATAATCAAAAAAGAACAAGACTTGAGGACCCCTACTTCTGGATTTCAAAACTTACTACAAGGCTAAAGTATCAAAACAGTGCACACACACCAACAGAATAAAGAGCCCAGAAATAAACTCTTGCATGTATGATTATATGCTTTTTGACAAGGATGTCAAGAGCATTCAATGGGGAAAGGACAATCTTTTCAACAAATGGGTGCTGAAAAACTTGATAGCCACATGCCAAACAATGAAGCTGGTCCCTCAACCCAACAACATATACAAAAATTAACTCAAAATGAATCAAAGACCTAAATGTAAGACCTAAGAGTATCAAACTCTTAGAATAAAACACAGGGGAAAAGCTTCATGACATTGGATGTAGCAATGATTTCTTGGATATGACACCAAAGGCACAGGCAGAAAGGAGAAATAAACTGAACTTAAAAATTTTTTAATGTTATGCATCAAAAGACAATATGAACAGAGTATAAACGCAACCCACAGAACAAGAGAACGTTTGCAAATTATATATCTGCTAAGGGATTAATTTCCAGAATATATAGAGAACTCCTAAACCTTAATAACAAAAACGATCCCATTTAAAAATGGGCAAAGGCCTTGAATAGACATTTCTCCAAGGAAGATATAAAAAATGACCAATAAGCACACGAAAAGATGTTCAACGTCACTAATCATGAGGGATATTCACATCAAAACTACAATAAGAAACCATCTCACTCTGTCAATACTTTTTGGCTACTACCCAAAAACAAACAAACAAAAACAAAACAACAAGTGTTGGGAATTCCCTGGCGGTCCAGTGGTTAGGAGTCCGCCCTTCCACTGCATGGGGCACAGGTTATATCCCTGGTCAGGAATCTAAGAGCCTGCATGCCACGTGGCACGGCCAAAAAATAAAATAAGTGTTGGTGTGTATGTGGAGAAATGGGACGCTTCTGCATTCTTGGTGGCAATATAAAACAGTACAGCCACTGTGGAAAACTGTATGAAGATTCCTCAAAAAGTTAAAAATAGAATTATCATATGACCCAGCAAGGACTGAAATCAGGGTCTCAAAGAGATATTGGTAGTCTCACACTCATAGCAGAATTACTCACAATAGCTAAAATGTGGAAGCAACCCAAGTGTCCACTGAAGGATGAATGGATAAGCAAGATGTGATATAATACACACAATGGAATATTATTCAGCTTTAAAAATGAAGAAAATTCTGACATACGCTACAACATGGATGAATCTTGAGGACACTATACTAAGTGAAATAAACCAGTCACAAACAGAAAAATACTGCCATACTGCATGATTCCACTTATAAGTAAATTAGTCAAAATCATACAGATAGAAAGTAGAATGGTGGCTGTCAAGGGCAGGAGAGCAGGAGGAATGGGGAGTTATTATTTATGGATATATGGGTATACAACACATTATTAATGTACTTAATACCACTGAACTGTACACTTTAAAAATGGTTAAGACAGGAAATTTTATGTTATGTGTACTTTATCACAATAAAAAATAGGGGGGAAAAAAACCACCGTCATCCACCTTTTCTCTTAATTCTCACTGTATTGCTTAAATCTGGCCAGAGGTAAGCAATAGACTAGCCACAAGCTGAATCCAGGCAGGAGACTTTTTAAAAAAATATTAGTCACCAATGTAAAATCCAGGAGTCTCCAGATATCATTTTCCACTTAGGAAAACCAGGATTCTTTGGAGAAACAGACAATTCCAAGTTTGGGCAGGCAGTTTTAAAAGATGAGCTGGAACATCTTTTCATACAAGATAAGAAAGAAGTTACCAAAGACTACTGAAGGTAGTATCAGATGACTCAGGAGAAACTTGAAGAAGTTTAGACAGATAACGTGCAATGATTTTATCAACAACAAGAACAACTGCAATGGATTAAAAAAACATCAAACATATTTAAATTTGTGAGTCCATAATCATAATAAAAACAATTAACTGATCACCATGGAAGACGCTTGGGAACCAACTCATTATTTTGAAAATGTATAAGGGAAAGATTCAAACATTCATCCTGAACAAAGTATACTGTTAAATAACCAAATAATGGATGAGAATACTCTTTATAGAAGTATCCTAGCCAATAAGAGGTTTACAAACAACACACTCTACATATACACATATATATAATCAATATAATATTTTGCAACCTCTAAAAAACTAGTTGAACCAGATATTCAATATGAATGGCTGCTAAAATTATAGAGAGACAATCGTGTTACATGTCTTCTGGCATATGGAAGAAGGCGACAACGCTGATTTTAGCAGATCTGCCCAAAACTTTGAGCTTCAGTCTGATCAAGCTTCTGCATCCGACTACCAGTTCACAAAAAATAAAGAAGAAAGATGAAAACATTAAATGATATTTCAGGAATGCAATCAGAAAATCCAGACTCCGGATTTACAGGACAAACATCCCAGTTTCTTTAACAAAGAAATTTCAAGAAGAAAATGCAAGATAACCATAGAGAATTATCCCCTAACACTCAACAGCATTGGGATAAAGTACAGACTTTAAGTATCAGAGAGACATATAGTCAAGCTTAGGCTTCCTCACTTGTAAAATGGTAATTTATCTCATAGGGCTGTTATGATTATTTACATAATGAACATAAAACACTTAGCTCATTGCCTAACTTATGGTACATGCACATTTTATTATCTTCATCATTAGAAAATATGTGCTACACAGATGATTAAATGAATGACTGGAATTAATCTGCTAAAAATATTGAATGTGAACCATTCTTAGAAGATCACGTTGGTCATGTCATGTACTAAATATTTATTGTGCACTGGAGCTGGTGTAGGAGATACGAAAATGAATCAAATGTGACCTCCACCCTGTACTTTTGCCTTTTCAAAAAGAAATCGTCCATGCCTTATCCCAAGGAATACAACTAACGAGGGTGTCAAGGCCCACTGACAGTCTGACGGGAAGAACTTTTAGTAGAGCAGGCCATCAAATGTTTGTTCTTTCATACAGAACCTGACTGAGGGGTGGATAATGCTCACTGCCATGATAGTTTACCCTGCATCACTGAATCATTTCAGGATTACTAACATTCTTACAGACACTGGCTACTCTTGCTACTCCCACTTGTTCCCCTTTTCTATCCACAAGGTTTCCTTTCACTCCATATACTTCCTGAGGAGCAAAAGCCTAGGACATATTCATCTATATGTCTTGGATGAGAAAGAGAATAAACAAACAAGCTTGCCAGAATGTTAAGAGAACGCATACTTCCTCATTAGAGAAGAGACAGCTGACCTACTTAAAACCTGAGATACAAATGACTAATGAAGTACAGACAGTTCCCACCTTATAAACACTCTGCTTACAAATGACCCAGACACACACCACTTCCCTTCCCCAGCCCCAACCCAGCAAGCTGCTATTGCCATGGAAACCACTAGGGGCAGGAATGGGGAAAGAAAACTGAAGGTTTTAGAGAATCAGGGGGTTCAAAATAAAAGGGAAGAAACTGAGAAAAGAACAGCTTGTCTTCCCAAGCATGAACTCTGTATTACTGCCTGATTTTAGAATTTTGGAGGGCCACGATTAGCAAGCAGGACTTTTGAAAAAGACAACTACTTCTAACGGGAGCTTTGGCAATAATACTCTATTACTTTCGGGCTAACTTTTCAATGATATGATTCTTAATATCAGCATTTTAATCAGAGACAGAAAGGTGCTCTGACTTTGTCAACCATGATGGGTAGTCAGCATCCTAGGCACAGCATCCTCAGCAAGACACAGTAACTTGTAAGCACAATTCACAGCCACCACGTGTACGAAACCCTAGCCACCGTTCGCATCCACCTCTGCGATGGATGACGTATGCCTGAGACAGTCAGTAGCAAAGCCTGAGCCCTGGAGGAAGGCCAACTGAAGTAGGAGAGAGGGAGGCCAACACTGAAAGAGAAGCTGATTTGAAAGATGGACAATGAAATAGAGCGGGGGGGGGGGGGGGGCGGGGGCGGGGATTCTGATGAAGTCATTTGAGCTCCTAGAAGTTATGTACTTCCTAGTTATATAAGCCAGTCTCCTTGTGTTCAATATACTCTGAATTGTGGGGGTTTGGTCCCTTATAAACAAGAGCCCTAATACAGCTTCAGTCGCTGACCCGCTCCCAAATGTGTTTGCTCACTGTCTTCTCCCTGATCACACAGCATATTTCCACCTGGTTTCCTTGAGTTTTGACCACTCTGCCCCAAGGCTTTGTCCCAAGGGCAACTCCAGGAGTGACACTGGCCAGTGTCCCCGGATTAGTTTCTCTCTCTGGAGTTGGCCTATGAGGGGTAAATGCAGCACCCCTTCGAGGTGCAGCACCCCTTACTAGTTGTGTAACTGGGCCTCATTTTCCTTCCGTGTTGCTGGATACACCTTGAACTGTACTAAATGTAATTCCAAATATTTTTTAGTAGCTTTTGAAAATAGCAGAGATACACTGTGAAGGTCACAAAAGCTGGGTTGCTAATATTTGCTTTGGTAGAATAAGTGAATTTGAACAGTGGAATATTTTGTGTAACCAGTGAGCATTTGTTTGTTTCATTTCAGGTTTTTAGTTAAGACTTCTACCCATTTTATTTCAATTGGCATTTCCTAGAAATTGCATAATCTTCCCAGTTTTTTTTACATTGTATTACAAAAGGGAAAAAACTATATTTTAAAAAAGACCTTGTTTAATTCTACCTTTCTAAAACAAGTATTTCCTTCCAGTTTGTATCTAATGTATTCTTATTTTTCCACAGGTGAAATCACAGTGATGTAACTTTATCTTTTTGTTTTTCACTTATATTAATAAAAAGTTTTTTTCCATGCTTGATTTTCATAAATATTAATATAATTTAATAGGTATGTATATAATATAACTATACACATAAATTTAATTTAATCATTCTATTCCTTCCAGTAGATATATAACTTACATGATACACCTAATTTATATTCTCCAGTTGTTGGACATTTTTTTCCCAAATATATTATGAATAGTGCTACAATGAAAAGTGGGATTTCTGGGTCAAAAATCTATGAACAGCTCTTGCTGTGTTTTATGTAAAATAACCCAAAGAATTTTCCTGAGTTACCCCACCATCAGCAAGTGTGGGCATATGTGTATGGACGTTTCCTTATAATACAGGAAATCCTGTCTTTGGCATTATCTTATTTTTCTTTTCTTATGTAACATGTATAGCATGTTACCACTTAGTGGACACCATATAAATTAAAATCTGAATTTCAGAAAGAGAATAATTAAGACCAAGGAAAGGAGACAAAAATAAAACCTTGTAAATATGTAGATTTTCTATTTCTAAATCTCTTGAAAATTAACATTATTAACCTACACTATTTATAATTCCTTTCCCTCTTTTAGACACCATAACCTATAGAGGAGAATGTAATTTTGCATGGACGTGCTATCTTACCAATAAGGACTCTGGTTTCACAGGGTATTAAAACAAGGATGCAAATCTGTCATTTTATACTCTTCCAAAAATGGGGGGTGTACTTTATAAAAGACAAAACTGTAACAGAAAATGAACATCAGAGAGGGAAAAACCTAGAGATTTCCTTTGAGAGGTTTTACTGAGTTACATCGAAGAGGGATTCAAAAATTTATGAACCAATATTATCTAAAAATATCCCATGTGTTTCTGACACTTGATGCACTACCTTCTCTCTTCCAAGGTTTGAACCTTGTATCCAAGCTGTAAAACTCCAGGGTGCGTTACTGCGGAAGCAGCTAACAGGCTGAGGAGGGCTATGTGGCCCTTGACGTGGGCTCCGGAACCCTCTTTAACTTTGGAATTCTGCCAAGAATGAAAAGCAGCTCTGGGCTAGACTTAGGACAATGAAGAGTGAAATGACAGACACGTTAAACAGTGTGGTCAGACTGCAGAGACCAGCAGTCCTAAAATAGACTGGATGCAAACTTGAGGGATGGTTTCCAACTCCTTACTTACTTATCAGAGAAATGTATGTAGACTTCATAAAAGTAATGGAAAGGTGCCACATACCTGTGATATAATGATCATATAACTATAAACTCCTGGATTTAAACTATTCACCCACAGGTTTTTCTTGTTAAGTATATAAAACAGCAACAAAAAAAAAATGGCAGGTTAAAAAAGCAAAACTATTTCCAGTTCAAATTATTCTACACCGTAGGTTATGGAGAGGTAATATATGTGAAGGGCTGAGTGCATTCAACCCACCATTCATTCAGCAAATTTTTATTGAGCACCTGTTAGGAGTTAGAAATTCAGTGGTGAATAAAGATAAGTGAGGTCCTTGCCCTCTCTGGGAACATACACTTTCAGAAGTGGAACAAGACGGGACAGACTAATAAACAGAATTAATTAAATTAAACTAATATATATAATGAATGTAATAATAGAAAATTACATTAAGTCCCTGAAGAAACACACAAGGAACTGAGATGGAGAATGACAAACTTGAGGAGGTGGGGAGACTTTAAACAAGAAATGGTTCTTTGAACTTACGGTTACCAAGGGGGAAAGGGGTGGGGGAGGGATAAATTGGGATACTGGGATTGACATATACACATTACTATATATAAAACCAAAAACTAATAAGAACCTACTGTATAGCACAGGGTACCCTACTCAGTACTCTGTAATGGCCTATATGGGGAAAGAATCTAAAAAAAGAGTGGATATATGTATATGTATAACTGATTCACTTTGCTGTACACCTAAAACTAACACAACACTGTAAATCAACTATACTCCAATAAAAATTAATTTTTAAAAAAAGAAAGAAACAGCTCTTTGCACTTTGCAGCATCTATCGTTTTGTTCTTCCTCTAGCCTCTGCCAGTCTAGAGCTGCCACAATGCCCTGCTGGGGCTCAGGGCAGGCCGCTCCAAAATATGCCACAATGGCAGAGTGGTTATTTTCAATTAAAGTTACTTAAGAAACAGCCAATGCCAGAGGGACACTCTGACCCTCCTTTCTGTCTCCCTGAAAGCTGGAAATAAATCTGTCATGTGAAAGGCACACTCCCTGCATCTGCAGGTAGAAGGACACTCATCACCAGAGCTGGGGAATTGAGGCCCAGAAGCCTGTATAAACAAACCTTGTTACTTCTTGAATTTTCCACCCAAAGTCTAAATTCTGTTTAGATGCTTCACTAATTGAGCACTCAAAGCTCTATTAGTTTCTTTGTCCCCTCAATTCTTCACAAATTCATTGTTTCTTTGCCTAAAAAATATAAAAGCTGCCTCTCTGGCCACTTCCTGGGTCTTATTTCTATGAGGCCTCTATGCTCACAAATTAAAACGTTTCTTTTTCTCCTGTTAATCTGTCTGTGTCAATCTATGAGTCCAGTTTACTAGTCCGGCCAGCAGAACTGGAGAGGAGTAGAGGGAGACACTTCCCCTCCCTACATGCGCAAACACAGTCACACATACTCACTCCTCTTTTCTGATGACCCCAAGACTCGGCTTAACATTATGAGGTTAGAAGCCCCTGCTTCAAAAAAAAAAAAAGGTTCTGAAGAACCTAGGGGCAGGACAGGAATAAAGACGCAGATGTAGAGAATGGACTTGAGGACACGGGGAGGGGGAAGGGTAAGCTGGGACGAAGTGAGAGAGTGGCATGGACATATATACACTACCAAATGTAAAATAGCTAGCTAGTGGGAAGCAGCCGCATAGCACAGGGAGATCAGCTCGGTGCTTTGTGTCCACCTAGAGGGGTGGGATAGGGAGGGTGGCAGGGAGACGCAAGAGGGAGGAGATACGGGGATATATGTATACGTATAGCTGATTCACTTTGTTATAGAGCAGAAACTAACACACCATTGTAAAGCAATTATACTCCAATAAAGATGTTAAAAAATAAATAAAAATTAAAAAATAAACTGCACAGCATAGGCATTGCTAGCAGCCCCAAATGAGACTTGGTTGTTGGAACTGCAGCTTGACACTTGTTTTCCAATCACCATGTTCATCTCTCGTAACATAGTAACCAAAAAACTACTGCACAAACACCATTTGAAAGAAGGAATAGCTGACTTTAAACACAGAGAGAGAAAAACTTAAGGGTAAGAAAGTAGTATCAGCACTCACGCGTGTTTAAGCCACAGCACCTTCTCCAGCACCGCTGTTTTTGTTGATTCTCCTCCATGGAAAGTCAGTATCCACGTTCGCTATCAACAATGGACAGTGCGGAACTGGCTCTCCTGAAGTCAGAAACAGTCTAACTCCAGTTCTCAATACAGTCCTCACCAATTTAAAAGAAAGTAGATAAATCCTATCTTGGAACTTGCATCCTGAGGCAGCTCTCTTCAAGTCCCCGAGGAGAGATGCAGAAATCCCAGCAGTGAGGAATCACACCAGCAAAACACATCTCACCTGGGATTGCAGGGCGAGGAGGAGGGGCAAGTTCCCTGTGCTGCCCACGCACTCCCACCTGTGTGCTTAATTCACGCGTGAGGGCAGGCATACATTGATTTCCGTTTTTTTGGCCCCCTCAGAGGGGCATGTGGGATCCTAGTTCCCAGACGAGGGATTGAACCCATACTCCCTGCATTGGAACCACGGAATCTTAACCACCGGACCTCCAGGGAAGTTCAGGCCTTCTTAAATGAAAACCAAGAGTCATGTTCTAGTTCTATAGCTCTGCCCCAAGGCACAGGGCCTAATTTTTTTATTTTGGCAAAACTTCAAATACAGTTAAGTCAGGGAAAAGAGCTCAAAAATGCCAGAGCACCTTGTTGGATCTTGTCAGTCACAGCTTAAAGAGATACCACATGAGGGCTCCTTAATTGGACTCACCTGAGATCATTTAACCTTAAAGAAGCAAATGAGTAACAAGTTTTGTTTTTGTTTTTAAATAATATGCCGTCATCAAGAAAGAATTGCAGTTGAAGTTGATCATATTAATTACCTGCCGTGCTGGTTAAAAGTAAGATTCACCCAGACCCGTTGAGTTCTTATATGGTCTGATAAATCCGTTGACATAAAGGGACAAAAACAGTATCTTAATTCAAAGAAATAAACACCAAAATGTGATGTTTGGGGCTTTAGCACATAGGAGAGGTCTTAGTGGCAGCCTCTGCCCTCACTCCTAGACAGGTCTTTTATTCACTCTATGTAAGGTGAGCTCTGCTGGTTGACAGTGTTAATTATGCAGCTGCCACTGATATAACATGTATTGGTCATCTGTAGGCTATGTGTAGAATGGACAATCAGAGAGAGAGGGAGAGAGATCCCGGGTCAGTTTATAGACAATAGAAAGACCAAAAATTTAATTTTGTATCAGTGGGACAAAAATGTAATTAAAAAGATTTTTTTTTTTTTTTTTTTTGCGGTACGCGGGCCTCTCACTGTTGTGGCCTCTCCCGTTGCGGAGCACAGGCTCCGGACGCGCAGGCTCAGCGGCCATGGCTCACGGGCCCAGCCGCTCCGCGGCATGTGGGATCTGCCCAGACCGGGGCACGAACCTGTGTCCCCTGCATCGGCAGGCGGACTCTCAACCACTGCCACCAGGGAAGCCCTAAAAAGATTTTTTAAATGAATTATTCCCAAGCAAAGCAGCCACCCCCGCGGTGCCTGGCCCACAGCTGCCAGAGGATCTGCTCCTTGTGCCTCAGGTGGGTGTTGAAGAGCCCATATGGTATGATGCTCATTTCCTGCATGCTAGGCAACGGGCAGGTGGACTGCCTTCCCACTGCCTTTTAACAGGCAAAGTTGCTAGGAATTCCTGAATCTAGCAGGCAATGTACATCCATGAGAAAGGTGGAGGGGCACTGAGGGAGAAATAAGCACTTCCTACATGCTGATAATAATAATGATTATATACTATAATGAGCCAACATATGAGAAGATTAAATAAATGTATTTGTATTTATGGTTAACTCTAGTTCCTAATTGACTTGTAGCTCTCATATCAAGAGCCATGTAGTTTCTTTCTCACGTAGAGATTTTTACCTCTCTGTCATTAAAGTTGAGCAATGAAGTTTACTGGTATAAGAGAAGCCCGTGCAGACAAGATGAAGGAGAAAACCTGCCCCAATCAGCACCTGGAAATCATGGTTAGGCAGGGTTAGGGAGAAGAGGGGAAGTAAGCTGTCTGACACATGAACTGACTTTGATGAACAGGGCAGAGGATTATTACATAGGTTTGAATAAAAGACCAAAATCAGAGGAGGTTTTGACCCACTCCCCATCTGGAATCCTGGAATGAGGCATCTATGCAAGGAACTCTGCCAGCCACTGGTGAGGGGTTAGGGTGAACGGGCTGGGCAAAAGGAAGAGAGGCAGTGCCCTTTGCTCCCTACGGCCTGTGCGCGGTGTGCATAGGAAGCTCCCGTGTGCCCTGGTGAGGGTCTGGAGAGAGGCTGGAAGGACCGTGAGACTGGCAGAGGCCTGGAGTTGGGAAAAGACCTTCAATGACAGGCGGCAATGTCAAGTTACCAACAGACAGCAGTGGATACCACTGTTCACCAAAAGGTCAAATGGAACTAGTTTTCCTGCAATGGATGTCGGTACAGACTAAACCACCCACCCCATGGCAAGACAAGTTGAGACAGATAACATATAAACTTCCTCTGTCACCAGGAGACCTCATAAGCTTTTCCCCTACACAGAGAAACCCATTTGTGAGATAATAGAAAAATTATATATTGGTTTCTGACCCCAGCTCCTGACACAGGGCTCCTAAATCCCCTGGAATTTTCCGGGTGATTGCAGTGTCTTTTCTTCTAATGAGGTGACTCTAAGTGGGTCCCTGAATGGAGGCTGGTCACCAGAAAGACCAAGCCATTATGAGAAGCTTGGAATTTTCAGTCCCAACTCCCACTCTCCAAGGGGGAGAGAGGCTGGAAATGGAGTTAATGACTGATCATTGCCTACAAGATGAAGCCTCCATAAAAATCTCAAAAGTATGGAGTTCAGAGAGTTTCCATGTTGGTGAACACATGAAGGTGCTGGGAGAGTGGCAGGCTAGAGAGGGCATGGAAGCTCTGTGCCCTTCCCACACACCTTGCCTTATGCGTGCATCTCTCCCATATGAATGTTCACCTGTATCCTTCATCATGTCCTTTTACAATAAACTGGTAAGCAGCAAGTAAACTCTTTTCCTGGTTCCTGTGAGCCACTCTTCCAAATTAATCAAACCAAAAAAAGGAGTCACAGGAACCTCTGATTTATAGCCGATAGGTCAGAAGCACAGGTGACAACCTGGACTTGCAACTGGCATCTAAAGTAAGGTGAGCACAGTCTTGTGGGGCTGAGCCCTTAACCTGTAGGATCTGATGCTATCTCCGGGTAGATGATGATAGAACTGTAGGACACCCATATGATGTTGCAGACAATTGCTTGGTGGGGGAAAATCCACACACATCTGTTGTCAGAAGTGTCGTGAGAGTAGGGACTTCCCTGTGGCGCAGTGGTAAGACTCTGCGCTCCCAATGCAGGGGCCTGGGTTCGGTCCCTGGTCTGGGAACTAGATCCCACATGCATGCCGCAACTAAGAGTTCACGTGTCACAACTAAGAAGCTGGCGAGCCGAAACTAAGGAGTCCACCTGCCTCAACTACGACCCAATGCAACCAAATAAGTAAATAAATATTAAAAAAAAAAAGTGTCATGAGAATAAAAGAGATACTACATAGGAGGAAGACTGAGATTTTCTTTACACCATCTTTGGGGAAAAAGATAAGGGCAGGGGCCAACTGCCCCATTATGAAGATAGACTTTCGACTGACAATATTTCCTTAGTAGTGTTTTAAAACCAGAAGGTAACATGGTTTCTCCCCCCGCCACCCCCAAGAGCAGTCCTCTGCTGTTTAGCAAGGGGTTATAAGAGATCACTTATAGGATGTAAAGAAGCTCCATTTTCTTTGCACATCTGGCAGAATGTATATATTTGCTACCTTGGTATTGTAGCTAACATTTGAGTGTTACTACATGCCTGGTACTGTGCAAAGTGTTTTATTTTTTTGAATTTTATTTTATTTTTATACAGCAGGTTCTTATTATCTATTTTATACATATTAGTGTATACATGTCAATCAAAATCTCCCAATTCATCACACCACCACCACCACCCACCCCACCACTTCCCTCTTGGTGTCCATACGTCTGTTCTCTACATCTGTGTCTCTATTTCTGCCCTGCAAAACGGTTCATCTATACCATTTTTCTAGGTTCCACATATGTGCATTAATATACAATATTTGTTTTTCTCTTTCTGACTTACTTCACTCTGTATGACAGTCTCTAGGTCCATCCACGTCTCAACAAATGACCCAATTTCGTTCCTTTTTATGGCTGAGTAATATTCCATTGTATATATGTACCACAACTTCTTTATCCATGTGTCTGTCAATGGCAATTAGGTTGCTTCCATGACCTGGCTATTGTAAATAGTGCTGCAATGAACATTGGGACACATGTGTTTTTTTTTTTTTTTAATTTATTTTTGGCTACATTGGGTCTTCATTGCTGCGTGTGGGCTTTCTCTGGTTGCAGTGAGCGGGGCTACTCTTTGTTGCGGTGCGCAGGCTTCTCATTGCGGTGCCTTCTCTCGTTGCAGAGCATGGGCTCTAGGCATGGGGGCTTCAGTAGTTCTGGCACGTGTGCTCAGTAGTTGTGGCTCATGGGCTCTAGAGCACAGGCTCAGCAGTTGTGGCACATGGGTTTAGTTGCTCTGCAGCATGGGGGATCTCCCTGGACCAGGGCTCAAACCCATGTCACCTGCATTGGCAGGTGGATTCTTAACCACTGCGCCACCAGGGAACTCCCTCTAATTTGTTTTTTTTTTTTTTTTTTACTGATTTATTTGTTTATTTTTTGGCCACATTGGGTGTTCACTGCTGCACGAGGGCTTTCGGCAAGTGGGGGCCACTCTTTGTTGCGGTGAGCAGGCTTCTCATTGCGGTGGCTTCTCTCGTTGCAGAGCATGGGCTCTAGGCATGCAGGCTTCAGTAGTTCTGGCGCACAGGCTTAGTTGCTTCTCAGCATGTAGGATCTTCCTGGACCAGGGCTCGAACCTGTGTCCCCTGCATTGGCAGGCGGATTCTTAACCACTGCGCCAGGGAGGCCACATGTGTCTTTTTGAATTATGGTTTTCTCTTTTCTGCATTGTATGTCCTCGCCTCCTTTGTCATAGATTAGTTGACCATAGATGCGTGGGTTTATCTCTGGACTTTCTATCCTGTTCCATTGATCTGTATTTCTGTTTTTGTGCCAGTACCATATTGTCTTGATGACTGTAACTTTGTAGTATAGTTTGAAATCAGGGAGTCTGATTCCTCCAGCTCTGTTTTTTTTCCCTCAAGACTGCTTTGGATATTTGGGGTCTTTTGTGTCTCTATACAAATTTTAAAATTTTTTGCTCTAGTTGTATAAAAAATGCCACTGGTAATTTGATAGGCATTGCATTGAATCTGTACATTGCTTTCTGTAGTACAGTCATTTTCACAAAATTGATTCTTCCAATCCAAGAACATGGTATATCTCTCCACCTGTCTGTGTCATCTTTGATTTCTTTCATCAGTGTCTTATAGTTTTCTGAGTACAGGTCTTTTACCTCCTTAGGTAGGTTTATTAGGTATTTTATTCTTTTTGTTGCAATGGTGAATGGGACTGTTTCCTTAATTTCTCTTTCTGATCTTTTGTTATTAGTGTACAGGAATGCAAGAGATTTCTGTGCATTAATTTTGTATTCTGCAACTTTACCAAATTCATTGATTAGCTCTAGTAGTTTTCTGGTGGCACCTTTAGGATTCTCTATTTATAGTATGATGTCAATTGCAAACAGTGACAGTTTTACTTCTGCTTTTCCAACTTGGATTCCTTTTATTTCTTTTTCTTTTCTGACTGCCATGGCTACGACTTCCAAAACTATGCTGAATAATAGTGGTGAGAGTGGACATCCTTGTCTTGTTCCTGATTTTAGAGGAAATGCTTTCACTTTCTCACCATTGAGAATGATGTTTGCTGTGGGTTTGTCATATGTGGCCTTTATTATGTTGAGGTAGGTTCCCTCTATGCCCACTTTCTGGAGAGTTTTTATCATAAATGGGTGTTGAATTTTGTCAAAAGCTTTTTCTGCATCTATGGAGATGATCATATGGTTTTTATTCTTCAATTTGTTAATATGGTGTATCACCTTGATTGATTTGCGTATATTGAAGAATCCTTGCATCCCTGGGATAAATCCCACTTGATCATGGTGGATGATCCTTTTAATGTGTTGTTGGATTCTGTTTGCTAGTATTTTGTTGAGGATTTTTGCATCAATATTCATCAGTGATATTGGTCTGTAATTTTCTTTTTTTTGTAGTATCTTTGTCTGGTTTTGGTAACAGGGTGATGGTGGCCTCATAGAATGAGTTTGGGAGTGTTCCTTCCTCTGCAATTCTTCGGAAGAGTTTGAGAAGGATGGGTGTTAGCTCTTCTCTAAATGTTTGATAGAATTCACCTGTGAAGCCATCTGGTCCTGGACTTTTGTTTGTTGGAACATTTTTAATCACAGTTTCAATTTCATTACTTGTGATCAGTCTGTTCATATTTTCTATTTCTTCCTGGTTCACTCTTGGAAGTTTATACCTTTCTAACAATTTGTCCATTTCTTCCAGGTTGTCCATTTTATTGGCAAAGAGTTGCTTGTAGTAGTCTCTTAGGATGCTTTGTATTTCTGCAGTGTCTGTTGTAACTTCTCCTTTTTCATTTCTAATTTTATTGATTTGAGTCCTATCCCTCTTTTTCTTGATGAGTCTGGTTAAATTTTTTTTTTTTTTTTTTTTTTTTTTTTTTTTTTTTTGCGGTACACAGGCCTCTCACTGCTGCGGCCTCTCCTGCTGTGGAGCTCAGGCTCTGGACGCGCAGGCTCAGTGGCCATGGCTCATGGGCCCAGCCGCTCCGCAGCATGTGGGATCTTCCCAGACCGGGGCACGAACCCGTGTCCCCTGCATCGGCAGGCGGACTCTCAACCACTGTGCCACAAGGGAAGCCCTGGTTAAAGTTTTATCAATTTTTATTGATAAGCTTTTATCAAAAGCTTATCAAGCTTTTATCAAGCTTTTATCAAAAGCTCAAAGAACCAGCTGTTAGTTTTATTGATCTTTTTTATCGTTTTGTTTCTATTTCATTTATTTCTGCTCTGATCTTTATGATTTCTTTCCTTCTACTAACTTTGCTTTTTGTTTGTTCTTCTTTCTCTAGTTCCTTTAGGTGTAATGTTAGATTGTTTAAGATTCTTCTTGTTTCTTGAGGTAGCCTTTTATTGCTATAAACTTCCCTCTTAGGACTGCTTTTGCTGCATCCCATAGGTTTTGGGTCATCGTGTTTTCATTGTAATTTGTCTCTAGGTATTTTTTGATTTCCTCTTTGATTTCTTCAGTGATCTCTTGGTTATTTAGAAATGTATTGTTTAGCCTCCATGTGTTTGTGTTTTTTACGTTTTTTTCCCTGTAATTGATTTCTAATCTCTATAGTGTTGTGGTCGGAAAAAATGCTTGATATGATTTCAATTTTCTTAAATTTACCAAGGCTTGATTTGTGACCCAAGATATGATCTATCCTGGAGAATGTTCTATGTGCACTTGAGAAGAAAGTGTAATCTGCTGTTTTTGGATGGAATGTCCTATAAATATCAATTAAATCTATCTGGTCTATGAACGGGTTTGCAGGGCAGAAATAGAGACACAGCTGTAGAGAACAAACATATGGACACCAAGGGGGGAAAGTGGCAGGGGTGGTGGTGGTGTGATGAATTGGGAGACTGGGATTGACATACATACACTAATATGTATAAAATGGATAACTAATAAGAGCCTGCTGTAAAAACAATAAATAAAAGAAAATTCAAAAGAAAATTTATCTGGTCTATTATGTCATTTAAAGCTTGTGTTTTCTTATTAATTTTCTGTCTGGATAACCTGTCCATTGGTGTAAGTGAGGTGTTAAAGTCTCCCACTATTATTGTGTTACTGTCAATTTCCTCTTTTATAGCTGTTACCAGTTGCCTTATGCACTGAGGTGCACATAGGTGCTCCTATGTTGGGTGCATATATATTTATAATTGTTATATCTTCTTCTTGGATTGATCCCTTGATCATTATATAGTGTCCTTCCTTGTCTCTTGTAACATTCTTTATTTTAAAGTCTATTTTATCTGATACGAGTATTGCTACTCCAGCTTTCTTTTGATTTCCATTTGCATGGAGTATCTTTTTCCATCCCCTCCCTTTCAGTCTGTGTGTGTCCCTAGGTCTGAAGTGGGTCTCTTGTAGACAGCATATATGTGGGTCTTGTTTTTGTATCCATTCAGCGAACCTGTGTCTTTTGGTTGGAGCATTTAATCCATTTACATTTAAGGTAATTATTGATATGTATGTTCCTTTTACCATTTTCTTAATTCTTATGGATTTGTTTTTGTATGTCCTTTTCTTCTCTTGTGTTTCACACTTAGAGAAGTGCCTTTAGCATTTGTTGTAGAGCTAGTTTGGTGGTGCTGAATTCTCTTAATTTTTGCTTGTCTGTAACGCTTTTGATTTCTCCGTCGAATCTGAATGAGATCCTTGCTGGGTAGAGTAATCTTGGTTGTAGGTTCTTCCCTTTCATCACTTTAAGTATATCCTGCCACTCCCTTCTAGCTCGTAGAGTTTCTGCTGAGAAATCAGCTGTTAACCTTATGGGAGTTCCCTTGTATGTTATCTGTCGTTTTTCCCTTGTTGCTTTCAATAATTTTTGTCGTTAATTTTTGTCAATTTGATTACTATGTGTCTCAGCATGTTTCTCCTTCGGTTTATCCTACCTGGGACTCTCTGCGCTTCCTGGACTTGGATGGCTATTTCCTTTCCCATGTTAGGGAAGTTTTCGACTATAATCTCTTCAAATATTTTCTCGGGTCGTTTCTCTCTCTCCTCCTTCTTGGACCCCTATAATGTGAATGTTGTTGCTTTTAATGTTGTCCCAGAGGTCTCTTAGGCTGTCTTCATTTCTTTTCATTCTTTTTTCTTTATTCTGTTCCACGGCAGTGAATTCCACCATTCTGTCTTCCACGTCACTTATCCGTTCTTCTGCCTCAGTTATTCTGCTATTGATTCTTTCTACTGTATTTTTCATTTCAGTTATTGTATTGTTCATCTCTGTTTGTTTGTTCTTTAATTCTTCTAGGTCTTTGTTAAACATTTCTTGTATCTTCTCGATCTTTGCCTCCATGCTTTTTCCAAGGTCCTGGATCATCTTCACTATCATTATTCTGAATTCTTTTTCTGGAAGGTTGCCTATCTCCACTTCATGTAGTTGTTTTTCTGGGGTTTTATCTTGTTCCTTCATCTGGTACAAAGTCCTCTGACTTTTCATTTTGTCTATCTTTCTGTGAATGTGGTTTTGCTTCCACAGGCTGCATAATTGTAGTTCTTCTTGCTTCTGCTGTCTGCCTTCCAAAGTGTTTTAAACCTTATTTTATTTAATCCTTACTGTGAAGTAAGTACTATCATTATCCCCCTTTTACAGTTGAAGAAATAGAGGCATAAAAAGATTAAGTAACTTTCTCAAAGTCAGTGATGGGGTGAGGATTTGAATTCAAGTACTCAGATGCAGAACCCATATTCTTAACACCTCTACTGTATGTTCTCAAAAACCTTCCTTTTATATATTATATATGTCAAAGCGCTTCCTACATAGGTCTCTATTTACTTGCCCTATAATGATTTTGAAACTATATTGTTTGATGACAAAAGGACGCTACCAGCAACTCTGGAGAGTGTGAACCTATTTATACGAACTATGTGTGCATTTTTAAACACAGAGAATTATCTGGCATGATATTCACCAAAAGACTTAGAATTGTTGACCCTGGATTGTAGGATCTGGAGTGATTTTAAAATTTTTCTTTATTCTTTCTAATTAAAGTTTAATTAAAAACTTTATAAGATTATGAATTCACTTTGTAGGTAGAAAAACACAGTGTATTAATCAGTGTATTAATTCACTTTGTAAGTAGAAAAATACAGTGTATTAATCAGGAGAGAACTGGCTTCACTACAATAACAAATCCCCAAATCTCAGTGGTTTAACACATGCTCTTATATTTCTTTTCTGCTGGAGATCTGGCAGCTCTACAGGGAAGCTTCCTTTTGAATGGTAACTCAGCAATCAAGTCTACTTCTATCTTAGAGTTCCACCATTTCAACCCTCTGTTTCTAGGGTCACAGAGGTAGGGGATGAAAGAGAACGAGGAATTTACACCTGCTGTTAAACACCTCCATCGGCCCAGAACCAGTTACATGGCCCCAACTAAACTGCAAGGGGTGGGAAGTGCCTCACAAGGAGAGAACTGGACATAGCAAATGCAATTAACCTCTATCATAATGTGATTTCCACTTTGAAGACCATAAGAAAAGAGCATGGCCTCTAGAACACAGGCTGCCTGAGTTCATATCCCAGCTTAGACACTTACTGACTATATGACATTGAGCAAGTTATTCTACTTCATTGTGCCTCAGTTTCCTCTCCTGTCCAATGAGGATAACAAGGTTTCTGTGCAGATTAGGTGAGATTATACACTGATAAGCACAAAAAGTGCTCAATGACCATGATAACCTATCCTTGTGCGCCTGCCCATCTGCAATGTGATTTTTCCACTCTTCCCATAAAAAGGTAAAGTTTATTTCCCTGCCCTTGGATCTGGGTTGTACCTATGACTTGCTTTGACCAAAAGAATATGGTAGAAGTGATGTTGGGACTTCTAAGCCTAGAACTTAACCAGCCTTGTGGCTTCTGCTCTCACCACTTGGAATTCTTCCCTGAAAATCCCATGTGAAGAAGCCCTGGCTAGCCTACTAGAGGATGAAAGGTCAATGGAGAAGACACAAGCTGTCCCAGTTGAGGACCCCTTACACTGACCAGCTAACAGCTACCACCAAGTGCCAGACAAACGAAAGGGGACAACTTAGGCCATTAGAGCGGCCAGATAATTTGCAGCCACATGTGTGACCACAGGCAAGAAAAGCAGAAAAGCCATCCAGATGAGATGAGCCCAAATTGCTAACTCACAGAATGGTGAGTAAATAAAATGGTTGTTGTTTTAAGTCACTAAGTGTAGCCCAGCATCTGTCTTAGCTTCATCATACTACTTAGCACAGTGCCTGGCACCTAATAAGTACTTAATAAATGGCAAGTGGTGTTATCATTATTATCTTCATCTAGTTTAAAGCTCAAAATATTTATATAAGGCAGCCAGAGCAGGGATTTCTAATCTCATTTCACAGATGAGGAAATGAAGGCCCAGAGATGGTAAATGGTTTGTCCAATATCACAAGAGTCCCTAAGGAGTCAACTGAGCATTTAAGATTCGACCTTGTGAATCGTTCTCCAATGCACAACTATTTTCCCCAAGTAAATCCGTTCATGAACAGGAGCAAGGGACAACAGTGGAATATTTGCTCCAAATGAAGTTTTCAAATTACCAACTTCCCACCAAAGTGCACAATCAGTCTCCCAGTGCCCAAGTCTTTCCTGTTGATAACCTTCAGTACCTGCAGATTCAAGCTGAACATGTCAACTTGAGAAAAAGTAATTTTTTTTAGTGACAAAGAAAATAGTTTCCTTGGAGGAGACTTGAAAAAGATGACTTTCTCTGTGACATCAGAAATGAGACTGGCGGGGTATCCATGTGCCTGATTCAGCAGGGACCAAAATTTTCTCAGAATGATTCCCACCACCTTTTAGTGATAGACCTCCACTGACCTGTCAATCACAGGTATTTACAAGTTCCCAAATCTACCAGTTCCCCACCAACTCCTGCAGGCATTTTTTTGGTCATGCATGTATCTCAGTTATTTTTAAAGTTTCTTGCTCTTTTACAGGTAAAGGATGAGTTCTATCCCATTGAGCCAACAGAGATCTATTTCTTCTGCGTGTAAACACTTCTAATCCTTCTACCTCCCCGAAGTAGAACTGCAAACATAACTAATGCATCTCTTTCCTTCATTCCCTCATGAACAATTCATCAGCAAGTCCTGTTTGCCCTTGCCTTCAAACTCTACCCTAAGTGCAAACACTTCTCACCATCTCTACTGCGACAGCCCCTTGTCTCTCACTTGAACTAGAACTGGTCTCTCTGCCTCCACTGTCTATAGTAATACTGTCCAACAGAACTTTCTGCAGTCCTGGAAACATTGCATATGTACACTGTCCAATATGGTTGCCATTAGCCACATGTAGCTATTTGAAATTTGTCTGGTGCAACTGAGGAATTAAATTTTAGTTAATTTTAATTAATTTAAACTTGAGGAGCTGTATGACACTAGGGGCTACCATATTGGACAGCACAGATAAATAACACTAGTCGAATCACACAATTTATCTGCTTGAAATCTTCCACTGCAATTAAATCAAATACAAATTCCCTGCCTGGCCCACAAGGTCCCTCATGGCCTGGGCCCTGCCTGCCTTCTCTCCCTAGTTCAATACACTCCAGCCACAAGTCAAATCCAGCGAGTGCCTCAAATACATCAGGTTCACTCTCTCTGGCATTTGCTGATCCTTCTTCCATGGATCCTTACATAATCAACTCCTTCTTCTCATTCAGGTTTCTGCTCAAATTTCACCTCTGCAGAGAGGCTTCTTTAGCCAGCATCCCTAAAATCTATCCTAAATCCTGTCACATTTAACACATTGTAAGAAACATTTATAACATTTACCATAAACTGAAACTGTTTCCAAGTATTTGTTTTTAAGTTTGATTGTGTCCTCCATCAGAAAAAAAAAGGCCACTAAATTCAGGAACTTGGTTTATTTATCACTATCTAGTGTCCTGAATGATCCCTTGGGGTGACAACCCAGTAGCAGTGACAGTGGTACAGTGTTTCTTTGAATAGGAGAGTATTACATGTTTTTTCTATGACTGAACAAATCTTAAAAGGGAACGAACTAAGCCCTGGCTGATGGGCTTAGAATTACTCTGGGAAGGTGTGAGAGCTGCAAAAATCATTTAGCCTTTCTTTCTCTTTCTCCATAAGATTCTGTTTCTTCTTGCCGATGACAAAAGAAATAACCGCTGGTGAGAATGAAATGATGGAGGGTCTTTGAAATTCTCTCATCTCTCTGAACACACTGAATGTGAATGAAAGATCTCAGGAAAATTCTTCACAAAGCTTCTTGTTCACTGACCAGCCTTTGGGAGGAATTGTGGATTAACCACTGCCTGCGTTAACGGTTAAAGTCCATAAAAACTAACAGAGCTTTCAAGGCAAGCCCAGGCTGCCGGTAATGAGGAGCTGCTGAGACTCGAATCTGCATTTCAGCACTAACTCACCTTGAAGCTCTCTGACTTCCTGAAAGATCTTTCACAAGGACACCCATACTTACTAAACCTTTCTTGGCCTAACCCAGACTGAAGATGAAACCAAAAAGCATAGGGATTTAGCATTTGAATCATGTTTTCATGTGTCAGTACCTTTAAGGTAGACTCACAAAGAGTGGCCATGAAGTAGTCAAACAGCAAAATCCCTGACTTCTGTAGTCAGTGAGAAATGTTTGAGCGTCATAGGGTCAGGACTTCTGCGTGGAGAGGGAGACATTTCACGGCAAAGATTCATCATTCATTCATTTCCTTCAATAAACATTTAGGAAGTTCCTGTTATGTGCCAGTAACTCAGGAGAGGTATGGGGAAACAGACAAATACAGTGTATCCTATGGTTTTTGACCTGGGACAATTCCCCACCACCTTTCTGATAACAGACAAACCCTTCCCCAGAACTGCAGGGTTGGCCAACCACAGGGCTCCATGTCCCTGGCCTCAGTCAGAGGCCATCCTCTCAGGAATTTTTATCTGGGACGAATAGGAAAGACTGCCATTTGCCTCTGGGGACATCTTTCTGGAAGCCTAGTACCATGATGGCCAAATTATCCATCTTGTGGAGAAACAATGTCTGCAGTGGGAGTGAAGGAAGGCAGCACAAAGACTGAAGCAAAGGGAGGGAGGAAAGCAGAGGAGGAGAGAGAGGGAGTGGAAGGAGGGTAAGAGGGAGACCACTGGGCATTGTTTGCTGCCAGTCATGCTAAACATCAGTACTGCCCCTGCTCTTTTAAAATCACATGATCTTGGGATTTCCCTGGTGGTCCAGTGGGTAAGACTCTGCACTCCCAGTGCAGAGGGTCCAGGTTTGATGTCTCATCAGGGAACTAGAGCCAGCATGCATGCTGCAACTAAAGATCCCACGTGCCGCAACTAAGACCCGGTGCAGCCAAAATAAATAAATAATTAATTTAAAAAAATTTTTTTTTAAATCACATGATCTTGAGGCAATAAATCTTGCCCTCCTCCCACGCACACTTTTCGTTTTCTCTTACACTGATTTTAGCCACCTGCAACTGAGAGAATTTAGATGAAATCAGAGGCTATGAGATCAATTTAGTAGCGGAGCAATCATATGCACAAATAACTGCAAAAACATAATGTAGGCATAAATACAATATACAGTCACAGCACAAAAGAGAGAATGATCAACTCTGCTTGGATGGTTCCTAGCCCATCAGCCAGAGCTTGGGTTATTCTTTTTTAGGGCATTCAGTAAATGCTAAGTCACAGAAAAAAACAGCATGCAGTTGCCCTCCTACTCAAGCTAGGCTTTGTGACACCGGAGTTAAGTCTAGCAGAGCCTGAAGCCGCCAAGCCAAGGATGTGCAGAAGATGCAAATGGGATAGTATCAATACTAGAAAGAAACTAGACCTATGGTTCAACAGATGTGGTCTACTTGGTGCGGTAAATTAGAGACACACACACATTCTTTCCTACTCATCCTAGTGAGAGGTGGGGTCTAATTCCTCTCCCATGGACTGGCCTTCGTGACTTGTCTAACCAATAAAATGCAACAGAAATGATGTTCTGGGGTTCTTAGGTCATAAATGGTGGTTGTTTTATGCCACTAAGTTTTGAGATGATTTGTTATGTAGCAACAGATAATCAAAATACTTCCCATTGGAGGAGAGTGAGTTTCACGCTGGGACATAAAACTAGAAAAATTGGCAGCTCCTGGAGGGCCACGTAAAGAGCTTGGATTTTTATCTAATGAGTCTTGAGGGACCATTAAATACTTGCACTCTTGAACAATCATTCCGACAGTATTATGGAGACTGGATTAGAAGGGAACCAGTCCAGAACGAGAGTTACCAGTCATAGATAACTGCAGTAATCTAGGCAAGAGATGACGAGGACCTGCCCTGAGACAACAACAATGGGGACTGAGAGGAAAGAGCAGTGACAGGACATGATGTGTGGGCAGAAACAGGATGCCTAGTTACTGATTAGATGAGAAACATAAAGGAGTAAGGCAAACAACAAGGCTTAGATGACTGAAATGGCCATTAACCAACTTAGAAATTATGGAAGGATGAAATGATTTGGTGGGAGTGATTAAGAGTTCAGTTTCTGAAACAATGAACTTGAGGAAATCTGCATGGAGATATCTACTAGGCACTGAGCTCACAACTGCAATTAAATAAATACTTATATAATGTTTTGTTTAGCATCTGCCTTTCTCAGCTAGATTTTGAACAGAACTTATTTTTCTTACTGATCACTAAATACCCAGCCCCTGACTGCCAGTGTGCCTAGAACACAGCCAGCTTTCAAGTAATATTCATTGAATTAATGAATAAATGAAGTGAAGTCCAGCAGGAGACTCTAACCACCACGGTTCTCAACTTTAACTAAATACTGAACTCATCTGGATAGCTTTCAAAGCCACTGATGCCTGGGTTACCCCCTCTCCTTCCCCATTGTTCTGATTAAATTGGTTTTGGCTGCAGCCTTGACATTAGGGCTTGTGAGAATCCCCAGCTGATTTTGATGAACAGTAAATACTGGATGTATAAATCCGGGCATAATCTGCATATAAACAGCTATGACTTTAAAGTTGTTCCTATTCCAACAAAAAGCTAAGATGGACTATAAAACTCTTCCTAATATAAAATTACTTCCCACCAGTTCTGTCCACAAAACATAGAGCAGAGGAGCAAAAATAAGAGCCCTTACCAGGAATCCAGGAGCCAGTAGCAAGCATTTTGCCATGGGCCCATTAAAGGAACTTAACCTCCTTAAATTTCAAAATTACACAGAATCATACAGTAGATAATAGAAATAGCATTAGCCAGACTCATAGAAACCACAGAAATCTGGTTTGGGGCTTCAAACAACACCATTAAAGAAAGTGAAATAGAATTCACAGACTGGGAGAAAATATTTGCAAAACTATATCTGATAAGGGGCTTGTATCCAGAAAACATAAAGAAATCTTATAACTCAATATTAAGAAGACAAATAATCGAAATTAAAAGTAGGCAAACAGTTTCAACTACCTTCTGTATGATAATGACTCCTTTCATCTGTATCTCCAGCCCAGATCACTCTTTTGAGCCTCGTATGTCCAACCTTGCAGGACACCTCCAGTAGGATATCCTGTGGGACAAAGAAACGTATAGATCCCAAATTGATTATGGGGCCCCATCAAATTGTCCAACTCATAATCTCGAGAGTTATCTTCTGTCCCTTCTCCTCTCTCATCTCCTATATCCAATCACTGAGTCCTACTTCAGTTACACTCAGAATGATCCACAATGCCACTCCTCTATGTGCTTCTATGCAAAAGTTCATCTTTTGTTCTCGCTTTTCACCTGGCTAACTTCTACTGGTTGACCTTTAAGGTTCAGGCATCATGTCTTCATGAAAGCCTTCCTTGATGTTTCCACTCCTACCCCACAAAGCTGACGAGGTGTTCCTTCTCTGTGTTTCTTGATTCGATATGTTACCGTTTACATTATTGGTCATACCCTTATAACAGCTTGTTGTTGTTTTTTTAAGTTGGTCTCCCTCACCAGATTTAAAACTCCCTGAAGACAGAGATTTGTTTTATTTATTGTGGGCCTCTATTACACATAGCACCACAAGCCTGGCACATAGTCATTGCTGAATTCAATTTCAAGGAAGATTGGAAATAAAGCCCATATTAGTTATATGTGAGAGCTCACATATAACAGTCTTCCCAAAGTGTGTTCCACGAAATGGTACTTCCTTGGAGGTGGGAGGAAATACAGTTCTGTGGTCAAATAAGTTTGAGAAACAGAACGTACTATATCTTCCTCTTAAAGATTCTTGAAGATTCCCACTGCTTTCTAGCATATCAAATACTTGAGAAATCCTTCAATACAGAAGTCCTTTTATATTTTCCATCCAGCTCCCCAAGCATATTGCGTATGGGGTCATTTGTTAATATCCTGTAGAGTTGGTGATCTGCAGATTTCTTTTACAATGCCACACCAGTTCATCTCACCTTTCTTTTGCAGGAACTGCTCCCCCTCCCCCTAGATCGGGATAAGCAACCTTCTTCTGTAAAGGGTCAGAGAATAAATATTTTACTTTTCTGGCCATATACGTCCCTATCACATATTCTTCTTTTTTTGCTATTTTTTTTTTCAGTTCTTTACAAATGCAAAAAACATTCTTTGCTCAATGGTCTGTGTGCTGGAGGGCCATAGTTGCCAATATCTGTCCTGGATCTACATGGTTATCATATGGGTTACCACTCCTTTGGCCACAATATTTGGTCTCGAGGTGGGTATATAACCCAAGTTGTGACAAGCAGAATGTTTTCCATAGGAAATTAGAATATGACTAAGAAATATCTGATTGCTTTTTTAAAATGAAGAGAGGGAACCTAAGAATAATCAGCAATAACTGTGTCCTGCCATGTGGCCTGAAAATGGAAGACCAGAACTTGATGAGCAGTAAGAATGAAGCCACTGAGAAGGAGATATTAACAGAGTATAGGGGATTTCCTGGGTGTTCTACAGTATCCAGTGTTTGTGTCCAGTCTTTGCTGTGCTTCACTGTATTGCTGCCCTTGGATACGATGAATATCTCTGCCCCACACCATCCTCAAAATAAATTCTGTTCTTTTATTTAAGGTAGGTAGAGGTGGTTTCTGTCATATGCAACCAAGAGATCTAATAAATTCACTTTGAGAAATTAGAAAAAGAAAATAGGGAACAGATTTCAACAGACATTTCTCCAAAGAAGAACATACAAATAGTTAATAAACACAAAAAGATGCTCAACATCATTAGTGATTAAGGAAACACAAATCAAAACTGCAATGGGATACCACTTCACAAATGCTAGGATGGCTAAAATTTAAAAAATAATAACAACAAAATAACAAGTGTGGGCAAAATTCTTGAGAAATTAGAGCCATCATATATTGCTAGCAGCAATGTAAAATGGTACAAGCCACTTTTGAAAACAGAGTCACAAAACGTTAAACGTAGAGTTTCTATATGACTCAGCAATTCCATTCCTAGGTATCAACACAAGAGACATGAATGTTCCATACAAAGACTTGTACTTAAATTTGCTCACAGCAGCGTTATTCATAATAGCCAAAAAGTGAAAACTATCCAAATGCCTATCAACTGGTGAATGGATAAACAAAACGTAGCATATATCTACACAATAAAACACCATTCAGCAGTAACAAGGAAAAAGTAGATTCTTAGGGCAGTGAAAATTCTCTGTATGATATTATAATGATGGATATATGTCAGTATACATTTGTCCAAACCCACAGAATGTACAGCACCAAAAGTGAACCTATAAGGTAAACTATGGGCTATGGGTGATTATGCGTCAACGTAGGTCTATCCTTGGTAACAATGTACCACTCTGGTGAGTAATGTTGATAATGGGGGGAGGCTAGGCATGTATGGGGGTGAGAGGTATATGGGTGAGAGGTATATGGGAAAACTCTATCTTCCTCTTGGTTATGTTGTGAACCTAAAACTTCTCTAAAAAATAAAATCTTTTAAAAAATACACTGTTGGGACTTCCCTGGTGGCGCAGTGGTTAAGAATCCAGCTGCCAATTCAGGGGACACAGGTTCGAGCCCCAGTCCAGGAAGATCCCACATGCTATGGAGCAACTAAGCCCGCGAGCCACAACTACTGAGCCTGCCTGCCACAATTACTGAAGCCTGCGCACCTAGAGTCCATGCTCTGCCACAAGAGAAGCCACCACAATGAGAAGCCCGTGCACCACAATGAAGAGTAGGCCCCTCTTGCCACAACTAGAGAAAGCCTGCACACAGCAATGAAGACCCAATGCAGCCAAAAATAAATAAATAAATATATTAAAAAAATAAAAGACAGCAGTCAAAAAAAAATACACTGGGCTTCCCTGATGGTGCAGTGGTTGAGAGTCCGCCTGCCAATGCAGGGGACGCGGGTTCGTCCCCCGGTCTGGGAAGATCCCACATGCCGCGGAGCGGCTGGGCCCATGAGCCATGGCTGCTGAGCCTGCGCGTCCGGAGCCTGTGCTCCGCAACGGGAGAGGCCACAACAGTGAGAGGCCCGCGTACCGCAAAAAAAAAAAAAAAAAAAATACACTGTTGATAAATTAGAAATTTGGGATTACTATATATAAAATAAACAGCAGGGACCAACTGTATAGCACAAGGAACCAAGGAACTATATTCAATATCTTGTAATAACTTATTTCTTGATGTGTATAGTGGTTTCATAGAAGTGTTCACTTAAACTTTTTTTATTGTGCTTAAAATATGTGCACTTTTCTGTACGTAAGTTATACTTTACAATAAAAATGTATTTTTAAAAGGAAAAACAAGGCCCGCAAAAAAAAAAAAACCCGCAAAAGGAAAAAAAATGAGCAAAGTACTGATACATGCTACAATATAGATGAACCTTAAAAACATTACACTAGGGGCTTCCCTGGTGGTGCAGTGGTTGAGAGTCCGCCTGCCGATGCAGGGGACACGGGTTCGTGCCCCGGTCCGGGAAGATCCCACATGCCGCGGAGTGGCTGGGCCCGTGAGCCATGGCCGCTGAGCCTGCGCATCTGGAGCCTGTGCTCCGCAACGGGAGAGGCCACAACAGTAAGAGTTCTGCGTACCGCGAAAAAAAAAAATTACACTAAGTGAAAGAAGTCATACATAAAACACCACACATTATTTAATTCCATTTACATGAAATATTTTGAAAAGGCAAATCTTTGGAGGCAGAAAGTAAATTAGTGGTTACCTAGGCCTGGGGATGGAAATAGGCATGAAATTTCTCTTTGGAGTAATGGAAATGTTCTAAAATTAGACTGTGGTAATAGTTGCACAACTTTGAGAATATACTTTTAAAAAAATTACACGCTTTAAATGGGAGAATTTTATGGCATGTTAATTATAACCTCAATAAAGTTGTGAAAAATACAGATGAAATGGATAAATTCCTTGAAAAAGACAACTTGCCAACTCTAATACATAAAATTGTTACTATACGCAGATGACGTGACACTATATATAGAAAACCCTAAGGACTCCACACAAAAACTACTGGATCTAATAAGTTAATTCAGCAAAGTAGCAGGATACGAGATTAACATTCAAAAATCGGTTGCATTTCTTTACACTAACAATGAATATCAGAAAGGGAATGTAAAGAAATAATACCTTTTAAAATAGCATCCCAGGGACTTCCCTGGTGGTCCAGTGGCTAAGACTCCACAGTCCCAATAGAGGTGGCCCAGGTTCAATCCCTGGTCAGGGAACTAGATCCCAAATGCCACAATTAAGAGTTCACATGCTGCAACTAAAATATCCCACACACTGCAACTAAAGATCCCGCACGTGGCAATGAAGATCCTGCACACAGCAGTGAAGATCCCACGTGCCGCAACTAAGACCCGACGCAGCCAAATAAATAAATATTTTTAAAATAACAATATCCTTCTTAAATAAATAATAAAAATAAAATAGCACCCCCCCCAAAATAAAATACCTACGAATAAACCTGACCAAGGAGGTGAAAGACTTATATTTTGAGAACTATAACACATTTTATTAATTAAAGAGGAAATTAAAGAGGATTCAAAGAAGTGGAAAGATATCCCATGCTCTTGGAGTGGAAGAATTAATCTTGTTAAAATGCCCATACTAACCAAAGCAATCTACAGATTTAATGTGATCCTTATCAAAATACCCATGAAATTTTCCAAAAAACTAGAAAAAATAATCCAAAAATTTATATGGAACCATAAATGATCCAGAATTGCCAAAGCAATCCAAAGGAAAAGAAACAAAGCAGGAGGCATAACTCTCCCAGACTTCAGACAATACTACAAAGCTACAGTAATCAAAACAAGGTGATGGAGGAGCCGGCGCGGTTGCAGTGTCCACCGAGCAGCCCCACGGTAGCGCAGCCGCTCTGAGATACATCAGAAATACATCTACACGTGGAACAACTCCTACAGAACACCTACTGAACACTGGCAGAAGACCTGAGACCTCCCAAAAGGCAAGAAACTCCCCCACGTACCTGTGTAGGGCAAAAGAAAAAAGAATAAACAGAGACAACAAAATAGGGACAAGCTTCAGAGCCGCGGAGGAGAGCACAGCAGCAGGGGTGCGGAGGGCAAAGCGGAGAGATTCCCTCACAGAGGATCAGTGCCGACCAGCACTCACCAGCCCGAGAGGCTTGTCTGCTCACCTGCCGGGGCGGGCGGGGCTGGGAGCTGAGGCTCGGGCTTCGGTGGGAGCGCAGGGAGAGGACTGGCAGCGTGAACACAGCCTGAAGAGGTTAGTGCACCACAGGTAGCCGGGAGGGAGTCCAGGAAAAAGTCTGGACCTGCCGAAGAGGCAAGAGACTTTTTCTTCCCTCTTTGTTTCCTGGTGCTCGAGGAGAGGGGATTAAGAGCGCTGCTTAAAGGAGCTCCAGAGACGGGTGTGAGCCACGGCTAACAGCGCGGACCCCAGACACGGGCCTGAGACGCTAAGGCTGCTGCTGCCGCCACCAAGAAGCCAGTGTGCGAGCACAGGTCACTATCCACACCCCCCTTCCGGGGAGCCTGTGCAGCCCGCCACTGCCAGGGTCCCAGGATCCAGGGACAACTTCCCCGGGAGAACACACGGCGCGCCTCAGGCTGGTGCAACGTCACGCTGGCCTCTGCCGCCGCAGGCTCGCCGCGTATCCGTACCCCTCCCTCCCCCCAGCCTGAGTGAGCCAGAGCCTCTGAATCAGCGGCTCCTTTAACCCCGTCCTCTCTGAGCGAAGAACAGATGCCCTCCAGCGACCTACACTCAGAGGCGGGGCCAAACCCAAAGCTGAGCCCCTGCGAGCTGTGCGAACAAAGAAGAGAAAGGGAAATCTCTCCCAGCAGCCTCAGGAGCAGCGGATTAAATCTCCACAATCAACCTGATGTACCCTGCATCTGTGGAATACCTGAATAGACAATGAATCATCCCAAATTGAGGAGGTGGACTTTGAGAGCAAGATTCATTAATTTTTCCCCTTTTCCTCTTTTTGTGAGCGTGTATGGTTATGCTTCTGTGTGAGATTTTGTCTGCACAGCTTTGCTTTCACCATTTGTCCTAGGGTTCTATCCGTCCGTTTTCTTTTTCTTTACTTAAAAAAATATTTTTTTGTTAATAATTATTTTTTATTTTAATAACTTTATTTTATTTTCTTTTATCCTCTTTCTTTCTTTCTTTCTACTTTTTCTCCCTTTTTTTCTGAGCCCTGTGGATGAAAGGCTCTTGGCGCTGCAGCCAGGAGTCAGTGCTGTGCCTCTGAGATGGGAGAGCCAACTTCAGGACACTGGTCCACAAGAGACCTCCCAGCTCCATGTAATATCAAACAGCGAAAATCTCCCAGAGATCTCCATCTCAACACCAACACCCAGTTTCACTCAATGACCAGCTAGCTACAGTGCTGGACACCCTATGCCAAACAACTAGCAAGACAGGAACACAACCCCACCCATTAGCAGAGGATGCCTAAAATCATAATAAGTCCACAGACACCCCAAAACACACCACCAGATGTGGACCTGCCCACCAGAGAGACAAGATCCAGCCCCATCCACCAGAACACAGGCACTAGTCCCCTCCACCAGGAAGCCTACACAACCCACTGAACCAACTTTAGCCACTGGGGAGAGACACCAAAAACAACGGGAACTACGAACCTGCAGCCTGAAAAAAGGAGACCCCAAACACAGTAAGATAAGCAAAATGAGAAGACAGAAAAGCACACAGCAGATGAAGGAGCAAGATAAAAACCTACCAGACCTAACAAATGAAGAGGAAATACCTGAAAAAGAATTCAGAATAATGATAGTAAAGATGATCCAAAATCTTGGAGATAGAATAGAGAAAATGCAAGAAACATTTAACAAGGACCTAGAAGAACTAAAGATGAAACAAGCAACAATGAACAACACAATAAATGAAATTAAAAGTACTCTAGAAGGGATCAATAGCATAGCTGAGGCAGAAGAACGGATAAGTGACCTGGAAGATAAAATAGTGGAAATAACTACTGCAGAGCAGAATAAAGAAAAAAAATGAAAAGAACTGAGGACAGTCTCAGACACTTCTGGGACAACATTAAACGCACCAACATTTGAATTATAGGGGTTCCAGAAGAAGAAGAGAAAAAGAAAGGGACTGAAAAAATATTTGAAGAGATTATAGTCGAAAACGTCCCTAATATGGAAAAGGAAATAGTTAATCAAGTCCAGGAAGCACAGAGAGTCCCATACAGGATAAATCCAAGGAGAAACACGCCAAGACACATATTAATTAAACTGTCAAAAATTAAATACAAAGAAAACATATTAAAAGCAGCAAGGGAAAAACAACAAATAACACACAAGGGAATCCCCATAAGGTTAATAGCTGATCTTTCAGCAGAATTCTGCAAGCCAGAAGGGACTGGCAGGACATATTTAAAGTGATGAAGGAGAAAAACCTACAACCAAGATTACTCTACCCAGCAAGGATCTCATTCAGATTGATGGAGAAATTAAAACCTTTACAGACAAGCAAAAGCTGAGAGAGTTCAGCATCACCAAACCAGCTTTACAACAAATGCTAAAGGATCTTCTCAGGGCAAGAAACACAAGAGAAGGAAAAGACCTACAATAACAAACAAAAAACAATTAAGAAAATGGGAATGGGAACATACATATCGATAATTACCTTAAATGTAAATGGATTAAATGCTCCCACCAAAAGACACAGACTGGCTGAATGATACAAAAACAAGACCCATATATATGCTGTGTACAAGAGACCCACTTCAGACCTGGAGACACATACAGACTGAAAGTGAGGGGAAGGAAAAGGATATTCCATGCAAATGGAAACCAAAAGAAAGCTGGAGTAGCAATTCTCATATCAGACAAAATAGACTTTAAAATAAAGACTATTAGAAGAGACAAAGAAGGACACTACATAATGATAAAGGGATCAATCCAAGAAGATATAACAATTGTAAATATTTATGCACCCAACATAGGAGCACCTCAATACATAAGGCAACAGCCATAAAAGGAGAAACTGACAGGAACACATTCATAGTAGGGGACTTTAACACCTCACTTTCACCAATGGACAGATCATCCAAAATGAAAATAAATAATAAAACACAAGCTTTAAATGATACATTAAACAAGATGGACTTAATTGATATTTATAGGACATTCCATCCAAAAACAACAGAATATACATTTTTCTCAAGTGCTCATGGAACATTCTCCAGGATAGATCATATCTTGGGTCACAATTCAAGCCTTGGTAAATTTAAGAAAATAGAAATTGTATCAAGTATCTTTTCGGACCACAACGAGACTAGATATCAATTACAGGAAAAGATCTGTAAAAAATACAAACACACGGAGGCTAAACAATACACTACTTAATAACGAAGTGATCACTGAAGAAATCAAAGAGGAAATCAAAAAATACCTAGAAACAAATGACAATGGAGACACAATGACCCAAAACCTATGGGAGGCAGCAAAAGCAGTTCTAAGAGGGAAGTTTATAGCAATACAATCCTACCTTAAGAAACAGGAAACATCTCAAATAAACAACCTAACCTTGCACCTAAAGCAATTAGAGAAAGAAGAACAAAAAAACCCAACGTTAGCAGAAGGAGAGAAATCATAAAGATCAGATCAGAAATAAATGAAAAAGAAATAAAGGAAACGATAGCAAAGATCAACAAAACTAAAAGCTGGTTCTTTGAGAAGATAAACAAAATTGATAAACCATTAGCCAGACTCATCAAGAAAAAAAGAGAGAAGACTCAAATCAATACAATTAGAAATGAAAAGGGAGAAGTAACAACTGACACTGCAGAAATACAAAAGATCATGAGCGATTACTACAAGCAACTCTATGACAATAAAATGGACAATCTGGAAGAAATGGACAAATTCTTAGAAATGCAAAACCTGCCAAGACTGAATCAGGAAGAAATAGAAAATATGAACAGACCAATCACAAGTACTGAAATTGAAACTGTGATTAAAAATCTTCCAACAAACAAAAGCCCAGGACCAGATGGCTTCACTGGTGAATTCTATCAAACATTTAGAGAAGAGCTAACACCTATCCTTCTCAAACTCTTCCAAAATATAGCAGAGGGAGGAACACTCCCAAACTCATTCTACGAGGCCACCATCACCCTGATACCAAAACCAGACAAGGATGTCACAAAGAAAGAAAACTACAGGCCAATATCACTGATGAACACAGATGCAAAAATCCTCAACAAAATACTAGCAAACAGAATCCAACAGCACATTAAAAGGATAATACACCATGATCAAGTGGGGTTTATTCCAGGAATGCAAGGATTCTTCAATATATGCAAATCAATCAGTGTGATACACCATATTAACAAATTGAAGGAGAAAAACCATATGGTCATCTCAACAGATGCAGAGAAAGCTTTCGACAAAATTCAACACCCATTTATGATAAAAACCCTCCAGAAAGTAGGCATAGAGGGAACTTTCCTCAACATAATAAAGGCCATATATGACAAACCCACAGCCAACATCGTCCTCAATGTGAAAAACTGAAAGCATTTCCACTAAGATCAGGAACAAGACAAGGTTGCCCACTCTCACCACTCTTATTCAACATAGTTTTGGAAGTTTTAGCCACAGCAATCAGAGAAGAAAAGGAATCCAAATCGGAAAAGGAGAAGTAAAGCTGTCACTGTTTGCAGATGAGATGATACTATACATAGAGAATCCTAAAGATGCCACCAGAAAACTACAAGAGCTAATCAATGAATCTGGTAAAGTAGCAGGATACAAAATTAATGCACAGAAATCTCTGGCATTCCTATACACTAATGATGAAAAACCTGAAAGTGAAATCAAGAAAATACTCCCATTTACCATTGCAACAAAAAGAATAAAGTATCTAGGAATAAACCTACCTACAGAGACAAAAGACCTGTATGCAGAAAATTATAAGACACTGATGAAAGAAATTAAAGATGATACAAAGAGATGGAGAGATATACCATGTTCTTGAATTGGAAGAATCAACATTGTGAAAATGACTCTACTACCCAAAGCAATCTACAGATTCAATGCAATCCCTATCACACTACCACTGGCATTTTTCACAGAACTAGAACAGAAAATTTCACAATTTGTATGGAAACACAAAAGACCCCGAATAGTCAAAGCAATCTTGAGAACAAAAAACTGAGCTGGAAGAATCAGGCTCCCTGACTTCAGACTATACTACAAAGCTACAGTAATCAAGACAGTATGGTACTGGCACAAAAACAGAAATATAGATCAATGGAATAGGATAGAAAGCCCAGAGATAAACCCACACACATATGGTCACCTTATCTTTGATAAAGGAGGCAGGAATGTACAGTGGAGAAAGGACAGCCTCTTCAATAAGTGGTGCTGGGAAAACTGGACAGGTACATGTAAAAGTATGAGATTAGAACACTCCCTAACACCATACACAAAAATAAGCTCAAAATGGATTAAAGACCTAAATGTAAGGCCAGAAACTATCAAACTCTTAGAGGAAAACTTAGGCAGAACACTCTATGACATAAATCACAGCAAGATCCTTTTTGACCCACCTCCTAGAGATATGGAAATAAAAACGAAAATAAACAAATGGGACCTAATGAAACTTAAAAGCTTTTGCACAGCAAAGGAAACCATAAACAAGACCAAAAGACAACCCTCAGAATGGGAGAAAATATTTGCAAATGAGGCAACTGACAAAGGATTAATCTCCAAAATTTACAAGCAGCTCATGCAGCTCAATAACAAGAAAACAAATAACCCAATCCAATAATGGGCAGAAAACCTAAATAGACATTTCTCCAAAGAAGATATACAGGCTGCCAACAAACACATGTAAGAATGCTCAACATCATTAATCATTAGAGAAATGCAAATCAAAACTACAATGAGATATCATCTCACACCGGTCAGAATGGCCATCATCAAAAAATCTAGAAACAATAAATGCTGGATAGGGTGTGGAGAAAAGGGAACACTCTTGCATTGCTGGTGGGAATGTGAATTGGTATAGCCACTATGGAGAACAGTATGGAGGTTTCTTAAAATACTACAAATAGAACTATCATATGACCCAGCCATCCCACTACTGGGCATATACCCTGAGAAAACCATAATTCAAAAAGAGTCATGTACCAAAATGTTCACTGCAGCTCTGTTTACAATAGCCAGGAGATGGAAACAACCTAAGTGTCCATCATCGGATGAATGGATAAAGAAGATGTGGCACAATATATACAATGGAATATTACTCAGCCATAAAATGAAACGAAATTGAGTTATTTGTAGTGAGGTGGATGGACCTAGAGTCTGTCATACAGTGTGAAGTAAGTCAGAAAGAGAAGGACAAATACCGTATGCTAACACATATATATGGAATTTAAGAAAAAAAAATGTCATGAAGAACCTAGGGGTAAGACAGGAATAAAGACACAGACCTACTAGAGAATGGACTTGAGGATATGGGGAGGGGGAAGGGTAAGCTGTGACAAAGCAAGAGAGTGGCATGGACATATATACACTACCAAACGTAAAATAGATAGCAAGTGGGAAGCAGCCGCATAGCACAGGGAGATCAATTTGGTGCTTTGTGACCACCTAGAAAGGTGGGATAGGGAGGGTGGGAGGGAGGGAGATGCAAGAGGGAAGAGATATGGGAACATGTGTATATGTATAACTGATTCACTTTGTTATAAAGCGGAAACTAACACACCATTGTGAAGCAATTGTGCTCCAATAAATATGTAGAAAAAACAAAACAAAACAAAACAAAACAAAACAGTGTGGTATTGGTACAAAAACAGACATACAGATCAATGGAACAGAATAGAGAGCCCAGGAATAAACTCACACACCTACAGTCAATTACCTTCTTCTTACAGGAGGTAAGAATATAAAATGGGAAAGAGACAGTCTCTTTAGCAAGTGGTGCTGGGAAAATTGGACAGCTGCATGTAAATCAATAAAGTTAGAATACACCCTCACACCATGTAAAAAAAAAAACTCAAAATGGCTTAAACACTTAATCTTAAGACATGACACCATAAAACTCCTAGAAGAAAGCATAGGCAAAACATTTTCTGACATAAATTGTACCAATGTTTTCTTAGGTCAGTCTCCCAAGGCAATATAAAAGTAAAAACAAAAACAAAAATATGGGACCTAATCAAACTTACAAGCATTTGCACAGCAAAGGAAACCATAAAAAAAATGAAAAGACGACCTACAGAATGGGAGAAAATATTTGCAAATGATGCTACAGACAAGGGCTTAATCTCCAAAATATACAAACAGCACATGCAATTCAACAACAAAAAACAAACAACCCAATGGAAAAATGGGCAGAAGACCTTAATAGACATTTCTCCAAAGAAGACATACAGATGGCCAGTAGGCACATGAAAAGATGCTCAATATATGTAATTATTAGAGAAATGCCAATCAAAACTACAGTGAGGTACCACCTCACACCAGTCATAATGGCCATCATTGAAAAGTCTATAAATAAATGCTGGAGAGGGTGTGGAGAAAAGGGATCCCTGCTACACTGTTGGTAGGAATGTAAATTGGTGCAGCCACTATGGAAAATGGTATGGAGGTACCTCAGAAAACTAAAAATAGAATTGCCATATGATCCAGCAATCCGGGTGTATACCCGGACAAAACTATAATTCAAAAAGATACGTGCACCCGTACGTTCATAGTAGCACTATTCACAATAGCCAAAACATGGAGACAACCTAAATGTCCATCGACAGGTGAGTGGATAAAGAAGATGTGATACATATATACAACGGAATACTACTCAGTCATAAAAAAAGAACGAAATAGTGCCATTTGTGGCAACATAGATGCAACTAGAGATTATCATACTATGTGAAGTAAGTCAGAAAAAGAAAGACAAATACCATATGATATCTCTTATATGTGCAATCTGAAATATGGCACAAATGAACCTATCTACAAAACAGAAACAGACTCACAAACATAGAGAACAGACTTGTGGTTGCCAAGGGGGAGTGGGGTGAGAGAGGGATGAACTGGGAGTTTGGGGTTAGCAGATGTAAACTATTATATACAGCATGGATAAATGACAAGGTCCTACTGTATAGCACAGGGAACTATATTCAATATCCTGTGACAAACCATAATGGAAAAGCATATAAAAAAAGGAATGTCTATATGTGTATCACTGAGTCACTTTCCAGCAGAGATGGCACAACATTGTAAATCAACTATACTTAAATAAAATAAATAAAAATCTTAAAAAAAGAAGAAATAGAAAATCTGAATCAAATTAAATGTCAATGACATACATCCTTAAGAAAAAACCTTCCCAGAAAGAAAACTTCAAAACAGCTTGTGGTTAATTCTTCAGAACACTTTTAAGGAAAAAAATAAAACCAATCTTACAAAAAAACAAACAAAAATAAACTCGCCCAGAGACTAGAGAAGAGGAATATTCTCCAACTCATTTTATAAGATTAGCATAACCTTGGAGTTTCATTCTATCACTGGATTACTGAGAGTTTATGAAGAATTGTTAAATTTCATCAAAAATATTTTTCTGCCTCTGTTGAGATGATTATATGGGTTTTCTCCTTTATGTAAAAAGGATAATATATTATGACCAAGTGGAATTTACGCCAGGAATGTAATCTTGGAATAAGCATAAAAAGCACAAATTATAAAAGACTTAAATTAGACCACTAAAATTAAAGAATTTCTGTAGAAAAAAGAAATAACAATTGTGGCAAGGATATAGAGAAAAGGGAACCTTTGTGCACTGTTGGTGGGAATGTAAACTGGTGCAGCCACTACGGGAAACAGTATGGAGGTTCCTCAGAAAATGAAAAATGACCAGGATACAGATCCACATGATCCAGCCTCTCGGTATTTATTCAAAGAAAATGAAAACACTAACTAGAAGAGATATCTGCACTCTCATGTTCACTGCAGCATTATTTACAATAGCCAAGATACGGAAACAACCCAGGGATCCATCAATGGAAGAACGGATAAAGAAAATCTTGCCATTTGTGACAACACGTTTGGACCTTGAGGGCATTATGCTAAGTGAAATAAGTCAGACAGAGAAAGACAAATACTGTATCATCTCACTTATATGTGGAATCTAAATTTTAAAAAATAAAAAAAATTTAAAACCCACCAAGCTTATACATATAGATACAGAAAACTGACTGGTGGCTGCCAGAGGTGGTGGTTAGGGAGGGGGGCAAAATGGGTGAAGGGGGTCAAAAGGTACAAACTTCCAGTTATAAAATAAGTAAGTCATAGGGATGTATGTAAGTCCTGCTGTATGTTTTACAGCATGGCGGGTAGAGTTAATAACACTGTACTGTATATTTGAAAGTTGCTAAGAGAGTAGATCTTAAAAGTTCTCATCACAAGAAAAAAAACTGTAACCATGTATGTTAATGGATATTAACTAGATTTATTGTGGTGCTCGTTTTGCAACATATAAAAATATCCTATCATTATGATGTACACCTGAAACTAACATAATGTTATATGTCAATTATAGCTCAATTAAAACAAAAACACTAAAAAAGACGAAAAACAAACAATGAAAAGATGTACTATGGGGAAATAAACTAGCCCTAATAAAAACCAGTGTACTTACATTAATAGCAAACATATAAATTTAAAATTTTTAAAGATCACTAGAAATAGTTACTATGTAATGACAAAAGGTTCAATTAATTAAGAAGATACAATAATCTCAATGCTGTATGCATGACATTATGAAATATATAAAGCAAGAAATGTACAAAGCAAGAACTGACCATACTACAAAAGTATAAATACACCACTGAGTAATTTTAACCTGGCAATACTACCTCGCCCAGTGATCAAGGTTAACATCACCAGTGATAAATCATGCTGATATCATATAGCCCTGGTATGATGTGATGAGAAGGGAACTTCACCTTTGTGACCTTCCTCATCAAACCCATAACTCCAATCTATGAGAAAAACATCAGACAATCTGAAATTGAAGGACAGTCTACAAAATATCGGATTAGTATTCCTCAAAACTGTCAGTCATCCAAAACACAGAAAGACTAAGAAATTGTCACAGAACAGAGGGTACCAGGAGACAGGATGACTAAATGCAATTGGGTATCCTGAATGGAATTCTGAAACAGAATAAAAGACATTAGTGGAAAAATGATTGAAATTTGAATGATTCTGGAGTTTAGTTAATTGTAACGTATCAATGTTGGTTTGCCAGTTGTGACAAACGCACCATGGCAATGTGAGATGTTAGTGTTAGGGGAACCTGGGTGAGAGATATACAGGGACTCTCTGTACTAGCTGTACAACTTTTCTGTAAATCTACAGCCATTCTAAAATTGAAAATTTTTATTTTAATTTCTGTTCATCAAAAGACACCATTTTAAAAAAAAAGATACCATTGAGGGAAGGAAAAGACAAAACACTGACTGGGAAAAAATATCTGCAATAAATACATCTGATAAAGAACTCAATTCTTTAAAAAAATACATATATATATAACTACCATATAGACATATATAAAACACACATATGTGTGTATATATAAACAACATCCAGTGGTATACCATGGGCAGGGCAGTGGAAAAGTCTGCCCTGGCTACAGACAATAAAATGGCATATTGTCTGTGGAGAATGTAAAAGCAATAATTAAACTGACTAAAAGTCGGTCTACACATTATTACCATGCACTGGAAATTCCAAACAATGTCATAATAAAATACTCATCTAGAGAAAACATCTTTTGTGGGTGTAAGTTCTGAACTTAAAGTATGATCCAAAGACCTGGAGTAACCTAAGATCTTTTCAGAGAGTCTATGGGGTAAACATATTGTCATAATAATATAAAACATTATTTGCTTTCTCACTTTGTTAAGTATGTGCACTGATGGTCCAGAAACAATAGTGAGTAAAACTGCTCACCCGGGAGCATGAGTCAGGGCAGTGGCACAGACTGTACCGGTACACACTGTATTCTTCACCGCTAAACACAATTAACAACAGTAACAGAAACCTAGCCTTACTGAAAAATATCCCTAATAAAACAGTAAACATTTTACTAAATCTCAACCCTTGAGCACCCATATTTTTTGTGTAATGAAATGGAAAATAAAGCATTTCTGCTATCTGAAGGGAAAGCACTTTAGTGATTATTTGAATTGTGAGCTGATCTATCCACCTTTTTAATGAAAACACCATTCTGACTTGAAATAACAACCGAAAGACTATAGTTATTCAGACCTGGTTATTCAGCAGGCATTTTCTCGAAAATGAACAAAGTGAGCTGGCATTTCAGGGAAAACAATTTAAATATTTGCTACCTAAAATTTGAGCTTTCAAACCAAAACTGAATGTCAGAAACACTGTGAGCTTGAAAGCTTCTGTGCATTTACAGACTCTTCTGATAAGATCTGTGGTGATACTAACAAATATAATGTTTTTGCTATTATAAAACTAAATGTGTCCAAAAAAAAACCTTAATGTGTGAACATTTAGAAAAGTTGCATTAACCCTGGGAAGTAATATTTTCCAAATCACCAACGCATAATGCTACAAAGTCAAGCATGAGTAAAAAGATTTATTCAGAATGTAAGGAAGACCAACAGGTTTTAACATAACAGAGTATGAAAAGTTCATTTATGTGGTTTCAGAACACATAACTAACCTGTAAGAAACTACTTCCTTTGTCAAGTTTTGGTACAGTATCAAAGAAGAATACCTACACTATTTTTAAAGCGTATTAAAATGCCCTCTTTTCTAACTACATATTTGTGTAAGGCCAGATTCTTTTCATACACTTTAACTTTTTCATATTCTTTTCATATACTTCTCATATACTTTAACATATTGCAACAGATTGGATTCAGAAGCATCTATGAGACTCCAGCTTCATAAATGTAAAATGATGTCACTCTCATCATTAAATTTTCCTTTGTTTTGGAAAATTAATTACTTTTATAAATGTTTATTATGTATGTTAATATTCAGTGAATTGATCATGTAATTTTAAGATGGAAATTTGCTTTTAAAATAATTATTTTTTCTGTTTTAATTTCTAATAAGGTAAATATCAATAGATATAACTCACATAAACAAAAGCAAAGAGCTCAAAAATTTATAAGAGTGCAGTGAAGTCCTGAGACTAAAAGGTCTGAGCACTGCTGTTCTAAACAACTGCTGCTATTATTGTTGAATTTTAGTAATACATTTAAGGATCAAATTAGCACATCTTTATTACTTTCTCTGTAACAAGCATTTATTCTGTGTGGAAGTTCATTCAAAGAACTTCACTTCTTACAGTTAGCTCACTACACACAGACTCAGCTACATGCATCCATTTCAGAGAGTAAATTCTCAATTCAGAATCATTCAAGCTTACTTCATGCATAGTTCTTATCTCCACTCCTGTAGCACTACACATTCCTACTTTCAAACAGTGGATTCAAAATAAAATGACAGAATAGTGATCATAAAGACAAACAGAACTCAAGTTACTTCAATTCTGTAATTCTATGTGACCACGTGGAGCTTTTGTTTGTTTAAAATTTAAAACCATGAAATAGTGTGAACTGTTCAGTGTAAAGATTTTAAGAGTAAATTTTAGTTCATTTGTGAAATATTTTGCTGAATTTTAATAATATCTATAAAACTGAAATGTATTCTTTTTTAACTGTTCATTGTTTTTAACCTAAACAACAAATCAAGAAAATAATTATTTTTACTAATTATTTCATTATTATTGTTGAAAATAATTTTGTCATAGAGAGGAGAGGGACATTAACAAATGATCCTCTTGGGGTGTCATATACCCTTAGCACTGTTACCACCACACTGAACAATGAGATATTGGATATTTTCCTCCCAAGTTCATTGTCAAAGAGCTTGTTTTTTACGGATGTCCACAGAACCTTTATTCATATGCCCTCTTTTGTTGTCTGGTTTTTATTCCACTAAAAATTATGACTGTGAGATTCATCTATGTTGTTGGATACACCAGTAGTTCAATTTCTTCAATCTTCTAATCTGGTGTCATTTTTCACAACCCTGATCATGTCAACTCTTAAGTGAATCCCTCTTAACTCCTTATGCCATTAGGTGCTCCTTTTCTGGTCTCACAGCATTTTGTAGGTATGTAACTCAACTAGATCACTTATCATATTGAAGTTAGTCTATCACCTCTTTTAAGCTGGAGAGCTGGGGAACCCAACTCCTAGCCCAGGACCTGACACATAATAGGATCTTATTTATATTAGTCAGGATTCTCCATTGAAGCAGAACCAATAGAAATATAGCTATATCTATTTATATCTGTATCTATAGCTATATCTACATACATACATACATACACCCACACTCACACACACACCTACATAGCTGCAGACAGGAAAGCTGATGGTGGAGTCCAGAAGCCTAAGAAGGACCAAGACATACATCGCTCTAAACCAAATGCCAACAGGCTTAAAACCCAGGAAGAGCCGATGTTTCAATTTAAGTCTAAATACAGGAAAGAATGGATATACTACCTTGAAAGCCCTCAGGGAGGAGGAGTTCCCTTTCACTCAGTTCTATTTGGGCCTTCAACTGATAGAATGAGGTCCACCCACATTAGAGACAGTAATCTGCTTTACTCAGTTTACCACTCAACTGTTAAAGTCATGCAAAAATACCCTCACAGAAACACCCAAATAATGTTTAACCAAATACCTGGGCACCCTGTGGCCCAATCAAGTTGACACATAAAGTTAACTATCATATTAATTAATGTTTGCCTGTCTGTGTTGGTCTTTGCCATCAATATTTCAGAAGAATAGACATGTAAAGATATTTATAAAGCAGAATAAAATAGGGCTAACGATGGGTATACAGGATTCAAGTTTCACTTCATCCAGGAGATAACTTTTTACCTGAGCAGTAAGGGATGAATAAGATTGTGACAGGAGGAGACCTGTATAGTGGGGGCAGGATCTTACAGACAGAGGAAGCAGCTTCAACCCAGAAGGCTCTTTCCCAGTTTGTGTTCAGATCACATTTGTAAAGCAAAGTCTTTGGCTAAAGAAGGTTCCTGAGACTGGTACTCAGATAACTAAAAACACAAGGTGCTACCCAACCTGGGGGACATCCAAAAGATTTTCTAGTGCTAGGACATCCATTGTTGTTATCCTCAAGGATCAGTCTTGGCTCTGAACTAGTTACCATGGAGACCCTCTAATTCATGCTTTTCCTTAGTGATGTCCAAGAAAACCCAGACAGAATACCTTTTCAGAAAATATTCGAATATATGGCTTTACACCAATAGATGACTAGGTCCTCTGTAGAAAACAAAAGCAATGGTGTTTATGCAAGAATGTGGAGGCCAGGGTTCCCTGAAAGTTCAAATCTTGGCAAGTAACTATAATCACTATTTATGGTTTATGTCACTTTTCTGATTTCTAAGTAAAACATGTTTATTTTAGAAAATTTGAAAAAAACATAAAAACACAAAAGGGAAACTTAAAATTACCCATAGTCATTTTTCTCCTTTTACGGTGGGAAAGAGTATAAAGTAAAACACGCAAGCCTTTTCCTCCCTGCCTCCAATCTCAACAACCCCTTCCCTGAGACAACCACCTTTATGGATTTGGTCCTCATCAGCCCTGCCAATTTCTCTCTTGCTTATTCATTTACTGATTCAGCAAATATCTACTGAGTGGGCATCTTGGGCCAAGCACTATTCTAAACATAGCTGTTTCACTGGTATTTAAATCTGATAAGATCTGTTTCCATGGGTTACACTGTAGTGAAAGAAGACCCACAATAAAACAGTAAACAAAACGATAAATAGAAAAACACTAGCTAGTAATAAATGTTATACAGAGAAAAAGAGGGCAATATTATACCTGAGATTAAACTGTGAAGATAAAATCAGCCCAGTGAAGACTGAGGGAAGATACTGCAAGTACAGAGAAGAGTAGGGAAAAAAAAAACCCAAACAAACCCTTAAACGAATACAGAAAGAAGGCCAGTGTGGCTCTTATAGCATGGTGAGAGGGAGAGAGTTAGGAGATGCCGTTGAAGCCATGGGTCTGGGACACATCGTGGAGGGCTTTGGGGAAGAAGGATGTCAAAAGAATTTGGCCTTAAAGAGCAGGAAGATGCTGAAGGGTTTTAACAATTTGATCTGTATGTTCTAAATTTTTAATCTGGCCTCACCGTGGAGAACACTAAGAGCAAAGATTCCCAATAATAAGATATGAAGAGGTCCAGACACACTCCCAAGAAGTCCACAAATACAATTCAGGGGGTTCGTTACCTTGAATGGGAGAAAACTACCTGGCCCAGCCACTTAAAGAAGTAAAAATCTCAAAATGGCTCTATTTTGTCTATCCTCCAATTCCTCTTTTTGAAATATCCTCTCTGGTTTCGGAGTGCCATGGTCACAGGATTCCCAACCTCATAGGCAGGTTCTTCCTTTGCTGGTTTTCCCCTTAAGATAGTGTTTAAATCTAAACCCTGCTGGAGGCCTACTAACTTAAAAGGCTCAGATCCAAAGACAAACCCCGCCTTAGGTAAAGTGACCAGATTGAGAGTGACTTTGGGGTCAGGGTAAGAAGAGTCCCTACAACTTGAACCCAGCACATCCACAGTCTACTGCAACACACCCCAGAGGCTGGTTCCCTGCGGCCAACTGCAAAAGGGAAGCAGATATTAAAAATACATTATATTAAGGCAGGAAAACGGGGCATGGGAAGCACATTTGTAGAGTAAGAAGAAATCAAATGCTTCTCGTAACTGTTTGCTTAGAAGTACTGTATTTCCCAAACGTGGGCACTAGTTAAATATACAAATTCCTGAGCTCCACCCTAGACATATTGACTCAGAGTACCTAAGGGCTGGGCCCAAAAATCACCTCCAGTGATTATAATGATCAGCCAGTTTGGAAAACACTATAAGTATTTGTGGGGAATAATCTAGAATACCCATGGAACACGATGCTTAGCAGGCCTGGACTGAGAAACCACAATCTTTTTTTTTCTAAATTAATTAATTATTTTTATTTTTTTACAATGGTGTGTTAGTTTCTGCTTTATAACAAAGTGAATCAGTTATACATATACATATGTTCCCATATCTCTTCCCTCTTGCGTCTCCCTCTCTCCCACCCTCCCTATCCCACCCCTCTAGGTGGTCACAAAGCACTGAGCTGATCTCCCTGTGCTATGCGGCTGCTTCCCACTAGCTATCTCTTTTATGTTTGGTAGTGTATATATGTCCATGCCACTCTCTTGCTTTGTCACAGGTTACCCTTCCCCCTCCCCATATCCTCAAGTCCATGCTCTAGTAGGTCTGTGTCTTTATTCCTGTCTTACCCCTAGGTTCTTCATGACATTTTTTTTTTCTTAAATTCCATATATATGTGTTAGCATACGGTATTTGTCCTTCTCTTTCTGACTTACTTCACTCTGTATGACAGACTCTAGGTCCATCCACCTCATTACAAATAGCTCAATTTCGTTTCTTTCTATGGCTGAGTAATATTCCATTGTATATATGTGCCACAGCTTCTTTATCCATTCGTCCAATGATGGGCACTTAGGTTGTTTCCATCTCCGGGCTACTGTAAATAGAGCTGCAATGAACATTTTGGTACATGACTCTTTTTGAATTATGGTTTTCTCAGGGTATATGCCCAGTAGTGCGATTGCTGGGTCATATGGTAGTTCTATTTGTAGTATTTTAAGGAACCTCCATACTGTTCTCCATAGTGGCTGTACCAATTCACATTCCCACCAGCAGTGCAAGAGTGTTCCCTGAGAAACCACAATCTTACTCCTTTACCCCTCACACATGGTTTCTGGCTTAAATAATTATTGGCACTTTCACTGACAGATTATTAGGAGGGTGACTAGCATATTAATAAACTAAACAATTTATATTCAATAAAACCACTGAGATTACTGACATTGAAAAAGAGAATGACTTAATTTATCTTCCATTGTACCCTTCAAGATGTAAAATTATTTCTTTTCATGCTGCCAGAACAAGTGGACTCCATTTAGTGTGGCCAAGGACCATACAATTTATTAAATGACACTTGGAAGCCCTCATAAAAGTGATTAATATATGTGCACTCAGAGTTCTGAGTACAGTCATTTTTCAGATAGTCTGTTTGTTTCTACATTCAGAGAACCAACCTGCGAGCGTGTGAGCTTTGTAGGAGAAAGGTCTGTTTTCCAGAAGAATCCCAGAATATTAGAGAATTAGATTTGGTGATCTCATCCAGCCTCATGGCTTTAAATGCTGTCTATACATTGCTAGTTCCAAATTCATATCTCTAGCCCTGACCTCTCCCTGAACCTCAGATTCTTATATCCAACTCTTTATCTACACTTTAATAATGCATCTAAAACTTTACAAGACTAAAACTGAACTTTTGATCTTCCTCGCATCCCTCATCCTTTTCCATCTCAGTTGATAACAACTTTTTTCCACTTGTTCAGTCATCCTTGATTCTTGTTTCTCTCTCACTCCACATCCAAATCCATTAACCAATCCTTTCTAATCTCCCTTAATAACATATCCAGAACCCACCACTTCTCATTACCTTCACGGTAACCATCCAAAGCCACCATCGGTTCTCTCCTCGGCAAGTATAGGAGCCTTCTAACTGATCCCCTTTGCTTCTACATTTGCCCCCTTCCAACTACTTATTAAACAGCAGCTGAAGGGTTCTTGTTTGTTTTATTTTTCATTATGGAAAGTTTTCAACAAATGCAAAAGAAGGGAGAACAGCATAATGTAACCCCGAACCTACTCATCACTCAGCACGGCCATTCTTTTTTTTTTTTTTTTTTTTTTTTTTTTTTTTTTTTTGCGGTACGCGGGCCTCTCACTGCTGCGGCCTCTCCCATTGCGGAACACAGGCTCCGGACGCGCAGGCTCAGCGGCCATGGCTCACGGGCCCAGCCGCTCCGCGGCATGTGGGATCTTCCCGGACTGGGGCACGAACTCGTGTCCCCTGCATCGGCAGGCAGACTCTCAATCACTGCGCCACCAGGTAAGCCCTGCACGGCCCTTCTTGTTCCATCTTTATCACCATCCATTTTCTCTCCCCCACACCGGAACGCTCATTCAACCCCCCCAGTGCCATCCTATCTTATTCAAAATAAAATCCAAACTCCTCTCGGTGGCATTCAAGGGTTCTCAGTCTCCCTCACCTCTCTACCCTCTCCTGTCACATTATCTCCTAGCTATCTCTCAAATACATCAGGATGTTCCTGTCTTGGAGCCTCTGCATTTGTTTCCTCTGCCCGGAAGGCACACTCCCCCACCCCGATCCCCCAGGATATTCCCCCTGGCAAGCATGTCTCCCTCAGGTCTTTATAGAGTTTCCTACAGCCTGGTTTCGCTGATTACCAACATATGGCAAGAATGAAATAATCAGCCCTTTGAGTTTTCTACAAACTGGCTGCTGAGTCATAGTTTTAAAGGTCCGCACTGTTCGCCCCTCAGCTACTCATCCATGTATAACTATGTGGATGGGAACTTCCATCTAGTGACTTCTACCTGATGAGATGGAACTGTCCTTTGTAAAAAGACACTCTCATCCTTCCCCTGGGCTGACTGATATGCTCCCCGTCGCACTTAGACCAACTGGTGATCAACGTATATAATTACTTAAAGAACGACTGCGTCCAATCCTTCCTGAAGGTCAAAGCAACTCACCTGTCGGCCACAATAAGAACTCTGAATTTTATTCTTAGTGCTGCACTACAACATGGTAAGAGTTCAAGAAATGCTCTTTGTTATTAAAGTTGATTGTCACAAATGAAAATTGGTGGTAAATATACTTAATGATACTGAAATGTACGCTTTAAAGCAGTTAGAAAGGTAAGTTTTATGTCATGTGTATTTTCCCACAATAAAAAAAATAAAATACAAATTGGAAAAAAAAAAATATATATATATATATAGGGCTTCCCTGGTGGCGCAGTGGTTGAGAGTCCGCCTGCCGATGCAGGAGACGCGGGTTCGTCCCCCGGTCCGGGAAAATCCCACATGCCGCGGAGCGGCTGGGCCCATGAGCCATGGCCGCTGAGCCTGCGCGTCCGGAGCCTGTGCTCCATAACGGGAGAGGCCACAGCAGTGAGAGGCCCGCGTACCGAAAAAAAAAAAAAAAACTATATATATATATATATATATACACACACACATACATACATACACAAATTGGGCTCTTCAAGCAGCCAGAACGAGGCATGTAAACTTCACGGGGCCCGGAGGCTTCCACTGCCCCGGCCCCAAATCCCACCTGCACCTCAGAGATCCAGGTGGGCAGAGTCAGTGGCCTGAGGCCAGCCACGCCACTCTCTGCACGGCCTCAGGGGATGTGCCTGGACTTTGAGTATGAGCCCTGCGTGTTTATTTACTTGTACACACATTCATTCAGATATTGACTCACCATTTCTGACCCAGTAGCCAGGAGAAAGCAGCAGCAGGTCGCCTGTGGAACCTGGAGCCTGCAGGAGCAAAGGCTTCCTTCCCGGCGTCCTCTCGGTTGCGGTGCCTTCTGGGAGAGGCGGTGCCTTCTGGGAGAGGTCGTCCCACTTTGCACTGCGCCTGCGCGGCTCTCTTCCCTGCCTCACTGGTACCACTATGCCTCCGGCGGGATCCAGAGGACGCCTCTTGTAATCTTGCTCTGGCGTGGGCCTCTGTCTCTTTTCTTATATTGCCTAGGCCTCCTAATTTAGGCCCCAAGGCACCGAGGCCAGCCCCATCTTTCTACATCATCCAAACCCCATTCCTTGATAAGGGCCCTTCCCCTACATCGCCTTAGCCTCGCCTTGGATTCCCTGGCTGCTTTCATAAAGGACTCAACATTTTTTAGAGCTTTGGATGTGGCAAGCATGGCGATAAGTGATTTACGTGCGTTGTCTCATTAAATTTGTAACAGAATTTTAACTAACAAATTAGAAAGCATCTACACTGAGACTTCCCTGGTGGCACAGTGGTTAAGAATCCGCCTGCCGATTCAGGGGACACGGGTTCGAGCCCGGGTCCGGGAAGATCCCACGTGCCACGGAGCAACTAAGCCCGTGCACCACAACTACTGAGCCTGTGCTCTAGAGCCCAAGAGCCACAACTACCGAGCCCACGTGCCACAACTACTGAAGCCTGTGCACCTAGAGCCTGTGCACTGCAACAAGAGAAGCCACCGCAATGAGAAGACCGCGTGCACTGCGAGGAACAGTGGCTACTGATCACCACAACTAGAGAAAAGCCCACGCGCAGTAACGAAGACCCAACGCAACCAAATAAATAAATTTTTAACTGATTTCAAAGGGAGAATTTATGGTAATCAGAGCTCAGGTTTCTGCAATACTAACAGTGGTCTTAGAAAAAAGAGAGAGAGATGGAGAGGGAGAGAGTGAAGGAAAGAAGGAAGGACGTTCATTGGAGCTAATATCTTTATGTGTATGATGAGAGGATGTCAACAAATCGTATAAATATTATCATAATGTTATTTTGACAAAATGATGAAATGTGGTGTGGACTGGGGTACAGAGCACGGAATATATAACTCCTTGAACGAGTGCACCTGAAGGATACTCAGTTAGCAGATGGGGATTGGTTAACACTGAATACTTCCTATGGGCTCGTCACCTGATGCTTTACCTGCTTTAATCCCATTTAATCCTCCCTGAGACCCTGTGGGTTTATTATTATTCTTTCTCTGTTTTACAAATTAGGAAGCTGAGGCACACATGAGTTAAATAACTTCCACAGTCACACAGCTAGTAACCAATAGAGATGGGAATTGAACACTAACAAATTCCTATCAGTGCACTTAACTCCCATGCATGCTGCCTCAACAGTAACGCAACTGGAGCACTCCATCCTTATACACTATCAATTTTTATTAATAATTTGGATACAGGAATTCCCTGGCGGTCCAATTGTTAGGACTCCAAGCTCTCACTGCTGAAAGCTGGGATTCAATCCCTGGTTGGGGAACTAAGATTCCACAAGCTGTGCAGTGCAGCCAAAAAAGAAAAAAAATTTTTTGAATAAAGGTATAGATGGTGTACTGATCAAATTTAAGCATAATCTAAAGCAGGGAGGAGGAGCTAAAGTTTTAGAAAGGTCGTCGGGGTTCAAAGTTATTTCAACAGATTTTGTTGGTGCTAGAAGAGATAACAGCTGACATTTTCAGTTTAATGCAGGGCTTTTCAACCTCAGTGCTGTTAACATTTGGAACTGGATAATTGTTTGTTGCGAGGATCTGTCCTGCGCACTGTAAGATGTGTAGCAGTGATGTAGCAGCCTCCCTGGCCTCTACCCACTACATGCTAGTAAGAGCCTCCAGTTGTGACAACCAAAAATGTCTCCAAACACTGCCAATGTAACTGAGCAGGACCCTATGAGACCTTCCCAGAGTACCCCAACCCATGTCCTCCGACTGCCTTTTGTCTGTAGAAAAACTTTAGTCAAAGAATAAATTTAATCAGAGAAGTGAGAAAATGCAGAAAGAAAGGAAAACAGTCAAGCAAGACAAAATAATGAAACTTGAGCCATTAAACAAAGTCAAAGACCTTTAGTTTTTCCTCAAGGGCTGTAGATAATATTCTGAGCTATATTTTTTGAGCTGTTTTGCAGATACTAAAAACCCCACCAGCTGGAAGAAATTAACTGTATGCTGCCCACAAGCACGTGGACCCCAGACCAGTTGGAATCAGAAAGTTGGTGATGCTGACTCCCAATTACCTCACCACCAACCAATCAGAAGAACGTCCACGAGCTGATCAGGCCCTGCTCCCTGAACACTATAAGACTCCTCACTGCCCCCTCCAGGGTGGGACACGCAGTTTGGAGGGTATTAGCCTCCTGTGGCCCCCTTTGCCTGGCAAAGCAATAAAGCTATTTCTTCCTACTTCACCCAAAACTCTGTCTCCGAGATTTAATCTGGCACAGGTGTACAGAGGCCAAATTTCGGCAACACCAAGTGTCACCTGGGAGGCAAAAATCACCCCTGGTTAAGAACCACTGATTTAGTCTTTTGCCACATATTGTTTTCTTTCTTTCTTTTTTTTTTTTTTTTTTGCGGTACGCGGGCCTCTCACTGCTATGGCCTCTCCCGTTGAGGAGCACAGGCTCCGGACGCGCAGGCTCAGCGGCCATGGCTCACGGGCCCAGCCGCTCCACGGCATGTGAGATCTTCCCGGACCGGGGCACGAACCCGCGTCTCCTGCATCGGCAGGCGGACTCTCAACCACTGCGCCACCAGGGAAGCCCGCCACATACTGTTTTGATTTAATTTTCATAATTCTGGTAAGATGTAAGTAGAGTTGAAATCGAAACCAAAGTTATCTGATTCTGAGTGCCATGCTCTCATCAAGATGAGATTAATGAGAGATGAATGTAAATTCCTGCACTTAGAGCCAAGCGACAACAAAGACATAAGCCCATGATGGGAGAATTATGAGTTAGCACCTGTGAAAGAAAACGTATATAAAGGTGAGTTAGGACTAAATAATTCTAGCCAACATTCGTCAAAGGCTAACACCTTTTCAGATTCTGCTACGTGCTGTGCACACAAGCTCATTTAATCCTCTCAAGTAGCCCCATGAGACAAATAATATTATTATCCCTATTTTGGAGTGCGAGGACATTGAAGTTTAAAGACAGCATAGCATAGTGGTAGAGGTAAAGTGACAATGCCACGATTTGAATTCAAGGAGTCCAACTCTAGAGTCAATGCTCTTAGCTTCTAAATAATACTTCTCTCTCTCACACACACACACACGCATATAAAGAAATCATCACTGCAATGTGTCTGGGAGAAAAATACTAGAGTATATTTGTCACCAAACCAAACGAGGTCCACACACCTGTGCACAATAAAGCCAATCTACTGACACGGGGTTGTGGTGAAGAAAAGTGCAGATAGGGCTTCCCTGGTGGCGCAGCATTTGGGAGTCCGCCTGCCGATGCAGGGGACACGGGTTCGTGCCCCGGTCCGGGAAGATCCCACATGCCGTGGAGCGGCTGGGCCCATGAGCCATGGCCGCTGAGCCTGCACGTCCGGAGCCTGTGCTCCGCAACGGGAGAGGCCACAACAGTGAGAGGCCTGCGTACTGCAAAAAAAAACAACAAAAAACAAACAAACAAAAAACCCCTAACTCCTCAATAGGTTTAGGGGAAGAGTTTTTATAGGTAAAATGTGGGGAGAGGTCTGCAGGGCGTGTGACCTTCCTCTGATTGCTTGGTGAGGAGGTAACAAGGTGGTGCTCCAGGAATCTCAGTCATTACTCTTCTGGTTCCAGCCTGTCTGGGGGCCTTAGTTCCTATAGAAGAGCTCAGAGATGTATTCGATTGTTACGTGTATCCCTTGAGGAACCAGGATGCTGCCCCATTGCTGCACTATTGTTTCTTGACTGCCTTTCCTCTGTTTCTGCATTCCCTCACTCTGCTAATTAGTAACTATTTGAATCTGCCCTTAGGAACTCAGTGAAAGTCTAGGAGGCCGAAACCTTTATCCTACAAACAAGAAATGGGGGGGGGGGGGGAGGAACTTCCTTGGTGGTGCGGTGGTTAAGAATCCGCCTGCCAAATGCAGGGGACACAGGTTCGATCCCTGGTCTGGGACGATCCCACATGCGGCAGAGCAAGTAAGCCCGTGTGCTACAACTACTGAGCCTGTGCCCTAGAGCCCACGAGCCACTACTGAGCCCACGTGCCACAGCTACAGAGGCCCGCGTGCCTAGAGCCCGCGCTCCGCAGCAAGAGAAGTCCCCGCTCGCCACAGCTAGAGAAAGCCCGGGCGCAGTAACGAAGACCCCACGCAGCCAAAAATAAATAAATTAATTAATTAACTTAAAAAAAAAAGAAATGGGGGCCATGGTAAGGCTTTTGTGCCCAGGAGGGCCGCACAGGGTGCTGCTCAGTTTCAATCCCGTCCTTTCTTTGATACTCCTCGGTCCTGAGGGCAACACGTGCGGAACCAGAAAGGGAACAGCATTCTGGATAGAGAGGTTAATCATGAACTCGGCAGAGGCACTTGGTTTTGAAACCGCACAACTAAGATGGGACTTGAACCCACAGGCTGGGACCCGAACCCAGCTAAAACCCAGACTGGGATTTGAACCCACTGTCTTTTAATTATAATCACACACCTGGTCTCAAGACCTACTGAAGTTCAGGTTCTTTATGTCTCAGCACAGAAGGAATTCGGTGAGAGCCAAAGCGAGAGGTAAGCACCGGATTTATTTAGAGACAGACAGATTCCATAGACAGAATGTGGTCCGTCTCAAAAGGCGAGAGTGGCCCCAGGGCATGGGGTCATCTTGGAAAGTGCGAGTGGCATGGGAGAAACACACTCTACAGGCACAGTGTGGGCCATCTCAGAAAGCAAGAGGCCCTGAAATACAGGGTGGTTAGCTTTTATGGGCTGGGTAATTTCATAGGCTAATGAGTGGGCGAATTATTCCAACTATTTCAGGAAAAGTGAGGGAATTTCCAGGAATTGGACCACTGCCCACGTCTACTTCTTGGCCTTTTATGGTTGGCCTCAGAAGTGTCGTGGCACCTGTGGGTGAGTCATTTAGCTATTGTATTACAATGAGCGTATAATGAGGCTCAAGGTCCACTGGAAGTTGAATCTCCCACCATCTTGGACCTAGTTGATTCTAACCAGTTTATGTCGTGTCCTCAACAGCTAAGTCATTCTTTTAAAGGTGATGCCCTGCCCCCTTCCCTCCTGTTTCAGTTTCATATTAATAGGTGTCCAAAACAAGAGAGGTTACAGACCTCTTCTGCTCTGATGGTTAAGATGCACATGATACACAGATGTCAGCTGGAATTGAACAGGTTCTTAAGAACCTGATAAAATTTGAGTCCACATCTCAAGGAAGGTCAAAGGAGAGTTCTGTAGATTCCACAGTCTCCAGGCTCCTATTGCGCACAAAGTATTTGTATTTTGCACTAGATCAACCCAGATGAGGAACTGAGTCCCTTTCTTAAGTTCACAAATCATACAATCTGACCCAAAGCTTTCCAGGATGTAGTAAAATTTACGGAGATCTGTAACAGAGTAAGCATGGTAGCAGATCCTATAATCACATATGAGACATTTCTATACTGAAATGCCTTCAGGCAGGAAAACATTAAGAGCTTCTTTCCCGGGGGTGAGCTTCTTCTCTCTGCTCTCTTCATCCTGTCCTTTCTAAACTACAAATAATCCTTCTTTACTCTGGAGAGCGATCTGCTCCTCCCAAAGTGCGAGGGCATTTTGTTTTTCAAATAGAAAGTATAAAGTCTTCGTTACATTCGGAATTTCTTCTTTGTTCTTCAGTGGCTAGACCAGTAGTTCTCAACCAAGGGCAATTTTGTCCCCAGGGAACATTTGTAGACAATGTTGTTTGTCACAACTAGGGGAGGGAGGGGTTGTATGACTGGCATCTAGTTCTTAAAGGCCAGGGATGCTGCTATACTACGTGTGGAGCACAGAACAGTCTCCCACAGCAGAGAATTATCTGATTTAAAATGTTAACAGTTCCAAGACTGAGGAGCTCTGGGCCACTAAGGCACAGAAGCTTCTCCAAAAGAAATGCAAAGATGGTAGTGAAAGAACTTAAAATTGTACCAAATGAGAAATGGCTGGAGGAACCATAACTGTTTAACATGGAAAAAGGGAGAACTTGGGAGAATTTAAAAATAAAATTTATTTTTGAGTAGGCTCCAATAAATAGTCATTCCAGAGAATGTTGTGAGGATTGGAATTATGAATATATCACAGTAAAAGAAAAACAAAACCTATGTAACCCAATCTCCTATATCCATTTGATATCATTTCTTCTACTGCCCCATTCGTTCCCAAATTACAGCAATATGAAGAAAACTTTCCTTATAAATTTGTTACTGTACTGATATTGCCAACATCATATGTTTCTTTTTTTTTTTTTTTTTTTTTTTTTGCCTCTGGGGAATAGGGAATTCAAGGAAGCCCCTTAAAATTTTCAATTAGTACTTTTCTGGACAAAAGAAATATATTCCTAAGTGGTGAACCATTCAGAGAAACTTTAAAAGAAAAATTTCTTTTAAAATTGACAAACTTTGGGGAAAAGAGAAAGGAAAGAAAAAATAACGTGTTCAGTGAACAACCTGAAAAATCAAAGGGTTAAAGGTAATTCTCCAGGTGATATATAAATGTCTCCAAATAGTTTCAAACACATGTTTGAGTATACCTCATTCTTTCTGACAAACATGTAGAAATAAATACGTGCACATCAAAGATATAAGATTGAACTCCAGCCCATAATTTTTCTGGAGCGGAAGTGAATTGGTGACCTGCCAGGCTCCCCATTTTTTTCTTTTTTTTTTTTTTTTTTTTTGCGGTACGCGGGCCTCTCACTGTGGCCTCTCCTGTTGCGGCGCACAGGCTTCGGACGCGCAGGCTCAGCGGCCATGGCTCACGGGCCCAGCCACTCTGCGGCATGTGGGATCTTCCCGGACCGGGGCACGAACCCGCGTCCCCTGCATCGGCAGGCGGACTGTCAACCACTGCGCCACCAGGGAAGCCCTCCCCTTTTTTTTCAATGTATGTTTTCAGTGTTACTTGAAGGGGACGTGGAAATACCCTTTGCCATTCTGTCAGTTTTACTGTAACACTTGTATTGAAAATGAGAATTTTCCATGCAATATTCCATGCAATTGATTTATTAAGAAATTATTGAGCATAATGCAAACTTTGAATTTATGTGCAATTTTGTCTGTGAAAACATTAGGTGAATGTAGGAAACTGCACCCAGCTGAACTGTACTCTGACATTACCGGTTTACACTAAGGCCATGCTTCTCATGAACTATTCCTGGCCAATGACTGAGTGCAGCAGAGATCTAAGGCAGGCCCATTCCTAGGAGATGGGGACTCATCTGACATGTCACCTTGGCTCAAAAATTCACTTTGCTGAAAATTTCTTAAAATTGCACTGAGGTCTAAGACTTTTCCTACCCCACCTCCTTTCTCTTCTCCACAGTGCCACTGCTTGTGCTGCAGTCTGGCAGCTCTCCTAGCCTTCTCTGGCTCTCTTCCCCTTTTCCCTCAAGTATTTTCCCCAGTAAATCTTTTGGTCATTTTATCCCGTCTTCACAGTTATTTGTCAGAGCACCAAACCTAACACAAGAACAAATGGGGCTGTAGATTTTAAAAAAATCGGCCATGTAATAATTGTTGAGGGTAGGTGATGATCTGTCTGACCCTCCACTATACTCTCTAAATGAATAGGAAGTCCATTATAGAGTCTATTTTGAACCTGTGGTAAAACTTCCACAGTGGAAAGTTCAAAATGGAAGGAAGGAAGGGAGGGACAGAGGAAGGAAGGAAAGAAAAGAATAACAAACCTGGATGAGATGGTCATTCAGGCTCAGCAGACCCTGCCTTGTGATCACTGGTTCATCATATGAGAACATGCATTTTAAAAACTAATGAACTGTGAAGGCTTCCTTTTTGTATATGTGGCCTTGAACAATACCCATTAGCAGTCACCCCTCATTTCTCCCTTCCCCAAGTCCTTGGAAGCCACTAATTTACTGTCTGTCTCTATAGATCTCTCTATTCTGGACATTTCATGAAAATGGAGTCGTACAATGTGCCTTTTATGTCCGGCTTCTTTCACTCAGCATAAAGTTTTCAAGGTTCATGTATGTTGTAGCATGTCTTATTCCTTCTAATGGCTGAATGATATTCATTGTATGAGTATATCACATTAATTTATCCATTTATCAGTTCACAGACATTTGGGTTATTTCAACTTTTTGGCCATTGTGAATAATGTTGCTACGAACATTTGCATCCACATTTCTGTATGAACATACATTTTCAGTCCTTTTGGGTGTACGCCTAGGAGTGGAATTGCAGGGAGATACCACAGCTTGCACCTTTCATGGAAATATATGCTGTAATATTTTAAATTAAATACAGTTGATTCTTGTTATTCATGGTAATTATGGTCTATACTCTCTGCAAATGCAGAATAATCAACTGTTGGGGCCCAGAGCAGATCACCCCAAGATACGGCCCAATAGTATATTGATTATTTTGATTTAAAGTTACTTGAGAAACAGCTGGTGGAAAAAAATTGATATAGAAAAGCATTCTGACCCCACTCTTTCTCCCTGAAAGCAGGAAATACATCTCCCATGTGAAAGTATCTTTCCTATAACAGGAGGATAGAAAGTATCCTTATTACCAGGATATGGAATTACCAGGTTATGGAATTCAAGACTAAGAAAGATGTATAAACAAACTTTGTTACTTCTTCATTAGTCTGCTACCCTAAGCACAAGGACCTTTATTAAATCTTCACAAATAATTATCTAAAAATGATATATAGACAGCCTGCTTTGGTCAGTTCAGGACTCCCATTTCTATGAGCTCTCCAGTTTGTATGTTTGTTTTCCTGTTTATCTGTCTTGTGTCAATTTAATTATTAAATCAGTCAGAAGAACTCAAGGGAGGTAGGAGGGAAATTTCCCTGTCCCCGACATAGCAAATTAGCAAACATTGAATTACCAGTCATTGCTTCACAAGAACAAGGTTAGGTTCCTGTGACTTTCTGGTCACAATTTTTCATCAACCTATCAATACATAAGCTTGCTCTATCTGTGTTTCTTTTCTTTTTTCTTTTTTTTTTTTGCGGTACGCGGGCCTCTCACCGTTGTGGCCCCTCCCGTTGCGGAGCACAGGCTCCGGATGCGCAGGCTCAGCGGCCATGGCTCACGGGCCCAGCCGCTCTGCGGCATGTGGGATCTTTCCGGACCGGGGCACGAACCCGCGTCCCCTGCATCGGCAGGTAGACTCTCAACCACTGCGCCACCAGGGAAGCCCTATGTGTGCTTCTTTTTAAAGACACCTCGTTTAATGAACAATATATAATTGTTCATTCACTAACACTGAACTCAAGGCCAACACCACTATACATAACATGCCTGCAGGCACCAAATCTAACACACGAGGCCGCACAGCTTTCTTATACACTTGAGGGCCATTTTAAGTAGTGAAACCATCAACAAAAACCACAAAAATGCAAAACACGAAGCACTAAACAGACCACAAAAAGGACTTTGTAAGGCAGTGCTGCCTTCTGCCTCAGCTGGGAATATGGGTATCAAGTGACTCAAGTTGTTTGACACTGTGCATGCCTTCCAGTGACCAAAAAAGCCCCATGTGTGTATTGATCTGGGAATTACAGATAAATTTTAGGGAGTAGGCAAATTCATAAGCATATGGTCAATTGTATTTTAAATGTACAGAAAAATATTGAGCAGCCTGGCACGCAAGACCTACCCTTGTCAAATCTTAACATTTTCTTACATTTACATCTAATCCTTTCTATACTTTTTTTTTAAGGAAATAAAATATGACAGACACAGTTGAAGCCCTCTGTTATTTTCTCTCCCTTCCTAGAGGCAACCACTATCCTGAATTTGGTGTTTATCATTATATATAGCTTTTGTATATTTACTATTTATATTTACTACATATGTAAGTATTCACAAATGGTCATTGTTTTGCCTACTTTTGAATTGTATGTAAATCATATCATACGTACTATGTCTCTGCTACTTGTTTTGTTTCCCCTTAACATGTTTTGGAGAATTATCCTTGTTGATACATATTGTCCTAGAGAATTTAGTTTTCTTGCTGCATAGAATGCGTTCATCTTCTTTCCTGCTGATGAACATTTATTTATTCTTATGTTTTGCTCTTTCACAAAGAGCTCTTTCTCTTTGCAAAGATTCTGTTAATGTCTCTTTGTGTTTGCATGCAATTGTTTTCTAGAATGTATATTAAGGAATGGAATTGGTGGATTATAAGAAATGTGCATTTTCAACTTGATTGGTTATTCCCAAATTTTTCTCCTTTTTATGCTTCTGTCAGCAATGAATGAGACAGTTGTCACTGCCTCATGTTCTCACCAATGCTTGCTATTGTTAGATTTAAATTTTGTTGCCAATTTGAAGGTTATGCAAGGGTATCTTACTGTAATATTATTTCGGGTTTCACTTATTGCTAGTGAGATTGAGCATTTTGTCCTTTATTGGCAATTTGGTTTTGTACTTCTGCTGAATTGTCCGATCAATAGCTTTTGCCTTTTTTTTTCTTAATGGATTGTTTGTCTTTTTCTTATTCACTTATAGGAGTTGTTTCTATATTCTGATACTAATCCTTTGCATATGAGATGCAAATATCTTATCTGCTATATGTAGTCTTTCAGGGATGGAGGCTGACAGGGGCTCTGCCATCTTGAATTTGGGTTCTTTACGGTAGACCTGGAGGTCATCATTACAGTTAGTCATAAAGGAAAAAAACATGAAAGCTTGTGCTTGAAATTTTTAAGTCTCCATGTGGGTGGTGGCATATATTACTTTCACTTATATTCCACTTCGGGAACATTGTCATATACCTACACCTAACTGCAAGGGAAGTTGGGAGATATGAACAATTTTGGTGAATACTTAGCAGTCTAATAGCATTTAACTTTCTTTCTTTCTTTTTTTTTTATGTACTACCCTCATCTGGTTTTAGTATCAGGTTTATAATCCTCATAAAATAGTTGTGGGTTGTTTCCTTGTTTTTCTACTTTCTGGAACACTTTGTATAAGACAGGGCTTATTTGTTCTTTGATTGGTAGCATTTTCTTATAAACCTTTCAGACGACAGGGGAGAGTTTTCTGGGGGGAACATTTTAAACTTCTGACTCAATTTGTTAAATGTTTACATTCAGGTTTTCTATTTTTTCTTGGCAAGCTATTTTTTTCCTACAAAAATGTACCTTTTGTCTAAATTTTTTATTTCTTGCCATAAAATTGCTTATAGGTATTTGCCCCTTATCTTTTTTCCTTGCTGAATCTTACTATCTGTTCCTCTGTTATTTTGCGGCCTTAACAGCATCCCACATGTTTGATGGGTAGATTTTAAGTTATCATTGTTATAAATGTCTTAATTTTTACATTTAATTCACTTCTGACCCACAATTATTTAGAAACTATTTTAAATTTCTAAATATACATATTATTTTCATCATATTTTATTAATAATTCTCTTTTAATTGCATTATGATCAGAAACCTTGCTACTGATTCTTTGGAGAAGCAAGAGATCATGGCTGTTAAGAGTATATGCCCTTGGGCTTCCCTGGTGGCACAGTGGTTAAGAATCCGCCCGCTTAATGCAGGGGACACGGGTTCGATCCCTGGTCCGGGAAGATCTCACAGGCCACAGAGCAACTAAGCCTGTGCGCCACAACTACTGAAGCCCGCGCACCTAGAGCCTGTGCGCTGCAACAAGAGAAGCCACCAGCACACACACCGCAATGAAGAGTAGCCCCTGCTCGCCGCAACTAGAGAAAGCCTGGGCAGCAATGAAGACCCAACACAACCAAAAATGAATTAAAAAAAAAAAAAGAATGACAGCTAATATAGATGTAGAAGAAAGGACAGAACTAGACAATAACCATTTTGGAACCCTTAAAGAAATGACTCTTTGAACCTAGGTCATCCATGAATGTTGAAACCATTAGATCAAGTGATGATGGGAGACAGGATGACAACGTACCCATTGCCAAAATACCACCCCACCAACTATTTGCTGGGAAAAAAAGGTAAACCATAGCATTGCAATGGTGGAACCTGAGTGTCATCTCTTTAACTCAGTTATTAATCTTACCATCCATTTTTAGTCAACAATCAGACATTATGTGCTTCCTAATGTATTGTGATGTGAAGCACATAGACTCACGAATGAAGTATTCGCGCTAAAAATATTTAACCTGAATCTAAACAAGCTCTAGACCTAAATTCTGGTTTACAGGACATACAAAGGGCAGAGAAAAAAGTTAAAACAATATCTAAAGAAAAAATTGGGCAAACCTAGAAGTGGGATACTCTACAATTATCTTCAGTATTTTAATGACACGAAAAAGTGATGGGAGGCCTTTATTAAGATAAAAGAGACTGAAGAGACAGAAAAGCCCCAAGTGCAATGCAATGTGTGATCTTTGATTAAATCTTAATTTGAATAAGCCAGCAGTAAATGACATGCTGGAGACAACTGGGAAAATTTTGATATTGATACAGTATTATATGATATTAAGGGAATCACAGTTAATTTTATTAGGGATAATCATTGTTTTGTGGTTATGTAGGAAAATTATTTGGAGTGAAGCATTATGATGTCTCTGTTTTACTTTAGGATAAACACCTCCTCCTTAGAAAGAAAAAGACAACAGTTCTGATGTATTTCCTACAGGATAAGCTATTTTTTTTTCTACTCAGGATGCCCTGTTTTACCTTCTCCATGTAACTGTTAAAATTGATGTCCATGTATATGTGCACATTTGCACATACATGGTCACCAATACCAATATTAAACATTTTTAATGGTGGCACATTGGCTGTTATAAATATATAAAGTACACATAAAACTGGGAGGATTCATATATATCATGGAGAAGAGGTTGGAAATCGAACTGTTAATGGTTGTTAAAGGGGACTTAACTATAAGAGTTCTATGTCTTTTTGAAAAAAGGAAAATACTAGAAGAAATATGACCAAATGCCAAAACTTATCAATTCAGGGTGATTAGAACATGTACTTGCACGTATCTTTTAAAATTTTCTCTCTGAACAAAAAAAAAGTGCATATCTGCAGACTACATTAGTTTGAACAGCAGTCCAATTTATCAGTTGATGAGTTCAGGCAATTTTCTTTATTTCTTTTTATCCTGAGTTTCCTCATCTTTAACATGGGGATAATAATAATACCTACTCCAGTAGGGTTATTGTGAGGGTTAAACAAGTTAATACGTGTGAAGCACTGAAGCATTGAGCCAGTGCCTCGCACAGAGTAAGCGCCTAATAAATATGAGATATTATGTGTTGAGACTTGCTTTGAGACCTAGTTTATTGTCAGTTTTGGTAAATTGTGTGCCTGAATAGAATGTTTGTTCTATTAATGTCAGGTGCAGGTATACACACACACACACACACACACACACACACACACACACACACACATTTGATCAATGTTGTTAATTGTGTTCAAATCTTCCACATTCTTTTTAATTTTTCATTTGCTTAATCTTACAACAGAGATATGTGCTATGATCACATACAATGATGGTGGATTTGTCAATTTATATTTATAATCTGTTAACTTTTAATACACGTATATGAGGCTATATTACTAGGTGCATTAACACGTTGTAAAATTTTCCTTTCTATTTGTTTCTTTAGTTATTAGGTGTCTCCTTTCTGTTATAGTTTATACTGCTTATAGCGCTTTTGATTTCTTTGAGGGGCTTATTTTAATATGGTTTCTTCAGTTTTGGTAAGTTTTTGTATAATATACCTTTTTTCATTCTTTTAATATTTTTAAGTCCTTAGTTTTAATGTCTTATTTTAAAAAGGCTGAATTTTTCTTTCTTTTTTCCCAATCTGATTATTGCTACGTTTTTATAGGTAGGGTCAATTACAGTTATCATGCTTTCTCATATGTTTGCATAAATTTCTCTAATTTTTGTGTTCATGTGTGTGATTTCTATTCATTCTGATTTTCTCTGTTCTCTTTGCTCCTTATATTTATATTTATTTATTTATTTTGCAGTACGCGGGCCTCTCACTGCTGTGGCCTCTCCCGTTGCAGAGCACAGGCTCTGGACGCGCAGGCTCAGCGGCCATGGTTCACGGGCCCAGCCGCTCCGTGGCATGTGGGATCCTCCCGGACCGGGGCACAAACCCGTGTCCCCTGCATCAGCAGGCAGACTGTCAACCACTGTGCCGCCAGGGAAGCCCTCCTTTTATTTTTTTAAACCTCCTAGTGGATTGATCAGCATTTGCTGTTCTCTTTTATTCCCCTTGATTGATTTGGAAGTTAAAAATTCCATTTCTATTCCTTTAATGGTTTACTTTAAATTTTTAACATGCATCATTCAACTTAACAAAAACATGAGTCATTATCTCTACTCTCCTATTAAACATAAAGTTTTTAGAACGCCTTAACTCTAATTCCTCTCTACTAATTTGTTGTAGTTTAGTTTAGTTCTCCCTAAAATAGTAATTATTATTATTGTTGGTTTTTTAACTCCCATTATTCATCATTATTATTATTATATATTTGTGTAGATAGTATTTATTTAAATTTATCCACTTCCTTCCAGGTTTCTTTGCTCATGGTTCTTTCTTGTATCTTGTTCCTTCCAGTAGAACACCTAGAAATTCTTTCAGCTGGACTTTGTTAGTGGTATTGCATTTGTCTTAAAGTGTCTTTAATTGAGTCTTATTGTTCAATAGCTGTATAGCTGTGCACAGAATCATAGCACAGTTATTTTCTCTTAGTGTTTTGATGTTATTATTGTACTGTCTTCTGGATTTTATTGTTGCTATTAAGAAATCTGTTGACGGGAATTCCCTGGTGGTCCAGTGGTTAGGATTTGGCGCTTTCACTGAGGGGGCCTGGGTCTGATCCCTGGTCAGGGAACTAAGATCCTGCAAGCTGTGCAGCATGGCCCAAAAAACAGAAAAGAAAAGAACCCAGAAATATGTTGACACTCTAATTTTAGGTAGTTGTCCTTTATAGGTAATCCCTGTTTTCTTTTTTCTCTCTGGTTTTACATAAGATCGTTTTTATTTTTTTTGCACTTGGTCTCCAGAATTTTTACTAGTATATGTGTGAATTTCTCTTGATATAGCTTTATTTTTATTTATCCTATGCCATTATCATTTTACCTCCTGAATATGACCATTCATATTTTCTAACAATTATGGAAAGTTCTCAGCTATTATCACTTTGAATATTGCATCTCCATCCTAAATATCTATAGTATGTATGCTAGACCTTGTCATTCTATCCTCTAAGTCTCCTATCTGCTCTTATAACACTGTATGTCTCTATGCTGCATTCTAATATCCTCAGATTTATTTTCTACTTTGCTAATTCTCTCTTCAGCTATATCAATCTGCTAAATAATTGAACTCCTTGAGGGTTTTAAAAGTTAATCACTTAATAAAATAAAAAACTGATCAGGTGGAAGTTCAGGTGTTTATAATTGAAAAATGACAATGCTAACAGAGTAAAAACAATGACCAGATAACACCTCTCCATCTAGGTGTTTGGAACAAGACAGAAAGAAGTACACTCTGCAGCCATAAGAATAATTAAACATAGTACCCTTGACTAATGTGAGTGACTACTGCTTCTTTGACAGTTATAACTCCAGCCATGCTTTAATACTCCTGCTTTTTACATAAAAATTATCAAGATATTCAATCACCAGATTTCCTCCGCTCCTCAACAACATCAGATCTAGAACCAACACCTGCTTTCTTAAACCCTGCTTAGTTCACCAAGTTCAAGTACAAATTCTATAATAAAGCCCTCCAACAACTGCTCTGGTGTACATTCTCCTTTGCTATAGCAAGCTAGATGAAGCTAGTTTTTTTTGACTGCAGGTGTGTTCCTAGTCTTTGGTTAATGGGTTTTACCATACTATGTTTTTAAGTTCTAAATGTTCTATTTAATAATTTTGTGATTCTGATTGTTCTGTCTTCAATTCTGATTGTGTTTTTTTCTGTCTTATGTTTTCTATTCCTTCCTTTGTGGCTCTAGTTATTTTAAACATACTTAATTTTATCCAATCCAACTCTGTCCAACACTGGTCTTAATTAAAGTTCTAGGGATAGTGATACCATCCTGTTGTTTATTGTTTGCTAATTTTTGTTCAAGATGGATTCTTTCTCTGTGTGTTTTATAATTTTCTGTTGTAATCCCATCTTCATTTTGAGACTGCTTCCAGAGTAAATTTGTATTTGTTTCTGCCAGGTGCACTAGGGATATTACCATCCCTATGCCAACTATTTTTTGTCAGTTTATTTTTTTAGTTGGATTTTACACAGAGTACAAACACCCTTTTAAAGTATGTTTGATGAGATCTGACAAATGTATACATTTGTGGAACCATCACCACAGTCAAGATATAGAACACTGCATCACCCAAAGAGTTCCCATGCCAGCCCAACTTTTAAGATATTATATCATTTTGGGGATGTCTGGACCAGGTAGCTAGTATGAGGTATATATGTGAAGCCCTTAACACCATGAGGGTTGGGTCTAGATTGTAACTTTTCCAAAGAGATTTTCTTTTAAACTCTGAACCCAGTTTAAGGAAAACAATCTTTCTTGTTATCTTCCTGTTTACTGGTAGGAAGACATTCCCCTCCAATCCAGCCTTTCAGTGTGGTGTAGCTCTTTGACAGTCTGGTATTTTGTACGTATCTTAGATACATCTTCCTGCCTTATATGGCCCCAAGGCCTCAAAGTCCTGTCCCTGGTGGGCATTAAACTCAAATGTCATGGTTAGGAAGACTCACAAGTCTACTGCTCCTGTTTCAGCTACCAGGTTACTGCTCTGGTTTCTAGTACGCTGCCCCTTCCCTTTTTGATTCATACATTTTATTGAAGTATAACATACATATAGAAAAGCACACAGATTATAAATATATAACTCAATATCTTTTCACAAGTGAACATACCTATGTAACATGTACCCAGATAAAGAAAAAGAACATTACTAGAAATCTCCTAATATCCTTTCCAAACACTATTTCCTCCCAAGAAGAATCATTATTCTGACTTCTAGCATCATAGATTAATTTTGCCTACCTTTGAACTTTGTATAAATGCAATCACAGCATACATCCTTTTGAATCTGGCTTCCTTTGCTTATCATTGTATTTCTGAGGTTCACTCGTATTGTTTCTTGGAGTTGTAGTTTGTTTATTCTCATTGTTGTATATTATTTCACTGCATGAATATAACAGGATTTATATTGTAGGTGGACATTTGGTTTGTTTCCAGCTTTCCTCTTTGCTTTTGGAGCCTGGGATTTCCCTTTCTTTCTTTCAAGCTCTGCTGTGTATTTAGTAGGATTTAAAAAGCATTTCCTGCTCAGCAGTTCTGTATGATCTGTGTCAAGATATGTTTTAGGTTTTTCAGACTGCCAGATTTTCAGACATGTAAGTCATATATTTCATTTTTTGTTGAAAATCTTGATTCTCACTTGATTTACTGATGACAGTTCTTCAGACTGCTGTTGGTAGAAATGGTTTTGATTCCTGTAAACAAATAGTGAGTAAACACATGTGGGAGGGTAGAGATGAGATATGTAATTTATCTTGTAGGCTTTATCTCTTGCCTGGGTTGGATACTGCATATGCAAGGGTAGTTAAATGTTAATCAGTGTAAATATTGAAAAGGCATGTTAAAGAAATGGGTGATTGAAGACAAACAATAGTAAGAAGTGTAAGTGTGGATGTGACTGTTTGGGTCCAGGATCTCCTGGCTAGTTGACACTGGGAATTGGTTCGTTTTTGGTTTTTTTTTTCTGTAGCGCCATGCGGCTTGTGGGATCTTAGTTCCCCAACCAGGGACTGAACCTGGGCCCTCGGCAGTGAAAGCACGGAGTCCTAACCACTGGACCACCAGGGAATACCCAGACACTGGGAATCTGAAATGAGAGGGAGCCTCTCTTAATGGCTCACTGGTATGTTATCAACATGTTGCCTGAAGAGCCACTCCAAAGTGGGCCTGCTTTTGCCCTGCAAAAGTAATTGTTCTACTAGATCAGTGGTTCTCAACCTTGGGCAATTTTGCAACTTCTGGAGACACTTGGTCAGCACGCTATTGGTGTCTAGTGGGTAGAGGCTGGGAATGCTGGTAAACGTCTTACAATGCACGGGACAGCCCCTCTACCCATGCCCCCAGTGAAGAATTTTCCAATGGACCTAGAGATTATCATACTAAGTGAAGTAAGCCAGATGGAAAAAGACAAATATCATATGATATCACTTATATGTAGAATCTGAAAAAAAAAAAAGATACAAATGAACTTATTTACAAAACAGAAATAGACCCACAGACATAGGAAACAAATTTATGGTAACTCAAGGGGAAGGTGGGGAGGGAGAAATTAGGAGGATGGGATTAACATATACACATTGGTATATGTAAAATAGATAACAAACAAGGACCTACTGTAGAGCCATAGCACAGGGAACTATATTCAGTATTTTGTAATAACCCATATGGGAAAAGAATCTGAAAAAGAATATATATATATATATATATATATATATATATATATATATATAACTGAATCACTGTGCTGTACACCTGAAAGTAACATGACATTGCAAATCAACTATACTTCAATTTAAAAAAAAAGAATTTTCTGGCTCCAAGTGTTAATAGTGCTGAGGGTGAGAAACTCTGTACCAGACTTAGGGACTAGACTTAGCCTCTAAATCAAGATATATTTAAATAAACACTATCAATTACCTTTCAAAAAATGATAGCACCCCAGTGGCACATTCTACGATTCTATCCAAATTCTGATAATCTGTGATAACCATCTCATACTTGGCTTACTCCAATTCTTTTTAAAACTGCAATGGTGGGTTCTGCAACCACTAAATCCTTTCAGAGTTTGAATGAAATCACTTGTATCTCACACTAATGTAATTAGATACGTACAGCAATTTATTTAGAGCCACTAAAAATTAAACAACAAAAATCGCCTATGATTTATGCCCTTATTTTAGCTTTATTATTGAAAGTTCCAAGGCCGTGGAGTAAATCAGCCGCACAAATGGACTGGGACAGATTTCGATGTTGTGCTTTGTAATTAGACTATAGGTATTCTTTATCTTTGTTGTCATATTTTTGCAGCTCGAATTTAGGACAAAAGAAAATTTTGTTATTTCTCCAATGGAAGTGACGATCTACATTTGTCTCTTCTTCCTCCAGGCAACACAGACTACCATTTAGTCTTCTGATTCATTTCCCCTGGAAAGCTGGGAAGAAGTTTTATGATATTATTGGTTTTCTAACTAGTGTTTTCATTGTAATGCTATTACTGAACCAGTGTTGTGATAAATGGTCTGTTTATAAGGGGAACCACTTTTACAAGTAGAAAATTAGACACGCTTCTGCTTTGCAATAACAATAAAAAACCACAGTGAAAAAATATTCTCCAGTTTATTCCCATCTGTATCAGCAGGGAAGCTTTAGAAGATGGCTTTCTCCCTAAAGTCTTCTAAACACAGTTACTGCCTGTGGGTACCAGGTCAGAATGCTGTTTTCCTCCAGATCCTGTTCAAGACCAATCCATTTTAAGTTACCGTAACCGTGGGCCCTTTAAGAAAGTCAGGCACTTTAAACCCCACCCCTCTGCTAACTTGTAGCAGTAGGTCCTCTTTCTGAGGCAGTTGGTGATAAAGCTGAGAGCCAGCTTACCCCCTGCTTTGCCTGGAAGGAATGTTTCTAAGTAAGCTTGAAAAGTGGAAGCTTTAAGATACTGTGGGATAGGGAACAATGGAAACTTGTGAAGTATGGAAGCCAGACTGGCTCTTAAGATTCTATCACGGTGCTGGATAAAGTGGAAAGAATGCTGTTAAGTCTGAGTTTCGCCTTGTGGCGCTGCTCCCTGCTAGCATTGCTCCTCCATTTCACCCAGCAAGTGAGTTTTCCAGAAGCCGTTTCCAATTTAACGAGCTGCTTGTCTCATGTAGCAGATCCCCAAAAGGAAAAGTCAGCGAGAGGAGTCAGTTTCAGTGAAAATTAAACTGGATCACTTCTAACAGAATTATTTACATTGGTTGTATGCTTCTGAAGAGTAAAGCCAGCTCTCTAGTTTTCTTTTTGTTCCTGCTACAGCAACAGTGGCTAAGTCCAGAAGTCCTCTAGTACTAAACTAAAAAATAATTAGGAGAAATTTGGGGCTTAATTGCAGTTGGCATTTTGGAGCTGTCTGCTAGAAGCAGCCATCTTGGTAAAAGACGATGTCATTTGGAACACTTGGAGGTTTCAGTTTACTCCCGGGTACCAGTTTTCATTAGCCATTGAATAACAGTGTAATCATTAAGTCAAGTTTAGGTTTAAAGATAATGGAGGAGTTGGAATAAAAATCATTAAAGCCACTTCTTTATTCTTCCTAACACTTTATAAACTTTCCCCAGAGTGCAAAACAATAAAAAAAATTTTACACTTTATTTTTTCCTATTTTTTGTTTCCATGTGTTTGTTCTTCCGTTGGCTACGCTTGGATAATAAAACTAGTCTGGTCAGTTTCATTTTCTGATTTTTATACATAAGTGAAAGCTGTTTTGTGTCAACCGTGTAAAGTGTTTAGAATCATCTCACCTGCTGGGCCAATTTCCTGTAAGCCTTTGTTTGGGAGGGGAGAGGGGAAATACAAGTTTTGATTTTGAATTTCTTATGCTTTTCAAAACTAGAACCCTGAATTAGACCACAGTAGCATAATTACTCTGTTTTATTTTTGACCTACTAAACTTTCCTACAAGTGGGCTAAATGATCGTAAAGAAGAATGATGGTTATGTTGTATTCCCACTTAATCACCACTATTAGTATAGCCGAATGCTCTGTCTGCAGTTACTTTGGAAAATTGGCACTTAAAAGAGACGTTTTAATCCACAGAAAGTGCTTCTCTTTTTTTCTTTTGGGATTAGATAAATGTTACTGTCTTAATCCTATTGCGCTACAGGTCCTGGCATTGTCTGCAAGATGCAGAGAGAGAAAAAAAGTTGCACCTTGTTTAAACAATTGCGCGCAGTGTGGTTTACCAGATTAGGAGGAGGAGGAGTAGAGAGGGCGGCGTGTCTTTTCTGCAAATTTTTTCTTAACGAGGTTAACCTGTGGCTGCTGTCGCCTCGCCCTACTCGGCTCCTTGCAGGGTAACTTTCTGTTCTGTGAGCGCTATCCGAAGCTTCCCAGGCAAGCTCACGGAGATCAAACTAAAAGGGCTGCGTGTATGTCTGAAACAGACAGAGGGAGACAGGAGCACACACTGTCGGCGGAAGATGGGGCCACGGGCTCGGCCGGGGCTGGATACCAGAGCCGGGCTGACCTTTCCACGTGTCCCCAGCACCTGCGAGGCTAGTGGGTCGTTAGGTTTCCTTCTCCCAGGAGCTGGCTTGAGCCCGGAAGAGGATGGGCGGCCTCGGGCTTAGGTCAGGGGGCTGGGAGGCCCACCCTCGTAACACTTGTGGCCGGCGAGCGGCTGGCGCGTAGGTTGGCCTGGCCTTCCCGCCCCGGCCGGGCCCGCGCTTCCCCAGCCGTCCGGCGCACGCCAGGAGGAGGGCGGCTGCGGCGGCGGCGGCGGCAGCGGCGGCGGCGGCGGAGGGGGGCGGGTCTCGGAGCTTTCGGCCGGCTTTGCAGGGCGGCCTAGCGAGCGCGCCAGGCCCGGCTGGAGCGCGCCCCAGTGCAATACTGCCCGAGCCCGGGCGGGGTCTCTGTTCGCTGGCAGAGGAGGTCCCTTGGCAGCGGGAAGCTCCCTCTCTTTCTCTCGCAGCCACTCCGAGTCTGCGCCCTGCTGCCAGGCTCCCAGCTCGGCGCTCCCCTGTGCTCGACCGGCGCCCACTCATTCGCAGCCCAGCCTTCGCCGCCGCCGCCTCCCTGCTCCTCCTCCTCGTCGTCTCCCCAGCCCGCCGCGGCCATGGCGGACAGCGCCAGCGAGAGCGACACGGACGGGGCGGGGGGCAGCAGCGGCAGCTCGGCCGCCATGCAGTCGTCTTGCTCGTCGACTTCGGGCGCCGGCGGCGGCGGTGGCGGCGGGGGAGGCGGCGGCGGTGGGAAGTCGGGGGGCATTGTCATCTCGCCGTTCCGCCTGGAGGAGCTCACCAACCGCCTGGCCTCGCTGCAGCAGGAGAACAAGGTGCTCAAGATCGAGCTGGAGACCTACAAACTCAAGTGCAAGGCGCTGCAGGAGGAGAACCGCGACCTGCGCAAAGCCAGCGTGACCATCGTGAGTGTCCCCCACGGGCGCGCCGCAGCGCCGACCTCCGCCCGCCCCCGGGAGACGCTGCGCCCAGACCCGGGCGGCCCCCGGGCTCCCCGAGGCTCCCGAGGACCCGCAGAGAGCACGCTCCCTGCCAAGACCCGCTGGCCCCGGAGGGTGGGGGAGAGGGAGGTGTCCCTTCGGGGCCGCGCGGGTCTGCCCTCCCCGGGTCCAGGCCCCTCGCGGGGTGCGGGAGGAGGCTGCTGGAACCACCACCCGCGTTTCCTTGTCGCCTCTGGGGAGGAGGCCCCTCCCGGGCGGAGCTGGAGGCCGGCGGCGTGGCTGGGGAGGCGGGGTGGGACTTTTTTCAGTCCTAGTTTGCTTGAGGGGTGCGTTCAGAGCCCGGGAGCCCTAGGCAGAGGGAGAGGGAGGAAGCCGGGGCCTGTTCCGGGGGCCTGCGTTGGGGTTCGGGGGGTGCGCAGCTGGGCTGGGTACTTCGCTGGCATCAGGACGGCGCTATGGCTGGATCGCCCGGGGAGGGGGCGGGAGAGAGTGGCCGGGAATCCGGGAAGTGGAGTTTTTCTGGCCAGGATCGAGAGGGAAGGGCGGGTACCGGAGCTAATGCTCCCACCTCCGTTGGAAGCCCTTTCCTTGGGTGGGGGGTGGCGGCGGCGGTGTACAGCCGGGAGAATGCAGCATCTTATACCGGCCTGGACAGAGTGAAGGCTACGAAGCCTGAACCGGCCGAAACCTGGGTGAAGGGCATCGACTGACTCCCTTGCTGAGCAAGATGTACGTGTGTTTGCTTCATTGGTGGTGGAGTGTCTAGGGATATTTTGCCTCGGAGTCCGGGCTGTCTGTTCTGTTTCCACCTGGCCTCCAGAGGCGCCCCCGAAGAGGGGAAGTTTAGGGGTGTAGGTCTCCCTTTTAGTGTAGCAGGCCTTTAGAAAGGCCACTATTAGCTATGGTGAGGCGAAACATAACTGGAAAAAGTACATTGTGTGCTCTCACCTACCATCCCTGCCAGCTAGCCACATCATTAACTTCCAGGATCCCCCTACAGACAGCCCTGTTGAGATCAAAACAGATTCACAGCCAGGAGGAGAGAGGAAAGTGTCAAGAAACCAAGGGGATAAATTGCTATTGCTGCTGCAGAATAGCTGATTAGGCTGAACCTTCAAGTGGAGAAAAAGGCATGAACTTGGGGGCAGATCAAAGATCACGACCCTGGAAAGGAAATGGGGCGAGTTTAGGATGCCCCTGTGCCAGGAAAAAGTCTTCAGTGGAGGAGGGAGTGTGTGTATGCTCCCCCCCCAGTGCTAGCTCACACTTGGGAACTGGATGGCATTCTGAATTTGCTTAGAAAGCAGGTTTTCACCCCAGTTTCAGTGTGATGGGCAGCCTAACTAGAAATTGATTGTTGAAAGACACTCCGCATGCTCAAATCCAGCCCTGGTGGATGGCATTGGAGCCATATGCATGTGTCTGCAGACTGTAAAGTTCTTGAAGTGCCCTTTTGGTAGGAAGGGGGAGGAATTTGCAGAGGCAGCCGCTTCCAAGCCTCTTGAGTAGCTTTTTTGGCTGAGAGAGATGTCTACGGTGAGTGGGGGTTTGAGAAGAGGGAGAAGCTGGTGGAAGCAATTTAGTTAAGGTTGGAGTTAGTAAATGAGAGGGTTCGTTGGTCTCTTGGAGAATGTGAACCACCAAAAGCAGCAACACTTACACGAAACAGAATCTCTGGCTTCTTGCGTACTGTGAGCAATTCAGGCTGTTTTTGTTTGGGAGGGAGGATGGGGGGGGTGGAGAGACTAGGAAAGGGTTATCTGTTTGACACCTGGCCATATTAAAAAGTAGGTCTGTAAATTGTACACCACACGTTGGCTTTGCATGGACAAACACATTCGTTCCTGGTGTATAAGATCAGAATCCTCTGAATACTTGGCGAGAAGAGCGTGCGAGGTGGTGGCTTCCTTGGTACTTCCCGCAACTAAAACTGACATTTCACCAAATACGCCTTGTGAAATGTTCTGTGGCCTCACTGAGTCAAATTTTAAAATTGTTTTAGATGACAGCCTATACGTACCAGAAATTTCTCCATGCTTCTTTAATCTCTGATTAATATAATCAGGGAAACAAATAAAGTGCCTGTGGTTTCCTGAGTTCCCTAGTACTTGGCAGGTGTTACTAAGGCAAATGCAGAGGAGAGATTCCTTTCAGCTTTTGAGAGTTAGAGTTAACTGACCTAGGACGCAGATGGTGTTTGGGGGGTTTGACCTCTAGGGTGTGTAATTTGCGAGGAGAAATGTGTGCGACCACATGAACTGGGTCTGTGGATGTAAGGATTCCATTGAACAACACTGTCATAGTCTATGTCAAGGTTAAGCTGCACAGCCCCTGACAACTCTAACTGACATATAGCCCTTGCTGGTAGCTGCCCAGGAAGTGTTTGACAAGGTCTAGATATTCAATTAAGTGAAGGCTTTGCTAGATTTTTCACTTTCGAGTTTATTTGAAGGGAAGATGGTACCAGAATCCTATTAGTACTTGCCTTCATGGCTCTCACTAGTTCCTCTAATTGTGATATTAACTTTCATGTTTTGAACACAAAAGGCGATTATGGATGTCTTTCATTTTCCTTGAACGTATTCAGGAAGTTACCTTGCTAATCAGCTACACCCTGGGAAGAGAGCAGTGTGCTTTTATTAAAACTGTTTTTTAGAGTAGTTTTAGGTTTGCAGAAAATTTAAGCAGAAGGTGCAGAGATTTCCCCAATATTCCCTGCCCTTCCTCCCATCCTCCATTATCAACATCCCCCATCTGAGTGGTACATTCGTTACAATCAATGACCCAACATTGAAACATCTTAATCACCCCAAGTCTATAGTTTACATTAGGGTTCACTCTTGGTGTTGTACATTCTGTGGGTCTGGGCAAGTGTAAAATGACATGTAGCACCATAATAGTATATAGAGCAGATCCGGTGCCCCCAAAATCCCCTGTGCTCTGATTTTTCATCTGTCCCTAACCCCTGGCCACCACTGATCTTTTTACTGTCTCCATGGTTTTGTCTTTTCCAGAAAGTCATATAGTTGGAATCACACAGCCTGTAGCCTTTTCACATTGACTTCTTTCACTTAGTAATATGCATTTAAGTTTCCTCCATGTTTTTTCATGGCTTGATAGCTCATTTCTTTTTAGTGTTGAATAATATTCCATTGTTTGGCTGTACCACAGCTTACTCATCCATTTACCTACTGAAGGACTTGGTTGCTTCCAAGTTTTGGCAGTTATTAATAAAGCTGCAGTAAACATCTGTGTACAAGTTTTTGGGTGGACAGAGGTTTCAGCTCATTTGGGTAAATACTAAGGAGCACAATTACTGGATGGTATGGTGAGAGTGTGTTTATTTTGTTGAGAAACTGCCAGACAGTCTTTTTGAAGTGGCTGTAGCATTTTGCATTCCCACCAGCAATGAATGAGAGTTCCTGTTGCTCCACGTCCTTGCTAGCATTTGATGTTGTCTGTTTTGGATTTTGCCCATTCTAATAGGTGTGTAGTAATATCTCATTATTGTGCCCTCTTTTTTTAAGCCAAGTCCAAAGGCCCATGGAAGTTCTTAACCAGTGGTCTTTTCTGTCTCTTTTGGTATATAGGCGTTTACTCTGGTCCAGCTACCCATTTAGTAAAGGACTGGCTTCATGGGTCTGTGTTCTCCGCATTTGTATGATAGAGGTAAACGTCATCTTTGGGGAAGAACCAACTGTACGAGGCCCTTCATCCAGGTCCACAAGTGTCTGGTGTTACCACTTGCCCCCGGTGTGTTTTCTTTGGCTTAGAGGTGGAATGGAATGTTTTGAGTGATTATCTGATTTCTCCCAGTAAATCAGCAGCGGAACCAGACTGCTTATTATCGATCATAATTTCTCCTTTGGAGTGGAGAAAATAAACAACAAATGCTCAGTCACGCTGTTGAGTAGTTTTTAGATGTTAGACTAAGTCTATCTGGCTTGTCCTGTGAGTTAAAGTGTAATCGGAGACTGTCTGACTCAGTGTAGTGAGATGTGTCCAGGGGTCGCGGTCTCTGAGAAGATGAGGAAATGCAATTGTGGGCAGTAATTGAATGGCTTGTAAGTTCTGGACTAGTTTCTCAGGGTATAAGCAGGGTCTCATACTTGGCGTGGCTAGTTCTCTAAGGTGTGTTTTCTATACCACTTCAGGCCTTCGCCATGTGTTTGGTTAGAAAATAAATACCTATGTTAAATCACTAGAGTTTAGTTGTCTTTTTCTATCTATAAAATTAGTCTTTCATTATAGAAGTTTAGGGAAATAGAGGAATACAAAGGCATTTTGAAGTTATAGTAGAAAAACATGTTAGTACGGCATGATTAGAAAACCTGGCTATTTTAAACATCAACAGTGTAATGATTTCATTAACCAGTAAAAGCCACCGTATAGTTAATATTGTGGATTTTGGATTATTTGTTCTGGAAGCCTAATACATTATTTTCCATTTTTTAAGACTTAGTTTTGGCAGACTCTGTGAAGCTATCAGATCAACATTGCCCTTATAAAAAGGTGTAGTGTGTGTCATTTTTTTTTTCCTGCTTTAAAACTTTTTTTCTTAGGTTCTTATGGTAACACCCAACTTTAGACACAACTCTGAGAAAAGTATGACCTCACAGTTAGGTCTAATCATACACAAATCCAGTCTTCTTAAGGAGGCTATTCTTAGATTTCTTCTATATGTTTCATATAATCTCTTTGTATTTGATTAAAAAACAAATCCCCACAAAACCGTAGAGGACAGTTGTGACAGTCTTTTCTAGTGCTTTTATTTATTTTGCTGAGGATGGGGAATAGTTCAGAGAATCACCAGTATCTAGTTTGTGGTGACTCTTGTTCAAGACCAGAGACACTGGTCTGAAGCAGAAATCCAAGCTGGCCGTTGCTGGCTCACAGATTTCCAGTGGCTTCCATTGCCTTCTGGATCCAGGTAAACTTCCTGTGGTTTACCAGGCACTGTGTGCTCCAGCCCCTGCTTGCTTCACAGACACACCCCTCACATTCTCAAAGCTCCCACTCTGCTGAACTGCTGGTTCCTGGAATTTCAGTAGATTTCTCTGGCTTCTCTAAGATGTACCTCCTGCCCTTAAATGTCCTTTCCTACCCCTTCACCTAGTAAATGCAAGTAGACTATACTTCCTCCCCGACCCCAGCGTGCGCTGGCACTGCCTGTTTACTAGCCACACGCTGGGTTACGTGCCCATTCATGAGACCGCCCCTTCTCCAGGCCCCCATCACATAGGTCTCCCCTTTGGGAGATGGCAGATGTGTTCATTTCTTCAGGGGCAGAATTTGCCTTGTTCACTTCCGTTCCTCAGTGCTTGGCATGCAGTAGACACTCAAGGGGATGTTGGGTTGACCGCAGAGGCATTGGGTGATGAGGTGTTTTTGTTTTGTTTTGTTTTTTACTGGGCAAGGGCACCAAGACTGTCTCCTGACCTTGTGCTCATAGAGCTGCTCTGCTGCCTGCGTCCGGAACAACAGCAAACGCCATCCTCACCATCGTTGGACGGATGAGTGGATATATTGTACACTTTGGTGGAACACTACAAATCAGTGTGTGTCCCAAGCCTTTGCTTTCTAACTATGGATGATGTTGTAGGCTACTTTGTAGCATATACCTAGGCGTTCGTGATACATTTCACCTCTAAAAGGGGACAAAGTGTCTTTGGGTTCACCTTTCCAAGGGCTTTGTTGGAAGTGTTCAGATTTGCCATCTCAGTTTTGGTGATGGTGGCAGGTCACTCCAGGTGTTTCTTATAACCGTATTTAATGTTGAAATGCCCCACAGTGGCTTCTGGGAAACAAGCATGGCCGTCAAGGGTGGGGAGGCATCGGGGCAATTACCAGGCACCTGAATCTCCAAACCGAGGAAGTTGGCAGCAAACAGGATGGGGAGACTTGCTGAATTCTGTGGATTTCCACACGTGGCTTGCAGAGTGGAGTTCGGGGGGTTGATAGAGTGTCACACTCAGTGTGTACTTGCATTCATTTTTCTTTTTTTCTTCTTTTTTCTCAAATTATGCCTTGCAGCATTTACACCTAGAAATGCTAATCTGAGCTTTTAGACTCATACAGCCAGGTTGAGCAAGGAGTAACAGTCACCTTCCTTGTTCCCTCAGTGGATAGGTGTTGTATTTTGTTTTCAGTCACCGTGCAGTTGCTTTTAGATTGATTGATCATCAAAGCTAGCGAAGTAAATGTTCACAGGTTCAGGGTGTGCTTTCTTGGTGGTGGTTGAAATTTTCTTGACAGGGGAACGAATGTTCTGGAAGATATTTCTAATCATCAGGATCTTGGAGTGGGGTTAACTTGCAGACTCTTCCTATTTTACTTCTCCAAGGCTGTCAGATTTTCTTATCTTTGATGCTTCTCAAGCCCACAGCTGTGGATTTTATCCCTATTTACTCCTACCAGTAAATTGCAGATGTCACACTGTGTAGGCCTTCTCTTTCAGGGAGAGTATTAATATTAAACAAAGGGTTAATAGTTTGATGGTTATTTAGAATGAACTCACCTCCTTACTTATTATTAGTCCCTAGATTCGATGCATGGGGTGCAGTTTGGTGATTAAAGTTCATTTTAATACTCACTCGTTTAATGCTGGGGAATTTTCACCTCTTCAGTATGGCACGGAATGGCGTGTGATAAATACAGCCTGAAATAGGATTCAACCTACAAGTACTTGGGAACTGCCTACTGTGTGCCAAATACTCTGAAATACCCAGAAGGAATGTAAGGCCTTCTCCAGCAGGATTGCACTTGACTTGCATTCAGCTCGGCCCCAGCTGGGTGCTGTAGGGAATTCAGAGCAGAGGGAACGGTCCTTCCCTCTCCAGCACTTTGCAGCCCAGAGAGTTGTGAAATGCAGAAATAACCAACATACAAGTGGAAACAAGAAAGGTAGTTCAGGCAGACTGGTGCCAGGGTTCCAGGGAGGGCTGGCTTACCTTCCACCTTCCAAAATGAAGTTCATCTAATGCGGTGAATACATCTGAGGAAAACAATGTGTCATATTCACTCACAGTTCGATTAGCTTGGAGTTTGTTTTTATTTTGTAAGGCAGAGATGGGGAGAACTGTTGCTCAATTTGTCTGTCCAGGTGGCACCGAAAGGCTTTTTGTTTGTTTTTAATTTTCTTTTTATGTGCTGATGATTGAAAAGAAATGGCATTGATGTTTTTAATTTCATAATTTACATCTGCCTGTAGATCAAAATTATGTAGGTGGTTTTTTTCATCTATTCCTGTTACACTCTGGGGCCCACCCACTTTCCTTACATGGAAATTATTGGATGGACCAAATTTCTTAAGTCTTTAATGGGAAACTGTGTTTACCTTAAAGTTAATTAGAGATACTAGTTTATGGACAATTTCAAACTCCAGTTTTTTAAAAAAGCGGTGTTGATTGATGGCATAATCTTCCACGCATCTGTTCCAAATCAAACCAGCCTCTGTGGGTGCCAGGTTTGTGTCACCAGTGAGCTGGTTAATACCCTTCAGGGCGTCTCAGGGCACTTGGGATCAAATGAGGCCATTCGCTGCTAAGGAGCAGAGTTGGCATATTCAGCTAGACAGACGTAGCTCATAATTCAAAAAAGTTTTCCATAGGAGGAAAGAGGAAAGTAAAAGAATGAAAACATGGAGTATGGGTGAGCTAAGGAGAGTTCTTAGAAATCTAGTACCTGTATTAAACCCTTCACGTGTTTCTTTCCTTAGTGAACAGTCTTGTGCAGTCAAGGTTTTTGAGACTGAATTAGAAGGGCTAAAATAGTCTTGAGAGAAAAATTATTTGGTGTTTAATTATAGGAAGAGCTTCTCAACTCATGAAATTATTTGCATGTAAGCAGGGGTTTTTTTTTTTCAATTATCCCAATATACCAACTCAAATAATAACTTTTATTCTATTGAGATTTTTGTTTTTGTTTGGGTTTTTTTGTTTGCTTTTTGTTTTTGTTGTTGTTCTTCACTAGGCAGGCCTTAATTTATCTAAACAGACATTTGCTAAGAGTCAAAACATTGTGTCTCTGCTTCGTTTAGTAGCTCCCGATTATAGAAACACAAAAATTTGAGGAAAAAAATCGGTTAGATGATTTTAACGTCTTTGTTAATCAAAGAATACAATTTTGAGTATATGTACCATAAAGCAGAGGTTTGGACTTCTTTAGGTCCAAATCACTACCTGGTAAGGTGCCATGTCCTTTGAAAAATATATTAAGTATTTCACATCATTTTAAACCTTCAGTGCGTGTAGCTTATTATTGAGAAATACCCTAAGTACCCAGAGAAGAGGGCCAGTGACTTTTTTTTTTGGTAATTTTTCTTTTTTTTTGGTGGTAATATATACACGACATAAAAGTTACCCTTTTAACCTTTTTTTTTTTTTTTTTTTTTTTTGCGGTACGCGGGCCTCTCACCGTTGTGGCCTCTCCCGTTGCGGAGCACAGGCTCCGGACGCGCAGGCTCAGCGGCCATGGCTCACGGGCCCAGACGCTCCGCGGCATGTGGGATCTTCCCGGACCGGGGCACGAACCCGTGTCCCCTGCATCGGCAGGCGGACTCTCAACGACTGCATCACCAGGGAAGCCCTAAAATTTGTGTATTTTTTATAGGAAAAATTTAGTCTGATCTACAGAAGCAGCTAGCTGCTTTTTCTTGTCTTGGTGTTGAAGTTGTGAATTAGGACCCAAAGCATTTTAATTAAAGTGCTGTTGATATCTTGCTCCGACTTCGATTTTTATTGCCTGTTGGCCATCCCACGTCTGGTTCTTTCCTGTCATTCAGTAAACATGTGGCACCCCAGCTCTGGGCTCTGCACCGTCGCTCTGAATTTGCCTTTAGAGTGAGCACCCAGATGTGGAGAACCTGGGGAGGGACTAACCCACAGTGAAAACTTGTCCTCTGGGAAAGAGAAAGGACTGGGAAAGGAAAGAAACCTTGTAGATGATGGGTGCCCTTTTTTTTTTTTTTTAGTGAAATGTCTCATGTTTAATTTCCTTGATGGCATTTCGAATAAACCATAATTTAAGGAAGTCTGAAAAAGAAAAAAAAGCTTGAGATTCTTCCTTCCAAGCATTGCTCTACTTGCAAGTCATTTTGTGCTGCTGTGACGACCGCTAATGTTTACCCAGTGCTTTTACTATGGCAAAGGCGCTGTCTGGAGGCCTGGCATATATCCTCTCATTTAATCTGCACCACTGATGGGTAGCCTGCAGATTTGCAAATGCAGGCCCAGAGAGGTCATGTAACTTGCCTGAAGACCCCAGGCTATCCGGGGGGCTGGAATTTGAACTCCCAGTCTGGCCTCAGAGTTTAAGCACAAGACTACCCATAAATTAATTTATGAACAGTTTTATTTTGATCCTGTTGGGGGCGTTTTCCTCTTAGTTGTTCCCACACTGTTGTAGCCCTTCGTTTAGAGTAGTGAGGGCTGCTCCATTAGCACAGCAAATTCCCAGGATGCCAACCCAGGCCTCAGGGAGTGTATCCAGGGTAGCAAACTCCCTGCTTTGGAAAAGAAACAGTGATAAAGAGGGTGCCTTCAGTGGGTAGGGGGGCGGTTTGTCAGCACCTTTCGGGCTGTCTTACCCTCCAGTATTGGGCCTTGGTCTGTTCCATCCCTGACCCTGTCTAATGTACCCCAGTAGGTGCCACCTCTGCTGATAGCTCAGCCATCTGGGCGCCTCTCCCCACCTCCTCTCCCCCCACCCAATCCCAGGTTGGAACAAGTCCCGTTGTACTTCTGTTATAACCTCTACTTAAAAATAGTCTGACTAGCACAATAAGAGTGGGTTGTTTTTCAAGCACTGTATTGATCACCTGCTGTATGCCAGGCGCTGTGTCACGGATCGCAGCTGGGAGGAGACTGCACTCGGGGAGCTGGGGGAGGGCCCCTGACTTAGGCCGGGAGTGGGAACCACAGTCAAGGAGGGCTGTCTCTCTCTCAGGAGGTGACGCTGAAGCTAAAACCTGAAGGAGAAATTGAAGTTCATGTAGGTGTGGGCAGGGGCGGTGGCAGGAGGAAGCATTCCATGAATGTGGGGAAAGAAAGGAAACTGGGGAGCAGAGCAGGGCCGGCGTGGGCTCTTTTCCTGGGTCCCATCCAGGGGCTAATGACAGAAGCGGGCAGGGAAGGGGGGGCGGTAGGAGCGTTTCTGCCTTTTCATAATCTGCTCTGGCTGCTTGTGCAGACATTGGTGTTTCCCTTCTAAACTGCTGGGAGACAGGTACTTGGTCATTTGTCATCTATAAGATGATCTGTCTTATTCCATGATAATAATAGCTACGGATTATGGTCTCACTCTCTGCCCGGTGCATATCTGAACACCTTACTTTCAGGGACTCACTTCATTCTCATAGCAACGTTTTGCTTTCTCTGTGTCCCAGGATTTGAACTGGGCAGTCTGATGGTACCTTGGTCGGCGCATAAAACCCTGCCATTTGAAGCATCATTTGCATTTTTCCATAGCCTTAGCACAGCAGCTGCTCAGTAACGTTGGTGGAATTTATTTTGGGGGGTGCCCAGGTTTACTTCTTATTAAACTCTAATGGAGTTAAACATACAGTAAAGTACCCAAGCTTTGAATGTACCAATTTATGGAAAAGTGCTCAGTGAATTCACAAATGAATTCACCAGTGTAAATCATTTCCCTGATCAAAATGCATGCTGGTATCAGCACCCCCTGAAGTTCCCTTGTGCTCTGTTCCACTCATCACCCCTCCAAAAGTAACCTTGTTCTGACTTCTATCACTGTAGGTTAATTTTGCTTCTTTCTGAACTTCATATGACAAGTGACTTTATACAGAATGTATTTTGTATGTGTGTAGATTCTTTGATTTCTTATCCTGGTTTCTACACTGACTAATTAGTCAGCCTCCGTGTTACCTGTAGCGGTGCTTCTTTGCCACTGCTATGCAGTGCTCCACTGTGTGAGTATCTGTGGAATTGTTTTCAATTTAGCTCTGCCCCCTGGGTAGCCCCACCCCCTTCCCTAGTGTTGATCACTGGGCACTGGGAGGGGACACAGGCCCTGCAGAACGTGTCTCCCAGTTAGTTGAGGTTCTAGCTACCTTGCTAGTTATGTTATGCTGCCCTCAGAGCCTTTGAGCCTTGGTGGACTTACCTGGTTAAACCGGTCTTTGGAGTTGGTACCTGTCTTGCTTCCCCCCACTGTCGTTATGAGGATCAGATGAAACAGTGCACATCAGAGTGTTTTGGTAATTTGTGAATTATTATTCTTGTAGAAAATGATATTAAAGATGATTAGTAACACCCCCCCCATACACACTTTCTCTTGTTCTCCAAAATGTGTTTCAAGATCAAAACTGTTCTTGTTAATCCTGTATATAACATGATGGTGCAAAGCAGCGTCTGGCAAGCTGAGAGGCGACGGTTTGAGGCAGCAAGAACCAAGCTCTGCGGAGACCTCAGGCTGGGGAGCTCTGCAGCCTGGCTTCTCAGGGCCTGCGTTTTTCTGGCACTTGGGGATGCCTGGGAACTCGGCCGATTTCCTAGGGTTTGGTGAGTCAGGATGAAACTAGCCTGTGTGGCCCTGTAAAAGTAACAGGACAGCAGGAGGCAAACGCGTTTCCTAAAAGATCCATGTTTTCTTATAGGCCAGTTGTCGGGCTCCTTCCGTTATTTCATGAAAAAAGACCCAGCGCGTGCCTTTGCCCAGTTTTCTGCCTCTACTGCTGTGCGCAGCAGGCAGTCGTCCTGCTTCTGTGTCGTGTGACCTTTGACCCTGTTTCATGGGGATGTGGGTTCTAGAGGGCGGACTTTGACGGCCCAGACACGAATGCCTCTCCTGCTTAGCGGCTGGTCTGAAGAACGGAAAGCAAAACAGGACTCTCTGAAACTGCCCAGCTTCGCAGGCTTGCAGTGCCCACGTGCTGGAGGGACCGTCGGGCCTGTGAGCCCAGAGTGAGTCTGTGGAGGCCAGCAGTTTGCTCGCTGGGGACTCCTCAAGGGACTGGTTTTCTTTCTGTTGCCTCTGGCTCTCTCTCTAGCAGTAGAAATGGTAGCCTGGGGACTTCGTGAAGGTCGAAGGAGCGTGCTTTTCACCAGGGCACCGTTGGGGTTTTACTCTCCTGCTATGAAGGCTTTTGGTGTGATGAGAGGGGGCAAGGAGGACAGACAGACAGACGGGCAGTCGGTGAAATTCAGGGACTCAGCTGGCATTGTCAGTAAACGAGTTGCAGCAGGCCGTCTGGGACCCAGGGCTGCCCTTCCCGCCTTTGCTGTCATCTGTCTGCTCTAGCCAAGGCTGGTAGGGTCTTCTGGTTTCTCCCTGCCTCGCTCCCGGGCTTCTTGGAGTGCCTGCCCATCGAAGCCTTTGAGATGAGGGAGAGAACAGCACTGATCACTTGAACCCCTGATTTGTTTGGTTCTTCCTTGACCCCGCGCCTTGCAGCTCTGGGTCCTTGGTACGTGATGGGTGATGTGAAAAGGCACCTGGAATCCACCTGCCAGCCCACACGCGGAAGCCAGTAGGCTGCGCTGATTTTCCTGAGTACATTCTTTCTCTTGTTCTCGAATTCCCGTGGGTTCCACCGCTCACATTTTTTGTTCTTAGGCTTTGACATGTTTTAGATTAGCATGCTCCGTGAGGCCGTCTGTGTGAATCATCCCTTCTTTCCTTTTATGCATTAACTCCTTTCTGTTTTCCCACCCCTGGGTTCTTGGAGAGAACTTGGTGGAATGGAGAGAGACTCAGAAACCAGATAGGGGTGCCAGATTCAGCAAAAGAAACACAGGTTGAGGAGCTGGACTTAAATTTCAGGTAAACAATGAATAGTTTTTTAGTGTCTGTATGTCCCCACTGTGGCATGGAACACACGTGTGCTAAAAAATTATTCGCTGTTTATTTGAAATGCGAATTTAACTGGGCATCCTGTATTTTATCTGGCAATCCTAAAACCCATTAAGACTTAAAAAAGAAACAAACAAACAAACAACTCAGTTCTGCTCCTGCCTCCCTCTGTGATCGTATGGCATCTTACCTGACCCCTAAGCCACTGCCTTCTCTAAAAAGGGCTCATGCCGTCTTAGCTCTCAGGTTTGGGGGATAACTGATGCCCTCAGGACACATTCCGTGTCTTCCTTTTCTGTCTTTATGGGGTGATGGTGGATCTCCTTGCCCTTCCTTTGCCTCCTCTCCTCCTCTGTGAAGCTAGCCCACACTGTCCTCTCCTTTAGTGTGGCTTCTTTTTTTTTTTGGCTACACCGAGTGGCTTGCAGGATCTCAGCTCCCCGACCAGGGATGGAACCCATGCCCCCTGCAGTGGAAGCACGGAGTCTTAACCGCTGGACCGCCAGGGAAGTCCCTAGTGTGGCTCTCTGGGGTCTTCTCGGGGCATCGCCTCCTCTTCTTCCTCAGGCTGCTCTCAGTTCGCTTTCACTTTTTCTGTCCTTCCTCCACCAGCTTCCTTATTTCTTCCTCCCTGCAAGCTGTCTTTGACTGTCTGTCTCAGGTGTCTCCCTTTATTTGGCCACATGTTACCAGCCCTCTTGTTTCATTTCTCCTTTCCTTCTGAGCCTGCAGTGGCACAGGGAGAAAAGGGCCTTTCGGCCTCTCACTGTAGGGCCAGGCACAGATAACAAATACTTTTGGGGCCTCGGTTTTCTCCTCGGTTCACTGAGAAGGCTTGTTGAGAGTTCAGGGATTGCAAACGGGCAGGCTGCTTTTGGCCCACAGTTGAGTGGTTTGGCTTCAGAGTTTGGAAAGCCCCTTGGAAAGAGAGGTCTTAGGGCAGGAAAGGCACGGATGCTCTCGTTTGCCTTGGGCATCATCTCTGTCTGTCAGCTTCACAGGCTGGTTCATTTTGCATCTTCCTGGCAGTCGGGTTTGAAACCCCGGAGCTATGTTTCAGGTAATGGCTGATGAAGCCAGCATGCACTGTTTCATTGAGCTCTTGAAACAAAACCACAGGGCACAGTTGGTGCAGATTTACAGATCGAGAGAGCTGAAGTACAGAGAGGTTACCTTGCCAGAGTCATTGGACTGGCAGGCCGGCTCTGCAGCCCCCGTTCTTCGCCACTGTGTTGTATTTCTGTGACCACTTGCCGCTGTGAGGTTCCGTGAAATTCCTTGTAGGAGTGCAGAGTAGAGCAAAGTTTGTTTGTCTTTTACATTCATAATCTTAAGTCCTTGTCCTGTCATCTGGGCAGTTGCTCTATATTCTTGGGTAGTGAATCCTTAGACTCAGTTTCCTCTCAAGGATCCTTCTTCTTTCCCTTTGTTACCTGAAAACTGGGTTTGCCTCTTGGTGGGTTTCAGGTCAAAAGATACAACCAAGCCAAAGAGGGGGAGAAGGAAAGATTTATTACTTGTGGCAAGTAAGGAGGACACCAGGGATCTTTCCCCAAAGCAGTGTCTCCCCAACAGCAAAATTGGGGTTCGGGATAGGGTTAGCTAAGGGTACATGCATATTCTTGAAGTGGCTTGAGCAGAGATTTCAGCATAGAATTGGGGCAGAGTTTGACAGAGTCCAAGCTTTAGTTTATTGAAGTCACGAGGGTCAGAAAAGGTCAGTATCATTCCGTCCCCCACCTGGGTGGGGACCTTTGTCCCTGCGGAACTCAAAGATAGGTATCAGATTATATATCCCTTGAGGAGGAACTAGGACTCTGTTTTATTGGTCAGCTTTTGTTTCCGGGCTGCTTTTCCTTTGTTTCTGCATTCTCTCACTTCCTTTAAGATCGTCAATTACTGAGACCTGTTCAAGGGCAAGCATTGTGGCTAGGCTTTGATCACAGGTTGGCTTAGGCCCAAAATGGCTTCCCTTATGTCAAGAAAGCCATGCCTGGTTCTCTTTCTCCAGGGACCCCCTACCCTACCTGCTTCCACCGTAAAGATGTTTCCAAAAGTTTTCTCTTCCTGCGGCCTGCCTCTAGCGCTTAGAGATGATCAAGTGTCCTTGGCGTTCATTTAACTCAGTTTAGTTTTTGGACATCTACTAAGTGCCGGCTGTATGCTTGAGATGTCCTTTTAGGAGTAAGGCAGGGCACCCAAAGCTCAAGGAGACTTTGTGAAGGAGCTCAGAGGCTGCTAGGAGACAGGTGAGAAAGCAGTGACCACAGCATGGTTGAAGGAAGATGGAACCCATTTAGGGTTCACACAGGAACACAGACCCTGCAGAGTAGGAGGGAGAGAATTTAATCCCGGGAGTTGGTTATCCCAATGATAGAGTCGCTGAGAATACAACTCACCGGGAGGTGCGGTGAGACAGGCCAGGGGTTTGGAGCGGCAGGACAGCACTCCCATACCTCCTCCTCCAGAGGGCAAAGGGTAGAGGTGGTGTTATCAGAGCCCAGGGCAGGGGTCACTCAGGGAGAGGGGCTGGAACCATGGGGGCCTTGAGACAGGAATGCTGCCCAAGGTGGAGAGGAGAGGGGAGAAACACCCCAACCCTCCCTTCTTCCACCCTTCCAGCCTCCGGCCTGTGCTTTTCATTGGCTGAATCGGCTTGAAGATCTCCGATTCCAGGGAACAGGGAGATGCAGCCTGCAGAGGTTGCCCCTCCCCCGCTGAGCAGGAGACGGGCAGTCAGTGCAGAGCTCTTGCGCCAGACACGCCCAGGACTGGCTCCGGCAGAAATGAAAATGGAATGAGTGGCATCGGCCTGGGTGGTCGCTGAACGCTTCACAGATGGCAGAATGTTGGAGGACTTGTAGTCTTTCATGGCGAAGGGCATTCCAGGGAGGAGGACCTGCAGGGACCAAAGCACAGCAGCCGGAAACAGCAGGCTTCACCTGCAGCATCGCAGGTGGCTCCAAATGGCTGAACTGGTACCTGCCGTCTTGTTGTGTCCCTGTTTCTTCTGCATCAGAAGCCCCTTTCCCAGAGTGCTTTCTCATGTCCGTGTTCTCATTTATGGCTGAAGTGAGTTTTCCCACGGGGAAGGCCGAGTGGGGAGCTCTGCACCTTGCTGCCTCCTTCACAGAGCACATGTCCTCTCACAGCAGCTGGGGTGCCTCGCCAGCCCAGAAAGCAGTTTATGGCCAATGCCAGTTACACATGGTGCCTGGGACCCTTCCCGCCCCAGGGCTCTGATGAGGATGCTGATGCCTTGGGACGAGACAGAGCTGCTCACATTAGTGACTCTTCGTGGCTTGTCTCCTAGCCTCGAACGTCTGGCACTCGATCATGCTGTTAGAATCCATTTCTCACTTTCCCCTGCTGTGAAATCTGTTTTTATGATGATGGAGGATTTTGTTTAAACTTTTTTTATGATGGAAGTTTTCAAGCGTGCACAAAAGTAGAGTGAATGTACAAACCGCTTAGCTTCACCAGTGATCAACAGATGGTCAGTCTTGAAGTGGTTTCACCCAGAAATGGTTCAGTTTGCATCTCTGATAAGGATTTTATAACCACCATACCATTATCACGTTTGAAAAAAATAGTAGTATTTACTGTAGTAAATTTGTGTTTGAAAGGTAAACAGCAAAGGCTTTTCTGGAATTAAATGTGTTATCCTTGCGCCCCCTCTGCATTAATGCTTTACCCCTGTGCCCTGAGGCACAGATGGAAATCTCTTCCTCACCAGTGTGCCGACCGAAGGCTCTGGGACCTTTTACCTGCTGCCCTGTTTCTTGGTACGAGCCCCAGAAGAATCCCAGTCATGCTAGATCTGTCTGTCCTCAGGAAAGTATGCGGACAGGCTTCCCAGCCCCCATGGCACACAGCGGTCTGAGTCTCAGGTCACCACCTTGTGCATGTAGGGCAAGAATCATGGCGTCTGCAGCTCTGCTGCAAGGAAATCTCCTTTGCAGTCTTCCCTGGAAGCCGGGAAGTGTCTGCTGAGCACCCTGGAGGAATCATGCCATAGCAAGGTGGGCAGGCATCTAGAAAGTCTGGCGCAATGTTGTGTGTGAAGCCACGCAGGGCTCGACGGCAGCAGCCAGGAAGCTATGGGCAGTGTGTGCAGGCGGATGGCTTCTGGACAGGTAGAAAATGAGCATCTTGGCGCAGAATCTCCAGCTGTGAAATCTGCAGCTTGTGCGGCATCCACAGAATGGTTTCAACTCACCTGTTTCACTGGAAATCTCACAGCAAGTCTGTGGGGGAGGTAGTGGGAACCTCACCTGGGAAACAAAGGATCTGGGGCTCAGGTGAAACGCTCAGGGAGGAGTGCCAGTAAATGGGACAGTGGGCTTGCAAGGTAATGACCCAACTCCCAGGCCAGGATGCTTTCCACTTGGCTAGCTCTTCAGCAGAAAAGGAAAAAAAAGGGATCTTGTCCTTCCACACTTAGAAACAAGGGGGACTGACTGTAGCTTTGATGGTAATGCATGAAGGAGAGTGAGGTGACAGGTAGCAAGTGTCCCTTTACCAGAATTTATCCAGATACTTGCCAGACCTCTGCCAGGTGGGGCCACTCCACGAGGGTAATGAAGCCTCATGGGGGTTGGGGCAGGACGGCCAGGCCTTTGACTTCTGTGAGTCTAGGAAAAGAAATGGTGGGCGGTTCACCTGTTGAAATGACCTCCGAGGGACGGTCCGGATTATTTGACTTTGCTCTCCTTTGCCTGTGTCAGCTACTGTTTGAAATGGGCCGCTGGCTCGGGGGCTTGGGTGCTTGGGCCTTTGGTTACTTTTGGAGCCGTTGCTCTTTGTGGGAATAATTTGACCTCTGTAGGCCATAGCCTTTCACTTTTCACTGTGTGGTTCCCAGACTTTGCTCTCCATCTGAATCCCCTGGAGAACTTCAGAAGTCATGATACCTGGTGTCACATCCTTCAAATTCTGGGGACAGGAGCCAGGCATTAATTTTTGTTTTTGTTTTTTTTTAAAGGTTCCTAGGTAATACATTTTTGAGTACATATTAATCTCACCTGAGGCTAGAGAAAAACTACTGCCCCTTTAAACTGTTCTTTTGTGGTTTTTTTCCCATTAGTTATTTTTCCCCAGCTTTATTGAGATATAGGTGACATAAAACATTGTGTAGGTTGGAGGTGTTGATTTGATAGACTTGTATATTGCAAAGTGATTAACTACTGCAGCATCAGCTAACCACCTGCATTGCGTCAGTCATGTAATTACCTAAAATGTTCTTTTATTTTTTAATTGCATTTTCTGAATAGCAGAGGCAGCTCATGACGTGCTTTCTCCTTCCCTTTTACACAGAAGGTGGTGTAAAGGATTCTCTGTTCTGTGCCTCTCCCACTTAATTATATTTTGGAGATTTTTTGGTAACGGTCTGCTGATTGCTTCCTCATTCTTTTTTACAGTTGCATAGTGATCCATTGTATGGCTGGGTGTTACAGTTGGGCATCTCATTTGTTTTCAGTCTCTGGTCTCACAAACAAGGTTACCGTAACCTTGAACATGGATAATTTTGTCTGTGGGTGAGTATATCGAAGGGGATACATTGCATTTGTTAACGCTTACCTAGTGCGTATTACGTACTGGCTATCCTTTTAAACCATTTCCTTCTATTGGCTCAATCCTCACATTAGTCTGTGAGGTAGCCAGTATTATTACCTCTGTTTTACAGATGAGGAAACTGAGGCTTAGAGAGGCTTGGGTGATTTGCCCAAAGTCAACACCCCAGAGAGTGGCAGAGCCAGAATTCACAGCTAGGCAGGCTGATGCCAGAGGAGTCCCTTCACTCTGAGATATACTACCTTTCTGGGTAAATTCTCAGACATGTCATTGTGGGGTCAGATGCCCTATGCATGTGTAATCTGAATAGATGTTACCAAATTGCCCTGGACAGGGCTTGTACTGATTTATTGACGCTTCCATGTGCAGGATGTGAGAGAGAGAGTGTGTGGCCTCCTACCACATTTTTATCAAACTTGGATTTTGCCAGTCTGGTAAGATAAAAAATGTCAAGCTGATGTAGTCTCTTTGCATTTCTCTCAAGGGTATGGGTAAGCGTCTTTTCATATGTGTGTGAGAGCATTTGGATTTCCTTTTCTGTCAATGCCTAGTTCATAGTCTTTCGCATTTGTCTTTTGGGACGTTGGTCTTTCTCTTACCCATTTTTCTCAGTACTCTCCATATTACAGAGAATTGCCCTTTTTTCTAATTTTGAGTTGCAAAAACATTTCCCACTTGTCATTTATCTTTTGACTTGGCTTTAGTGTTTTTTTGTTTTTAAAGCCACAGTGAAATTTCTTTATGCTTTTTTTTTTCTTTTTTCTTTTTTTTTTTTTTTTACAGTACGTGGGCCTCTTAACTGTTGTGGCCTCTCCCGTTGCGGAGCACAGGCTCTGGACGCGCAGGCTCAGCGGCCGTGGCTTACGGGCCCAGCCGCTCTGCGGCATGTGGGATCCTCCCGGTCCGGGGCACGAACCCGTGTCCCCTGCATCAGCAGGCGGACTCTCAACCACTGCGCCACCAGGGAAGCCCTCTTTATGCTTTCTTAATGCCGTTTATGACCTGCAGGAATTACTGTTATGATAAAACTGGGTATTTACACTTTTGAAAAAAAATGTAGGACAGACTTCTGTTGCAGTTTTGTTTCAATGGTAAACAATGCATATAAGAGAGATTCAGAAGAAATCATAGAAGTAAAGATGCTAGATACTCTTTGAAGTTGCATTAAACTTCTTGAATTCACAGCTGAATAATAGAGGCACATCTCCTGGTGTCTTTCCCCCTCATATTTCTCTGCAGTATCACTTTATAATTTCATATAAGATCTTGAATTAGGATAAATCCCCTCCTGTGAGGAACTGATCAATTCCTGAATTATGTGCATTTTGGATATTATTACTGTAGCCTTTTCCGCTCTGCAGAACCTTCTTAAATGACCTTCCATTTAATTGGCATTATTTCTCTCTCCTGGTCAGTTTCAGACTGTTTATCTGGTGGTTTTATTTTACTCTGCAGTATTTTCCATTTCCCCTGCTTAAAGAAAGGTTTGAAGCTCTGGACGTTAAATTTAATTATCTTCCATATTGACCAATTAGCCAGTCATCTTTGTTCATCTCACAAATATTTCTGAGGATATTGTGTGAGCAGCTGCTGTGCTAGGGTTTAGGGGACAGTCCCTGCGTCTTGGAGCTTATATTCTAAGGGGGGGACGGGAGGGGTAGGAGGGAATAGACATCAGACAACTGATTTCAAGTTACATTGTGATAGATGCTTTAAAAGATACGCATGTGGTTCTCAGAGGATATGATGGGGGAACTGAACTAGTCTGGGGCAGCCCGGGAGATGCTCCCCAGAGACGCCATGTAGGCTGCCATCATCTGAAAGATGAGTAAAATTAGCTACGCAGAGGATTGGTAAAACACGTTCTGGGCCAAGATAACAGGCCATGCAAAAATCCTGAAAGCAGCAGAAGCATGGCAAGTTTGAGGAACTGAAAGATGTGGTCAGAGTACGATCTGGATGTGGCCTGAGGAAGGATCTGGAAGTAGGTGGGGCCAGTTTTGACAGGGGTGGTAGTCTCTCTTCTGATGCTACCGAGTATTCCTTTGCATAAACCTTGAACCCTTAGTGAAATCTGTAAGATGTCCATGTGAAGGGAAGAGACCTACTCGTTAGCCTTGTCTCTGGCTGTCTTCAAATTTCTGATCTGAGAATATCTTAAATGTTGCTTATTGCTAGTCTGATGTTCACTTTTACAGAGTACAGACTAGGGAAATCAAATGACACGAGTCCACGCTTTTAGCCAGTGTCAGAACTTGAACCTTGGTCTCCCGGTTTGTAGACGGTGTTCTTTGTACTCTGCACTTCCTCTTCCCTCAGAGAATATGTGTTCTAAAAATGGAAGTGTCTTTTGATGTGTAGTTTTTCCCTGATTTGTATGAGAACTCGTACGAAGGTATAAAAATTAAATCATTTAAGAATTTTGTCGAGTAACATTTATTAAAAACACCACACAGGGAATTCTCTGGCGGTCCAGTGGTTAGGACGCAGCACTTTGACTGCTGAGGGCCTGGGTTTTGCTTCCTGGTCGGGGAAATAAGATCCCACAAGCCGCATGGCGCGGCCAAAAAAACAAAAACAAAACAAAACAACCCCCCCCCCCCACCATACAAAAGGGAAGAAGAATGCCTTCTAGAAGGTGGGATCTGCTGAGACCACTTCCGTGCCTCTAATCCTACAGCTTCTGTACACCCTTTAGTACCTAGAGCATCTAATTCAAGGAGCAATGCTGGCGTATATGTCTTTTAAATTAGGAATAGGTGTTTATTCCAGTGTCTGTGCCAATCTAGAACATTCTTCAGATGAATAAATTTGGCCGGCAAAAGTGGCATTTAAATCCATCCCTTTTTAGTTTTTCTTTAGGATGTGTTTTTGCCAATAGTCTTCCTGTTTCAAAACCCATATGTGGCAAAAAGATTTACTGCTTGTTAAGCAAACCTCCACTTGGCTGGAGGATTGAAGAAGGAATAAAGATGGGAGGACTGTTGATATATAGTAAATGTGTCCAAAAATGGGTTTCTCCCTTCCTCGCCCTTGGTTCACACTTTATTGTGTGCCCGTTTGAAGTTGAAAGATGAGTAGCCAGCTCTGGGCTTTCTTTGTACAAGGGAAGAAAAAAAGGGAAGTGGTAGAGGGTATGTCCTCTCTACATCTGTTAGAGTCTTAGATCCTTAGGTGGGGGAGGGCTCTTCCCTGTGCTCAGTGGGATTTCTTGGCGTCTTACTAATGTGTTGAGGAGTCCTGCACCCTGTATCTGAGTGAGTCAGAGCCTCGAGACCTTCCTTTATTGGAGCCTGTACATTGCTGTGCTGTGGTTGTCTCTCTAATGTCTCAGGTACACATTTCAGATCTTGGCTGCTTATGTGAGCGATGGAAAGGAAACCTGGTGAAAAGGTGGATTCAGTGGTATTACCAATGAGGTGGGCCACAGGGGAGGTTGAAGTGAGTGGGGAGGAACAGTCAATCTTAGGGTCTTAGATAGGCAGGGGACAGATGTAGGAAGGTTCCCTCCTGCCTGGATCAGCTGCCTGGGGAGGTGAGTGGAGAAGAATCAGGTTATTTGGGGGTGGTCTGGTCGGCAGAGGGCACCAGGAACCTGAACAGGGCTCGCTCAGCAAGGTGGTAAGGTAGAGAGCTCCTCTTCTGTGTTTTCTGCCCAAGGTTGTCACATCTCTGCTTACTGGTGGGTTTCAGTCTATAGATGAAGACAGTCAGGAAAGTTCTACTGGCATTTTCCCATTCTGTATTCCGTGTTCTTTCTTAACCCCCTTTCCATCATTAAATATTATTAACTGTTCCTGTTTTGTCCCCAGCGCTGAACCCTCTACTGCTATTTACTTTGCGGACATCATCTGAGACTCTTCTTTCACAGATAAAAAATGCATAGGCTCCATGTTAAAACTGAAAAAGCAAATAGTTTTATATTTTTAGGAAAGGTAGTTTTAAAAAATCACGTAATTGGTGCCTTTGGAATTCAAGGCACACAAATATGAAAGTTAAGTCTCTCTTGTCCTGGACCCTGGTTTGTCCTCATAGCCATAGCCGCTGTCACTAGTTTCTTACACAGTTTCTTAAGGGTTTTTTTCTGGATATGTTTTGCGCAGATGCACGTGTGGGCCTCTGTTGTCCCCCTTGAAACATACACAGAAATGGGAGCTCATTGTATATGCTGTTCTGGCTCATGCTCTTTTCACTTAGCAGCGTATGTCATGAGTTCATTCCTGTCGGGCCTAGAGCTGTCTCATTGTATAAAGGGCCCCCTATAAAGTATTCCATGAAATGGGATTCCGAGAAATGGGAGCTCTCTATTTTTGTAACTCTTTCTCTATTAATTGTTTCCAGTCTTTTGCTTTTTACAGACAAAGCCAAAGTAAACATTCGTTTTTTCTTTTTGACACCTGCAGCAACTATTTATTTATTTATTTGGCCGCACTGCACAGCTTGTGGGATCTTAGTTCCCTAACCAGGGATTAAACCCGGGTCCACAGCAGTGAAAGCCCTAGTCTTAACCACTGGACCGCCAGGAAATTCCCTACAGTAAACATTCTTTAAAAAAATTTTTAGCATAAATCTTAGTGATAGTTGGTGAATATTATCTATGGGATAAATATCTAAGAGTGGAATTACGGGTTTCAAAGTATATGTGTTCTTAATGTTCTTGTTTATATTCACTTGGGCAGTATTGAGTCATATTTTTGTTTTGGTTTTTTTTCGGTATGCGGGCCTTTCACTGCTGTGGCCTCTCCCGCTGCGGAGCACAGGCTCCGGATGCGCTGGCTCAGCGGCCATGGATCACGGGCCCAGCCGCTCCGCGGCATGTGGGATCTTCCCAGACCGGGGCACGAACCCGTGTCCCCTGCATCGGCAGGCGGACTCTCAACCACTGCGCCACCAGGGAAGCCCTTGGGTCATGTTTTGCTTTTTGTCATCTCTCTCTGCACTTGTAATCCTTTCTTCTTTTTACTCTCTTGTCTGTTTTGGCCTTTTCTTTATCCCTTAGGTGGAAATATCTTTTATTCTTTATCGAGTTTTGGAGGGATTGGTTTTCCTTTGAAATAAGTGCCATGTTGTTTACCCTCCTCCCTGCCCCTGAACTTAGTCAACTTTCTTAGCTTTGAAAACTCCTTTTGTCTGCATATTGATAACTTAGAAGCCAGTGAGAGACCAAAGATACATGGCTTTTATGACCAAACTCTCCTTTTACTAAGAATCTGAATTGGTAGATGTTGGGAGTTCAAAACTGTTTTTGGAGTACCATTAAGACGTGTCACTAGCATGGCCCACTCCCTCAGGTGACAGAAGGAGGTGATGGTCTTTGTAAGACGCTAGGAAGTGTTAAGAAATTTGTTCGGCGTTTGGGGCTCTCCGTTGAGGGTTTTGAACTCTGACAGCAACACATCAAACTTTACCTGGCGTGCACTGTGTACAGAGTTCAGTTTCGTAAAACAGGTTCTGTCCTGATCTCCATCAGTTCACTAACATGATAGGCATCTTAGCCCCATGTTCTCAGAGATATTTTAGGGCGTTTTAGAGTAAAGTGGATTTCCTCATTAAGTACATAATCAATTGAATTCACTCCAATTTATGTAAGTTGAACTGATAAAAGGAACACAAGCTTTTAATATTATGGTTCAGTTGGACAGGATATATAATTTGAGCAACGTTGCAATAAAACTTACTAATTAGTTAGTGATAGTTTTCCTGTCATTGACTCGTGCTTATTACATGGGTTCCATTGATAGAATAGGAAAGTGCAAAGAGAAGGAAAAGGACAGCCTGGATTTCTAAATACAGAGCTGCGCCAGGTGGTGGCTCCCATGAAAGGTACTAGCACAGCTTCTGGTGTCACTTGTGACAGCTGGGTCATTGGCTACCTCTGAGTGTGTCTTAGTTTTTGAACCTTTCATCCTTTGCAAGGTGTTGATGCCATCCTCTCACTTGGAAGTCACAAAAGGGCGCGTTCATTTCCCTTCCCAGTTTCCGGTCCTCCAACTTCACTGTCGTGTTTCCTTCATCGGTAAACTTTAGTCTTTTGCAGAACTGATGTGTTTTGCAGAACTGGAGAGACACATGGTGTTTGAACTCAAAGGATCCTGAAGGCATTGCTAGTACAGAGAAATGGAGAGAGAAAGAGCGCCGTGGGCAGCGAACCCAGCTGATACTAACTTGAGATGACCCCTCAGAATCCCTGTTACTCACTGTACTTTGGGGGTAACAGTATATCCCTTTTTTTTTTCCTACTGAGTTAAATATTGTTTTCACTTAAAATGTAGACAGATCAGGGAGTTGATTCCCTGGTGGTCCAGTAGTTAAGACCTGGTGCTTTCACTGCTGTGGGCCCAGGTTCAGTCTCTGGTCGGGGAGCTAAGATGCCGCAAGCTGTGTGGCGCAGTGTGGCCAAAAAAAAAAAAAAAAAGAATGTAAATAGATCAGTACAGCGAAGACCCTTGTACTCCTCACCTGAACTCACCAATTTGAACATCATTCGATTCCATCACATACATCTCTCCCTCCCTCTCTCTGTCTCTGTCTCCTTTTGCCCAACCCTCTGAAAGTCAGTTTCAAATATCAGGCCACTTCATTCCTAAGTACTCAGTGTGCATCTCCCAGGAGCAGGACATGAGAGTGAGAATATTTTTGAGGCTGCCATCCACCCTATCACACGGTGTCCCCATTATGGGGACTCACAGAAGAAATTGTTTTCTTAGGTCTTAATACCAAGGAAAGGTCCTCAGCTTTTGGGCAACACAAACTGCTAGGCTGCTAGGACACTCAGAACTAGATTTTCAAAATGCATAGGACCTGTTGATTAGCATCTCTGTAACTTTTAGCTTTATTGGGCTATTAGCCTTTTTTTCCCCCTGTGACCATTCATACGTCTTTCCCTTTTAAAATCTTATATATTTATGCAGAGAACCCCCATGAACTTGAGAATGAATTGATGTATAAAAATTAACTCGGGAATTCCCTGGCGGTCCAGTGGTTATGACTCAGCGCTTTCACTGCCGAGGACACGGGTTCAATCCCTGGTTGGGGAACTAAGATCCTGCAAGCCACGCAGTGAGGCGCCCCCGAAATCGACTCAAAGTGAATCTGAAATTGCAGCGTGCCCTCAGCTGACCCTTCAGAGAGGAACAGGTCATCATTATTCAGCCCCCTCATGTTCCTTCTGGGTCATCGGGACAAAGCAGGTGGAATTTCCCCCACCTAAAGTCCCACTACTTCCTTTTTTCTTTTGAATATACTGCCTCGATGCTCATCTTAAGGGCCTTCTCATCTTAAGTCTTACAGGACGTGTCACACTCCGCGCACGCCCGCCTCTCAGAGAAATCCCCAGGTCTCACGGTCTCTCGGGGAGAGCTCTGCCCACTCAGACCTTGGGTGACATCGGTACCATCGGCCCCTGACACTGGTGGGAAGTGAGCACCCTTTTGATGGTTACATCTGTGAGAACAAAGCGAAGACAGTGGGAAGGGTCTGGATTGAATGGTACAGACAGTGCTGAGGGGTTTTGAGAAAGGATGGGTATTACCTGAATTAGTAGAGGACGTGGAGGTGGTCAGAGGGCACCAGTGGCTGGAGGAGCCTGGTGAGACCTGCTGAACAGGTCGGGGGGAGAAGGAGATAAAGGGAGTGCGGGTGGGGTCAGACGTCAGTCTGCTCTGTGCCATCTCCTCGGATCATGCCGGAGATGACCACTCCTCCCCGAGGTGTAGGGTGGAGACTGGATGTCCGGATATCCAGTTGGTGGAATCACCATGTTCTGAGCACTGGGCACCAGGCTGTGTACGAGTGTTATCTCATGTAGCCCACAGAGGAACCCCGTGAAGTTTAAGCAGTTCTCATTTACCGATGGAAAAGGTTAGGCTCAGAGAGTTTTAAGAAACTGGCCTTAAATGTGGACCTGTGCTACCTCCAGATTCTCAGTTAACTGGAGGCTGCTCTGCGCCATGCTGCTACTTCATCCCCTCCCCCTCCCCTTTTAAAAAATATATTCATTTATCTGGCTGTGCCGGGCCTTAGTTGCAGCAAGTGGGATCTTCGTTGCAGCATGAGGGATCTTTTTCAGTTGTGACATGCAGACTTCTTAGTTGCGGCATGTGGACTGTTAGTTGTGGCATGCAGGATCTAGTTCCCCGACCAGGGAACGAACGCAGGCCCCCTGCATTGGGAGTCTTAACCACTGGACCACCAGGGAAGTCCCCCCCGCCTATTTTTTAAACTTATTTTGAAGTATGACTTAAATAATTTACACATATGCTAAACATATGGCTGGATGAATTTTCGCAGATTGAAGGCATTGTATAACTTGCACCTGATGAAGATACAGGAGAAACACCCTGGACTCTGCTTTCCTCCCTTCAGTCATTATCACTCTGAGAGTTACCACTGGCCTGAGTTTGAACTCTATCTAACTGGAATCTTATAGTATATATTCTTTAGTATTTGACTTTCTCCCAACATTATGTCTGTGAAGATTCATCCACGTTGTTGCTCTCTTCCTTTTTGACATTGGGTCTTGGGACTTAGAGTATCTAGAAAAACCATTTATACTCCAGGGCTACAAAATTCCTTTAGTATACAGTTAGAATTTTCAAAACTTGTAAATTTGGGAAATGTAGTCAATTAGGTGTCATCACAGTTTGCTGTCCTTTGAACTTTAGAAGAAAAAACTTTCTGGATCTTCAGGGTCCTTGGTGTAAAGGATTCCCTGTATATTCAGGGAAATGCCTTTTGGTATTTTTAAAAGAACGAAGTAAAACTCTTGATGCATTCAGGGTCTCCGTCAGAGACATTTTCTCTTACAGAGGGCATGTACTTTTATGCAATAGCTAGGATCCTGAAAAGTTTGTTTGTAAATGCAATAAAATTTGTTTTTATCAAACAGTAAGCATATGTGGGATCTTCATGGGAGAAGACATTAGAAATCTGCAAAGTGAAGGTTTTACAAAACCTTTTTACAAAAGACCACCAGGGACACACCTGTCACTGAACAAACTGAGTATATTCCTCACTGCAGTGAAAAACACTGGCTGGAGTAAGAGTGCGTAGAAGGCATATCTACTCTAGGGTTTGGGCTTGGGTTGGCTCATCTTGGGAGGGTCTGCAAAAGCACAGGTTCCTTCTAGATTGGGTGTTTCCAAAAAGCGGGGACAGTTCTCTGATTGGGTATCTCAATAAATCTTATCTAGAGCGAGGGCAGAGTAGAGTCAGATGAAAGCTGTAACTGGTTAATTGGTAAAGAAGCAGCAGTCACTCATTTTAGCCGAGAGAGGGGATGTTAGGTATTTTGTGGGTTTCACAGTGATCTTGTTTTGTCTCATTTTGTCGTGGTCTCAGAGTGACCTTGTTTGACCTGGATGTTCTGTGAGATCGTTTATGTCCTACGGGAGAACGTCACGGCTTAGCTGTGTCACATCGGTTGGTAATGTTGAGCTTTAGCTGTGAGCCTCGGATCAGCTCCTGGGTATCAGGGGCTGCTGCTGTTTGTTTTGTTTTGTTTTTCCTTTCTTTCTCAAGGAAAACTTCCAGGCTTTTGTTTCCCATAAATCTACGCTTTATAATATGAGTGTTCTTAAAATAGGATTGACCTTTAGTAGATACCTATGCCTTAAGATACTAAATAAGAATTCCAAACAGAAAGTATATTTAGAACATGACCCTTTAGATCCTTGTTTCCAGGCTTAAGTGACTGGGTTGCCCTGTGTGTACTGGTTTTTAGTGGTTTTAGGTGATCCTTGTGAAGTCACATGGGCCTTTGGCAATTGCTCATTCACACCAGACCCTTCTCTCCTTACTTGTTGAGTGAGGGTAATTATAACAGCGACCCCAATTTTTTTAATATATATATATTTATTTATTTATTTTTGTCCATGTTGGGTCTTCATTGCTGCGCATGGGCTTTCTCTAGTTGCGGCGAGCGGGGGCTACTCTTCGTTGCAGTGTGCGAGCTTCTCATTGCGGTGGCTTCTCTTGTTGCAGAGCACGGGCTCTAGGCGCGCAGGCTTCAGTAGTTGTGGCCTGCGGGCTCCAGAGCGCAGGCTCAGTAGCTGTGGCTCATGGGCTCAGCTGCTCCGCAGCGTGTGGGAATCTTCCCGGACCAGGGCTTGAACCCATGTCCCCTGCATTGGCAGGCGGATTCTTAACCACTGCACCCCCAGGGAAGACCAGTGACCCAGATTTTTTTTTTTTTTTTTTTTTTGCGGTACGCGGGCCTCTCACTGTTGTGGCCTCTCCCATTGCGGAGCACAGGCTCCGGACGCGCAGGCTCAGCGGCCATGGCTCATGGGTGCAGTCGCTCCGCGGCATGTGGGATCTTCCCGGACCGGGGCACAAACCCGCGTCCCCTGCATCGGCAGGCGGACTCTCAACACTGTGCCACCAGGGAAGCCCGACCCAGATTTTTTAATGGCCTCTTGTGATCTAATGGTTCGATCTCAGGCTGAGATGATACCTGCTAATTCATATTGTACTTGCTTCCGAAAGGGGTTCGAGGTGGACAAGGTGATATGCATTCCCCTTTGAGCAGTCCAACCTCATCTTTTACCTTTTTTTTTTTCTTTCCTTTCCCTCGTGGCCTGGCCTAAATGAGCAGTCACAGCTGTGAGACAACTCTTTGCCCACAAAGAAAAAAATGTTTCTGAAAGCAGTGGGGGGTGGGGAGTGGTTCTTCACCTAAGGAAGCTACATCTAAGGATGCCCCATGGAGGTGCTGAAATACCTCTTGACTGCGTTAAAATCTTTTTCATAATTTTTCTTTTACTTTTTGTGTCTTTTTTTTTTTTTTTTTTTTTGGCAGTACGCGGGCCTCTCACTGCTGTGGCCTCTCCCGTTGCGGAGCACAGGCTTGGGACGTGCAGGCTCAGCGACCATGGCTCACGGGCCCAGCCGCTCCGCGGCATGTGGGATCTTCCTGGACCGGGGCACGAACCCGCGTCCCCTGCATCGGCAGGCGGACTCTCAACCACTGCGCCATCCGGGAAGCCCTTTCTTTTACTTTTTAAAAATTGAGGTGTATTTGTTGTACAGTATTATGTATTTCAGGTGTACAGCATAATGGGTCACAATTTTTAAAGGTTATACTCCGTTTTTTTTTCTCCGTTTTTAGCTATTATAAAATATTGGCTGTATTCCCTGTGCTGTGTCCTATATCCTTGTAGCTTATTTATTTTATACATTGTAGTTTGTGTCTCTTACTCCCCTGCCCCTAACTTGGCCCTCCCTCTGCCCTCCCCCCCACTAGTCACCACTAGTCTGTTCTCTGTATGTGTTCTCATTGCTTTCTGAAGTAGGGTGTGCTAAGAAGGCTCGCATTGGGCTGGCCCAGAAGTTCGTTCGGGTTTTTCTGTCGGATGTTATGGAAAATCCCGAACGAACTTTTGGGCCAACCCAGTACTTTGGTGAGCCCTGCATTCTGGTCTCTTATGAAGAGTTAGGGGCTTGTGTGTCACATGCGGGTCACCTTAGACTCCTGCCCTTTTCGCAGGGGCCAGGGATGGGGCTTGATCACACGCTTTTCTAATTTCCTTGTCTGGCAGAGCATTTAACCTTCTGATTCCCGGCCCCTCCTTTTTGCGGCTTGAATGCTTGTAAACGGAGCCTTATTTGTGAGCTGCAGCTGTGTATGAATTCTCATCCGGTTTCGTGGACCAGAAGAGGAAACTGGCTAGCGAGAGTGGTGTTTCACCTTGCATCATCCAGCCTGACGATATTTAAGAAAGGACGGGAAAAGGATGAAGAGAGGAGGGCTTGGAGCAATTGAATAAGAGCTTCAAGCCAATGCAAGGAGGTGAAAGAAACAAGAGAGGAGCTAGAAAGTAGACATTTTGGGGGTTGTGTAGCACTTTTTGTGCATGTTTCGATGTACTCTTTAATTTTATTTTTGTCTAAATCTATGGCTACTTATCCTATTGAAATACCTTGAAATGGCATCTAAATTCATAAATACCCAGCTTTAGTTATGTACACTCTTTTCTGATTTTTTAATCTCTGTATTCCTGTGTGAATAACTCTATTTTGGTTATTATAACTGTATAGTAGTTTTTACTCTGCCCTGCGGCCAGTTCTGACACATTGTTTTCAGTATTGTCCCGGCTGGCTGTGATGACTTCCCCCTCCGTGTCTCAGCCCTTAAGTCCTGTGGAGGTTTTAGTTTGGGGAGAATTAACATCTTAAAGAAATCTCCCGTTTATCCATTGATTGAGGTTCGTGTTTCTTTATTTTAACCCTCTAGTGAGGCTTTTAAAGCTACTCTCCTTCATGTAGGTTTTGTGGGCTCTCCATCTTTTTTTCTTGTATCTTGTTCTTGCCATTATGAATAGGAGTTTTTCTGGTTTACTTTCTCGTATTTAGGCATGACGATTGTGTTTGTGTGTTTTTAATATGTTGCTTGGCTTCTGGTTATGTTGCTCAACAATTATTGGTTGGTTGCCTTAGACTTTCTAGGTGGATGACATCTGGAATGACAGACTGGTGTTCCCTCCTTTCTAGCATCTTCTAATCCCTTAGCGTAGAATCAGGTCATACGTTTAATTTAACATGGTCAGCTGTTTATACGTAGTAAACAGAAGACAGTACTGATTTAAACAGTGTTGGCCCCTCTTTCTCATTCCGTGAGCCTTTGTAGGCTCTGGGTCCGTCTCTCCTTGCCTTGGTTGGCTGTTGATGTTTCCTTGTACCTTTCCACTGGTGCGTGTGTTTTTTTGTTTTTGGTTTTTTGTTTTAAAGCAGAACAGGATGCCCTACCCCTATCCCAGCCATATCATAATCAAAGGAAAACTGACTTTATGCCATTTCCCACTTACAAGCTAACCTTGAAAGCTAACTCAAACATAAGAAGCCCCTCCACCATATTTCCTGTTGACTGCGTTAAGATGTTCTCTGTGGCGTTGAATAATATTGATGATAGCAGGTGTCCTTCTCTTGTTCCCAACTTTAAGGGGAATGCTTCTAGAGCTGTATGCATAAATACGTTGTCTGACGAAAGCATTTGGTAGAAGCCTGGAGGTAGGGTGTTGCTTTGTTTTGTTTGCTGTCACGAGTGAGCAGAGTTTTTGGCAAACGTTTTGCATCTGTTAATATCTTAAAAATCTTAATGTAATGAAATACAATAATGCATCATCTCATGTTGAACTATCCACTTATTCTTGAGATCAACCTTACTAGGTAATATTTTTAATTTTAATACATTGCTGCATTCATATTCATTCCGCTAATATTTTAGTCAAGATTTCTGTACATATATTATGCAAAAGTGGCCTTTGGCTTTTTTGTTGTACAACTTTGGAAGCACGGTCACTTTTGGGTAGCTTTCCTTGATATTTATTTTTTTAAATATTTATATAACATGGCAGTTATCTTTATCTTAAAAATTTGGTGGCACTTCCTGTAAAAAGAAAAAAAAACCTCTGGCATGGTATCTTTTCTGAATAGGGAAGGCTTTCAAAAATGTCAGAAGCTTCCGTGGTAGGAGAATAGTGGGGGCGGGTAACCTATTCAGTGAGGCAGCTGGGCATGTCACACATCAGTGATGATGCTTTTTAAAAAATGACAGGTGTGTCCACACATTCTTGTCTGTGTGCATGCATGTTGCTCACACACACGGCTTGGCATTGCGAAATTGCTCCTCAAGGATTTTTAGCAACCACTATTTTTTCAGGATTGCAGAACTGACTTTAGTGTTTGGGTATGAGTAAATAGTACCAAGTTATATCCACGTGTCAGTGTTCTTTGCATAATTATCAGACACATTCACAATGCCATTGGGCAGGTCTGGAGTGGTCAGCGCTTTTGGTTTGGTCAGTTTCAGCCAGTTCAGTGCCTCTGTAGGTCTTAAAATATCAAATTGAGTATAGGGGTTTCTGCCCTCACATGATCTATGTGTTCCTGAAAAATGTTGCATTCTGCAAAATCACACACTACCAATATCAGGGCTCGGGGGAACACCAGTGTTGAGGCAGACCACTCACTACGTGGTGGTGTAACTGGAGAACTAGGCAAATGGTTTTTGGTAACTTGGGAGATACAGCTTGGACTTGTGGAGTAGTTTTAGTGGATCAGCAACTTTCAAATGCTTGATGTTCCCACTGTATGCTCAGAGAGAAAGATAAAACAGTTCTTTGTCCTTGAAGCTTACCTGGACAGGAATCTTTGAACTTCTGTGGTTTACTAACCTCTTGCGTGTTCTTCATCACCCCTTAGAGTTTGTCCTATATACACTGCCAAACGTAAAATAGACAGCTAGTGGGAAGCAGCCGCATAGCACAGGGAGATCAGCTCGGTGCTTTGTGACCACCTAGAGGGATGGGATAGGGAGGGTGGGAGGGAGACATAAGAGGGAGGAGATATGGGGATATATGTATACATATAACTGGTTCACTTTGTTATAAAGCAGAAACTAACACACCATTGTAAAGCAATTATGCTCCAAAAAAGATGTAAAAAAAAAAAAAAAAAGTTTGTCCCTCCCAGGCCTTCCCTGGCTCAGTCATGAAGGAAGCTGTCACAGTCATCCTAGATGAGCAGATCTCCGCCAGATCTTAAGTATGTTTTTCTGGAAGGTAAATACTTACTTATTGCAGAAACTTTGAAGAACAGGCTCACTGTACAAAGACTGTGTCATCCGTGCCATCCCTCAGCAGCCCCTCTGTTGCCGTGGTTTGTGTGCTTCCGTCATTTCTCACGCCTCCGAGGGTTGGTGTGGACCTTTCCAGCAAGCACAATTGGGGTCGTGTGGTTCATCCCACCCTGTTCTTCTCCTATTGAAGGCATGTGACGATCGTTGCTTGTTCTTAATTATGGCAGCAGCATGATTATTCCATCGTTAGAATAAACTATCATTTATCGGCGGCTGCTTCTGCAGCAACAGATTACACACACGTAGTGGCTTGGGGCCACGTAAGTTTATTATCTTCCAGTTCTGTAGAAGTCCAGCACAGGTCTCCCCGAGCTAAAGTCAAGGCGTGGCAGGGCCGCCTTACATTGTGGATGCTCGAGAGGAAAGTCCATTTCTTGGCCTCATCCGTCTTGTAGAGGCTGCCTCTGTTCTCTGGCTGGTGGTCCCTCCTCCATCTTCCAAGCCAGCCATGGCAGAACGAGTCCCTCTCACTTGGCCTCACTCTGACCTCCTCTCTGCCTCTAGTTACCGTTTTAAAGGACCCCTGTGATTACATGAACTCATCCAGACATTCCAGGATCATCTTATTTTAAGGTCAGTTGATTAGCAACCTGAATTCCATCTCCTCCCTTAATTCCCCTTTGCCATGTAAGCTCTATACTCACAGGCTCTCGGATTTAGGATGTCAGGATCTTTGGGGCGGGATGGGGAGGGGCATTATGCTGCCCATGCGCATCTCCTGGTTGATGGATTAATTGGTTGCTTGTGTTAGTGTGGTTGACAATTCAGTGAACACCATCATACATTGATCTCTGTGGATCTCTGGTTAGTCCATGCACCACCTTTCTGTAAATGGAATATTTCAAAGTGATCATTTTCATATGCTTGACAGGAAAAAAGGATCAAAGTACTGAAACTCCAGTCTTGGTTGAGTAGGAGAACAGGAGGCAAGTTTAGTGCCAGAGAGAAAATTTCAGAACCCAGAGGAGATCATTTTGTCCCTCTGTTGCATCCCAGTTAGAGTGTGTGGTTGTTACTCATTAGAGCGTTACTTATTCCCTGTGCCTTCTGATGTATGTAACATGCGTTTCTTTGGTATCTGTTTGCTGGATGAACGAGTAAGGAAGTTACACACACATGCACGCATACACGCTTCACCATTAAACTCCTTCTTTCACTCTGTTTCTTTTCCAGTATTAAATCTTAGTAGATAATCAATCTGAATTACTAGCCATGGTTAATTTTGCAGCATTTTGGTTGTTGACAACTGTTTTGTGATTAAATGTAATACTGCCTAGACATCACTGAAATGGGGGACATTGATTCTCATATTGAGCATTTAAGATGTACTTGGATAGTTCTAACTGTTCTGTCTTGCTAATTTTTTTTGTTTATAAATTTATTTTATTTTTTTATTTTTGGCTGCATTGGGTCTTTGTTGCTGTGTGCGGGCTTTCTCTAGTTGCAGCGAGCGGGGGCTACTTTTCGTTGAGATGTGCGGGCTTCTCATCAGGTGGCCTCTCTTGTTGCAGAGCACGGGCTCTAGGCGCGCATGCTCCAGTAGTTGCAGCACTCAGGCTCAGTAGTTGTGGTTCCCGGGCTCTAGAGCGCAGGCTCAGTAGTTGTGGCGCATGGGCTCAGTTGCTCCGCGGCATGTGGGATATTCCCGGACCAGGGCTCGAACCCATGTCCCCTGCATTGGCAGGCAGATTCCTAACCACCGCGCCACCAGGGAAGACCCCCCGTCTTGCTAATTTTAAAGGCTAAGTATGTGTCCTGTGTTCTCTGTCTTTCTCCTTCCTTCCTTTTTCTTTTTTAATACGAAAAGTTTATTATAAAATCTTCACAGATTTATATAAACACCAGTTGCCAGAAAGAGTGAATGAAACTGAGAGTTACTTTGGAATAAGCAGAATCAGATGACGCTTGAAATGACTGTTCTGCAGTCCCTTATCCATGGGGCCAGATATGTTTGAGAACTAAGGGTTTTGGGTGGGGGGATGGGGGTGTATGTGCCTCCCAGGGCTTCCGTAACAAAGCACCGCAAGCTTGGTGGCTTGAAACAGCAGGAATTTATTCTCTCACAGTTCTGGAGGCTAAAGGCCTGAAATCAAGGCGTTGGCAGGGCCGTGCTCACCGGGAATCCTTGAGGGCAGGATCCTTCCTTGCCCCTGCCAGCTTCCGGCAGCTCCAGGCGTTCCCGGGCTTGCAGCTGCAGCGTTTCAGTCTGTGCCTCTGCCTCTGCAGTCACATGGCATTGTCCCTGTGTGTCTGTTTCCCCTTCTTATAAGGACACCAGTCATATTGGATTAGGGCCCATCCTAATGACCTCATCTTCATTTGATTCCATCTGCAGAGGCCCTACTTCCAAATAAGGCCACATCCACGGGTACTGTTGGGGTTAGGACTTCAACATATCTTTTGATGGGGGAGACGCACACATTTGAACCCGTAACCGGGTGGGGTGTGGGAAGGTCGTCCTGAGCACAGGCATGTGTAACACAGCACCTCCGCTGGGTTGGAGCAGCAGCCCATCATCAGACGCACAGGCAGCCACCCTAAGGCTGGTACTGAAGCTGCAGACAGCCTCAGGTCCTTTCAGATCAGGCTTGGCCACCACCTGAACGCAGGCCAGGCTGCTTGGCTTCCTGCCAGATGGCTGCAGCTTTCGGTTTTCAGAATCTCTTGGATTTGAAGTTGCGTTTAAAGGATTGAGGACCTGTGCGAGCTAGGTTTTCACCTTGATTCCTAACAGCCAGGTAGTGAGCTTTCTTGGCAGTTCTGTCGGGAGAATTGCTGCACGTCTACTGTCTAATGTTGCTGTCTTCTTCTTTTTCCCTATCTAAGGCAGTTCCTCAGCCCTGGGTATCAAGGAGCTGAAGTACTTTGACCCCCACATCCTCGCGTCCAACCAGAATAGAAACTTTGTTCTGAAAGTTAAACCCTTGCTCCAGGTTAAAACTTCTCTCCCTCCTCCCTGAGCATCTCCAGACACCAACAACCGCCAAGTCACAAAGCCAATCTTCTGTTTAACCAAAGCATTGTGCCTTTCCCCTCTTCGAAGGGGTGGGCGTCCACAGAAAGTCAGCATAGAAGCCAAACCCCTAGACACCTTGGAGCAAGCGGAGGGTGAGTGGAAAGTCGATTGGCTACCATCTCCTCGCCTGCATCTGCACAGGAAACAGACTCAGCTTTGTAGCTGCCAAAGTAGGAAGCTGTTTGCTTACATCCCCACATCTAAACTGCATACGGAAACCTGCTGGAAGGAATATCCAGCCAGAACAGTATTAGACACTGTTGAAGCATGTTCATTGTAACAGTCCTTACGGCAGAAGTATTGGGAGCATCTGGGATGTCAGGGAGATGCCCATCAGTGAGATAGGACATTCGTGACATTAAAAATTATTAGAGGAACATTTAGTCACAGAGAATTCTTACAATATAATAAGTGAGGTGAACGGATACAGTTTACCTGTAATGGGAACCAGTTTTGTCAAATATGTAAACATAGGGTCTAGAAAGCATGGATAACAATGTTGGCAGTGTTTTTGCTAATAGACTACTTATTTGCTTTGTACTTGGGAGTTTTCTACTTTTCTGTAATCTCTTCTTTTCCTTTTTTTCCCCCTTCCTTCCCTCTAAGTCCTGTGGTCTAGGGGCCTGTTACTTTGTAACAGATAACTGTATTCTCTTACATTTAATCCCAGCACTATCCTCATTGCTGCCAGTTATCAGCTGAGTTTGGGGGATGCCATAGGGGTTACTGTTGCAAGCCGGGTGGGCAGGATGGTGATGAGGGAAGAGGGATACTTGGCTCTGCTTCTCGCTTTCCTACTGACCAGCCCAACTGCTTGGCCTCAGTTCCTCCAATGACAACAGGTTTTCCCTAAGTCCCTCTTGAGTAGGTGACTGGTTTTTCTCAGCTGCTGTGTCATAAGGGATTGTCTCACATTTTACAGAGCAGGGAGTGGAAGCTTAGGGGAGAAGGAAGTTTGCTGAGGTTCATTAGACATTAACAGCAAATGGGCCCCCAGGGCCAGAGCTGAGGTCTCCCCAGGGCTGCTGCAGTGTCCGTCCCTCTGCTGCCGGTTGGAACCCCTGGGGCCCACCCCTCGGAGCTGGCCCAGTGTGCCGGGAGAGGGGCTGAGCATCAGTAGTTTAACTCCCACTCCCACCCCGTTTTTGTTTCTTTTCCCTGTGAATAGAGGACGTTCAATATTTCTGTGCTGGTCAAACAGAACGCAGGTGGGGAATACATAGGGGAGGGGTGCCTTTTGAAGGGGTGTATGTGGGGCTTTCCTGGGAAATAGTCCAAGGAGTCTTCTCAGCAAAGGGGCCTGGCCTGGGTTGTCATAAGCATCACACACACCCAGTCCTTGGCCTTAAGTTGGGGTCCCGCATAGGGGGTCTGTGGAGAGTCTCACTTTTTTTCCAGCTCCTTTGCTGGAATCCACACTCCCAGTGCGATGGGGGACTTGGTCCTGGAGAAAGGGGTCTGGAGAGTCCCCAGTACGCAGCCCAGGGTTGGAAAGAGGGCTCCCGTGCCCACCGCCCAAGGGGCCGAAGACCCCGCGGGGTGCTGAGGGCTGCCCATCTCCTCCCCTCTGCCTGCTTTCCTTCCCCCAGGCCGGGCAAGAGCAGAGGGGAGGTGAGCAGGGCCACCAACCTCTACTGTCCCAGGGTCCTCAGGGTGTGGTGGAGGGAGGGTGGAGAGAGAGGGTCTAGGCCACCAGCAGACACTGTAAACTTTGGTTTAAAACAATAACTGAAGTTGGGGAGGGCTTCCAGCCTGGGGCCAGGATGGGAAGCGGGTTGAGCAGGGGGTACGGGAGGCGACAAAGGAAAAAGCCAACAAAAAGTTTTGGTTTTTGCTTCCGGCATAAGAAAGGTCTTTGGTCATCTGTGTGAGTGGCAGGGTCGGGGAAGGGGTGCTGAGGGCGAGTGAGAGAAGACGGCGGTGGGGCACCTGAAGGCTGGGGTGGGAGTCCTGTCGGGTCACAGCAGCTGCCGTGTTCATCCCACCCGCCCCTCAAGCCTGCTTTCAGCCTGGCCTTTCCCTGGACACAGGCAGATGCTTCCCCCAGCCCTGGCACCCCGTGGGGCCCCAACTCCAGCCTCAAGGGCAGCTCGGCCGCCTTCAGCGGCTGCACCTTCGCGAGTGCACCGGCCACAGGTCTCCTCCTCTGCTCCCGGGCGGGGGGCGGGGGGCAGCACCCAGCAAATGGAGATGGAGGCCCAGCTCAGCCTGCGGGGAGACCCGGAAGGAGGAAGCCCTGCTCCCACGGACACCGCCCCCCCGCCAGGGCACTCCGCTTGTCCCCCTCACCAGCTGTGGCTTTTGAATGGGCACGGCTGAGGGGGCAGGTTTTTCCTGGGGCTTCTCTAGACTTTAGCTCCCCCCCAACCCAGGCCAGGGCCGGGGTAGGAGAGGGGGTGGAGTTATTTCTTCACAGACACGGACAAGAAGATGGAAGGGAGCACAGATTGCCCACCCCGTTTTTTAAAATGAGAATTAGGTGATGCAGATGCAATCTTGGTACTGGATTTTGGAAATCCTTTGCCTACAAGGCAGTCCCTCCCGGGGTGTGTGTGTGTGTGTGTGTGTACACACATAGAAATGCAAGGTGAGTATTCATTTTTATAGTACTTGAGTGCCTAGTATGTACAAGGCAATGCTGTCTGCCTTGTGGATGTCGTGTGACAAATTAGTCACTTAACTCCGGAGGCATTGTTAACATTTCTGGGGTGCAGGTCTATTAATTTTTAAACTATTTATGATGGTTTAGATACTTGATACTTACATACATTTATATAATATAGTAAACTTTTATAATTTATATTTATTATTAAATAAATGTGTTTCATATACCCTTGTTAAATAAAACTTTATTTGTGGTGGGATCATAATACACATGCTCTAGCCTTTTGCCTTTTTAACTTCCTACATCTTGGGGGAGCTTTTCATTTCTAAACTTAGATCTGCCTCTCCTCTTGTACTGATGAGTTTTCATTTCAGGAACTGTATTAGTTAAAGTAGATGCTGAACTGCTGAAAGGGAGACACCAAAATCCGGTGGCTTCGAGTTCTTTTGTACCCACTTAACAGCCCAGGGCTCGGTGAGGTTGTTCACTGGCCAGGGGTTAGCCCTGGCCCCTGGGGTGGGAGCTGGTTCCTGACCACTAGGTCTGCTTCCAGCCTGTGGGATGCAGGAATGAGCCTGGATGACACCCGCTTCCTTTTTTTTTTTTTGGCGGTATGCGGGCCTCTCACTGCTGTGGCCTCTCCCGTTGCGGAGCACAGGCTCCGGACACGCAGGCTCAGCGGCCGTGGCTCACGGGCCCAGCCGCTCCGCGGCACGTGGGATCTTCCTGGACCGGGGCACGAACCCGTGTCCCCTGCATCGGCCCGCGGACTCTCAACCACTGCGCCACCAGGGAAGCCCCCCGCTTCCTTTTTAAAGAAAGATGTGACTCCTGAGTTGTTGCCCGTCACTTCCATTCGCCTCTGCTGACCAGAAGTTAGTCTCGTGGCCACACCTAGCTGGCGGAGAGGCTGCGAGATGTAGTCCAGTGGGTGGATGTGTGTCGATCTAGGCCGTGGAAGGGTCCTGTTAGCTCAAGGAGGAAGGAGCAAGTTAATGCTGGGGGTCCATCACTCACTGTCTGCTGCAGCTCGAGCATCGGCCAGCAGTGGTGACAGGCTGGCAGGAGGCAAGTTAGAGCTGCCGAGTACCGGGCTGTGATTTGGCAGTGACAGTGTCTGTGAAAGCAGACGTCGGGGTGTGAAAGGCTCTGAAGGGTCTGGAATGACCGGACTCTGAGTTCCTCCAAGAGCAGTAATAGTACCTCCATCATGTTTTCTGTCCTGCGAACCCCACTTAATGCTTTGACCATCCACTAGGCAGCAGAGGAGGGGAGGGAGAAAAGGTCCCGAGATTGAGAGAAGGTTTTTCCCGCATCTTAGCGTGCGCCTGTTGGCGCAGCGTTTGCGCGCTTGCCCTATGCCAGGTGCGGTTCTGGGCTCTGAGGCCGCATCAGTCCCCAGCAGACCCAGCTCTGCCCCCTAAGCCCACATTCTGGTGAGGAGTGGCAGGGTGGCAAACAAGAAAGGGGGGGGGGAATTCCAGTAGCAGCGGATGCTCTGATGAAAAGAAAAGCAAGCTCATGCGATGGCAAGCAACTGGGGGCTGACTTTAGGTTGGGTGCAGGGATGACCCCTTTGGGGAGGTGGGAGATGACAGGTAGCCAGCCTGTGTGGCAGAGGGTCTAGCCAGTGCCCAAGTCCCACCACAGGAATTGTGAGCATGGCGTGTGTGGGAACAGATTTGCTGGTGTGGCCCGAGCATCGTGAGCTTGGCTGGGAGAGGCAGGTGGGGGCTGCATCACGGGAGGGCTGGCGGATTATGGGAGGGAATCGCTGTTCCTGAGGATGGCGAGAAGCCTTTGGAGGGCTTGAAGCAGGGCAGTGAAGTGATCAGTTTTCTGCCTCTAAAAACACTATGGATGTAGGACGGAGCGTAGATTGTATGAAAGGAAGAGTGGAAGAATCAGCAGGGCCAGCTAGGCGGCTGCTGGAAACCTGAAGAGAGGTGGTGGCGGCTAGACCAAAGAAGAGAACGGAACATTCTGGATCTGTTTCAGTTAGAAACGGGGCTTTCTGGTGGATTGAATGGGCACAAGGCAGCGAAGGAGAGAAAAGCCAAGGTTCACTCGAGATGTGTTGGGGATTGGTTGGTTGAGGTGCCTTTATGATCTCCAGTGGGAGCTGGTGAGTAGGGAGTCGATTAAGAGTCTAGAGATCTGGGGAGGTTTGTCTGGCCAAGTGGTCTCAGGTCCATCTTAGGTTGCACTTAAATTCCGGACTTTGGGTTATAGCTTGTACCACTCCACTCTGGAAGAAACCAGGCACAAGCTTCCAAGAGTGCTCTCCCAGTAGAGTCATCCAGGATGTACTTAATTCCCCCAGCAACACGTTTTGACAACACATGTGAAATGCTGTCTACCAGGGAAGCTCATTAGAGACACAGCACCCAGACTCTTTAACTGGGGACTGGTCCTGTAGGCACCCTCTGCTTAACATGTACCAAAATTTTAGACTCCTAAAGGAAAGCAGGTGTTCATCACAGACCATTTTGTTTGTAAAGTTTTGACACAGTGAGCCACTTTTATCAGGGTGGTGGGAACCCTTCCCGAATCCAAGTGCTGAGTCACCAGCCAAGGGCCGCCTTGTAAACAGGCTTTCAAAGGATAGAAGTTCGGCCTGCTACGTTAACTCCTTTCTACACATGCAGAGTGTGACTTTCCTCATCCTGCAGTAGACTTAAATCCATATCCTCACTGACCTGCCGAAGGCAGACCTGTTTTCCTGGGCTCTTTTTTTTTTTTTTTTTTTTTGCGGTACACAGGCCTCTCACTGTTGTGGCCTCTCCCGTTGCGGAGCACAGGCTCTGGACGCGCAGGCTCAGCGGCCATGGCTCATAGGCCCAGCCGCTCCGTGGCATGTGGGATCTTCCCGGACCGGGGCATGAACCCGTGTCCCCTGCATCGGCAGGTGGACTCCCAACCACTGCGCCACCAGGAAAACCCTCCCTGGGCTCTTTCACATGTCTCTCCTTACCCCCCGACAGCTAGGAGAGGGGGAAAAGAACTTGCTGTCAACACACAGGAATGATACATACATGTACACATATGATGTGTGTGCCACCAGGAAATATGTGGTCTCCTTCTTGTAGCAGCAACGGTAGCAGTAGCAAAAAGTGGCTCTTTTGACGTTCTTAAAGATTATCTGTCATTCACCTAACATTTACTTACTTAGTTCAGGCAAGGAAATTACAGGGTATCTCCTTGCAAAGATGAACTGCTTTGTGATGCTCAGTCGCTGTGTGACAGCACAGAGGATGTTGGCTTTACTAGCGAGTGAGTGGGTTCGGCTTCTGGAGCTTGGTTCCACAGCCCTTGTCCCAGGGGAACACATTGTTCCTGGATGGTGGGGTAGGACGTAGAAGGACTGGGCACTCTGGAACCCGTCCAGGGTGGAAGATTGTAGCCCTGGTGTTTAGTAGCTTGGATGCTTGGGCAAGTTGCTTTACCATGCTCAGCCCCTGTTTCCCCGTATATGAGATGGGGCTAAACTGTGTGGAGCCAACGTGTGGATGAAATGAGGGCCCATAGGAAGAGGCTGCTACAGTGCCAGCAGTATGATCAGTTCTTTAACGCTGACTGCCTTTATCATTTATTATAAGAGAGTCCAAAAGTTAAATATGCATTTATAAATATATACACACACACATAATATAAAGTTTGTATATTTGTATACGATTACGCTCCTCATTATTCAACAGGTGTATGAGTGCTTACATGCCAGACCATTTCTTCTGTTACTGTAGTGGATACAATACTTAGCTTTTTCTTCTGTGCATCCTAATCTCATATATTTTTTTTTTTTTTGCGGTACGCGGGCCTCTCACTGTTGTGGCCTCTCCCGTTGCGGAGCACAGGCTCCGGACGCGCAGGCTCAGCAGCCATGGCTCACGGGCCCAGCCGCTCCGCGGCATGTGGGACCTTCCCGGACCGGGGCACGAACCTGTGTCCCCTGCATCGGCAGGCGGACTCTCAACCACTGCGCCACCAGGGAAGCCCTCTTAATCTCATTTTAAATCCCTTGGTTCTTCAGGCTATTTTATAGAGCCAAGACCATTCCAAGGCCAGTTGCTAAATGTATGGATTAAGATGTTACTTTTCTTTAATTGCTAGAAGGATTATATACCCCTTCAGGGCGGGGACAGTGTCTGTTATTCACTGCCATGTCCACACAGTGGTTACCGTGTACGAGATACTCTGTCATGCGTGTTGAATTAAATTTTAAAAATCTAACGACTGTAGTTTGCTCTTACTTGTCAGTGGTTCTGGTTGGGAACTTATTATTGGGGGAGGGGGGAGCATATGGGAGCGATGTCTCTGGGAGTAGCAATGAGGCTGACCCCCTACCGTGTCAGAAACAGTGGGGATGTGGTTAGAAGGACACATTTCCTGATATAGGGAAGCTTCAAGTTAGGCATATGACGAATGGTGCGTGACCAGTATTCAATCTGGAATCATTCATTTGCAGTCAGCTTTACCTTCAGGGTGAAATTGACTGCCAGTGAGTTCATTCTTTGCTCGAATTTTGTTTTGTTTTGTCGTTTTTCATTTCCTTCACCATTTCTCATTTTGGGGGACTGTACCTTGTATGAGGGGAAGAGTGGAGGAGGGGCGGGTCCCTCAGTCTTTCTGTCCGGAATTGGCCTGCCTTCCTGTTCCATAGAGGTCACTTGCCCATAGCTCCCCCTATTGATTCTTTGGCGTAGAGCTTGCCTGACTCTGCACAGGTGGCAATGGAGAAGCAACACGCATTTCCCAAGTGCTGTAGACACTTCATATCCCTGTTCTCCGGGTCTCCGTCACTGCCTCGGCGCCAGGTTGAGAAACCTCAGGGTGTTTGGGTGGAGGTAGATGTATGGAGAGTGTGGCATTGGTGGTTTACTTGTGAAAGAAAATGATAGAGACCTCAGTTTGTTTGTTTTTTTAAATTAATTAATTAATTAGGCTGCATCAGGTCTTAGTTGCAGCACGAGGGATCTCTGTTGCGGTGCACTGGCCTCTCTCTAGTTGTGGCCTGCGGGCTTAGCTGCTCTGCGACATGTGGGATGTTAGTTCCCCGACCATGGATTGAACCCATGTCCCATGCACTGGAAGGTGGATTCTTAACCACTGGACCACCAGGGAAGCCTGAAGACCTGTTTTAAGGACACATATTCCAAGAGCAATGAATAACTTCCCCCATGGCTTTTGACAAAATAAACCCTGGAGATTATTTACCTGTTGAATGTTACCTGTTTCCGTGGAGCTCTTTATTTTTTTATTATTATTATTTTTAATGTATTTATTTATTTATTTTTGCCTGCGTTGGGTCTTCGTTGCTGCGCATGGGCTTGGCTTTCTCTAGTTGCGGTGAGCGGGGGCTACTCTTTGTTACGGTGCGTGGGCTTCTCGTTGCAGTGGCTTCACTTGTTGCGGAGCACGGGCTCTAGGCACATGGGCTTTAGTAGTTGCAGCACGCAGGCTCAGTAGTTGTGGCTCATGGACTCTAGAGTGCAGGCTCAGTAGTTGTGACGCACAGGCTTAGTTGCTCTGTGGCATGTGGGATCTTCCCGGACCAGAGCTCGAACCCATGTCCCCTGCACTGGCAGATGGATTCTTAACCACTTTGCCACCAGGGAAGCCCCATGGAGCTCTTTAAATGTATTAAAAGAAAAGCCTTCAACGCAGACGTAGAGAATGGACTTGAGGACACGAGGAGGGGGAAGGGTAAGCAGAGACGAAGTGAGAGAGTGGTATTGACATATATACACTACCAAATGTAAAGTAGATAGCTAGTGGGAAGCAGCCGCATAGCACAGGGAGATCAGCTCGGTGCTTTGTGACCACCTAGAGGGGTGGGATAAGGAGGGTGGGAGGGAGACGCAAGAGGGAAGGATATGGGGACATATGTTTATGTATAGCTGATTCACTTTGTTATACAGCAGAAACTAACACACTATTGTAAAGCAATTATACTCCAATAAAGATGTTGGAAAAAAAAAGTCCTTGTGTATGTGGGTGTGACAAGTAGAAAAGATTTTAGGAGTGGAAGCATAGGTTTCACTATTTTTATGCCTTTTGAAGACCATGTTTTAAGGATGGTAGGAGAAAAGAAACTGCATGGAAAGTAAAATAGATTTCGATATTTCTTTTAAAAAAAGTTGGTCTACACAATGTTCACTGCAGCTTTATTTACAATAACCAGGACATGGAAGCACCCTTAGTGTCCATCAACAGATGAATGGATAAAGAAGATGTGGCACATATATACAATGGAATATTACTCAGCCATAAAAAGAAACGAAATTGAGTTATTAGTAGTGAGATAGGTGGACCTAGAGTCTGTCATACAGAGTGAAGTAAGTCAGAAAGAGAAAAACAAATACCATATGCTAACACATATATATGGAATCTAAAAAAAAAAGCAGTCATGAAGAACCTAGGGGCAGGATGGGAATAAAGATGCAGACATAGTAGAGAATGGACTTGAGGATATGGGGAGGGGTAAGGGTAAGCTGGGACGAAGTGAGAGAGTGGCATGGACTTAACACTATACTGTAAGTATACTTATACTACCAAATGTAAACTAGATGGCTAGTGGGAAGCAGCCACATAGCACAGGGAGATCAGCTGGGTGCTTTGTGACCACCTAGAGGGGTGGGATAGGGAGGGTGGGAGGGAGATGCAAGAGGGAGGAGATATGGGGAGATATATATACGTATAGCTGATTCACTTTGTTATACAGCAGCAACTAACACAATACTGCAAAGCAACTATACTCCAATAAAGACGTTAAAAAAAAAAAAGGAAAGCCTTCAGTTAAATTTTTTTTTTTAAATTAATGTGAAGATCATGGATTTAAGTTAATCAGTGATGTGAATCATAAACACACAACACTGATGTGGTCCTTTCTCCCTTTGCATTTCTATCCATATATCTCTGCATCTGTCTAGTTTGTGAGCCCTGTTCTTACAGATCTGTGTGGCTTGAGACAGGCACTGATATTTTTTGTCTGATCTCTTTTTACTTATTGCTGATAGATCTGAGATTACCCATGATAGTACTGCAGGACCCATTCCTGTGTTTTTAATTGGGAAAATGGGTTGTTACTGCACCAGGAGACTACATTCTCTAGTGCTGTCAGCAAGAGAGGAATGGAGTTTAGAGAACAAGTATATCATGTAAGCTTAACAAGAAAAAAGCTTCTGACTGTACTGAATTTGGTGGTCATTACCAGTGCAGGTAGTCCTCCCACTTAGATCTGACTGCACACACTAACCAAATTCTAGACTTGCTCCTTTTCCGTTCTGATCCGTTACCAAAAAACCTTGAGAGATTTTAGGAAATCTGTGCCTTCGAAAGAAGGGAAGAAGCTTTGAAAAAGGGAAGTATTCTGGTTGAGTGTGGTCACTTGAAAATCACCAGCACAGTATTTGACTGTTCCTCCCATTAAGACATGGCGTCTATTTGAATCTATTTCCTACCCCTTGACCTTGGATCATCTAGCTCAGCTGAACCTCCAGCTGAATGCAGCCTTGGGCGTGAGTGCCATGAAACCAACCAAGGAGTCACCCACCCATCAACCTATAGAATAATGACAAATAATACGTATGGCCTGTTACATAGCAGTAGGTAACTGATAGAACGAACTTGTTCTGAATGAAAATACTCAGGCAGGGATTCTATTATGCCCTCCTGTCTTCTCAGGAAAAAAAAAAAAAAAAATCAGGGTTAGGAAAAAAGTCTTTCACATTTTAGTATAATTTAGCAATCAATCTGATTGCTTTCTTCAGCAAAGAAAGGGCTGCTAGGTGCTCACAGCTTTGTTTTGTAATGGAAAGAAGGTCGCTGATTTGGGGGCGTGATTCATTTTGGGGAAGGGGTTGTTTGGGAGTTATACTGGAGTGGGGACCTAACAGCAGTTTGAGTATACTGTGGATCTGGTGACTGTTGCAGTAGGGGATAAAGAATTTTGAGAGGAAGAATGAGAAAATACCAAAGAACCTGTTTGAAACCTGCCTTGAACAAGCAGCCTGTTGCTAAAGAAGGGGCAAGGGTGTGAGTATTGTGCTCTACCCCCAAAGCTGAAGTTGGTGTAACGGCGAGAGACTCGGAAGCCAGATAGGGTTGGCAGATTCGGCAAAAACAGACACAGGATGAGGAGTTGCGTTGATTTATTTATTTTTGGCTGCGCCCTGAGGCTTTTGGGATCTTAGTTCCCCGACCAGTGATTGAACTCAGGCCCTGGCAGTGAAAGCACCGAGTCCTAACCAGTGGACCACCAGGGAATTCCCTCAGGTCTTTCATTAGATTAGTTACGGGATAGTCTCAGAATTGCATATGTTTGTGGAGTTGAAGCTACCATCTCTTCAAATATGCTCCCTCCCTCTTTCTCTACTGTTACTTATCCTAGTCTTCAGTTAGTGGTGTGTTAACATCTTTTCATTTTCCTTGCTGAGTCGATTGATGTCTTTCACATTTGTGATCCTCTTGTTTCCTTGTGCATGTTTTAGATAAAATTATTGTATAGTTTATGAGAATTTGAATGTCTGAAGCCTTTGCTTATCGTGAGGATAGGGTAGTTAGTGTCTGTGCGTGGAATCGTAAACAGATAGTTTCTGTTAACTGATGCATAGCGGTGTGTGTCCCTTATGTGTGGTTTTGGTTTGGGAACTCAGCCTGGGGCCCTTCCACCTTTACCTTCGCTATTTCACTTGGCCATTTGTTGCTAGACATCTTTTTATGACGGTACATACATATGGTACATATGACGGTACAAAATGGTTCCGCTATGTCCCCCCCACCCCGTGGATGTGTCATAATTCCGTCCATTTCTCCTTTTAGCTAAATGGAGATTCTGTAAGATTTCCCTGTTTTCTCATGAATCATCCCGTACATGCCCCCTCCTCAAGCTTTGTTGTAAATATCTCTTGCGTGCTTACTCATGCGAGGTACTACATAAGCTCTTGATGTGAATTATGTTACTTTATCTTCATAACCAACCCGGAAGGAGGTGCCGTTATTTTCACTTTACAGAGGAGAAAGCAATGGCTCCGAGAGGTCCCATGGCTTCCCTGAGGGCCACACAGCTGGAGGTGGCCATAGGCACCCTGCAAACCAGGCAGCCTGACCCCAGAGTCTGATGGTGTACGCGCAGCCGCCCCCGCCAGTGACATTATTCAGAGCTTGGCCTGTGGACCTGTACTCTTTGTCACCGGGAGATAAGTTCTTAATCCATAATCCATGCAAGCATTTAGCAGCTTCTCTAGCAATTTCTCATTGCTCTGTATCCAAGCAAGTGACCAGTGGACTTATCTTCCTGAGCCAGGCGTGGACCAGTTTGGGTGTTGTTGAATTCATGGGACGAGGCATGTCTGTGGAGCTGTGTTCTGGTCATGTCTACTAGGACATGCACAGAGGGATGTGTTGTCCCCTGCAGATGGGTGGTGAGGACGCCGTCTTTCACTGAAGCTGGATTGAGAGGCACTGTAGCTTGATGAAGCTCGGTAACCTTTAGGGTCCTTTGTAACATCAAGATTCTCTTGTCCTGAAAGTCACCCTTTGTTGCCATTTGAGCTCTTGCCCTCCAGTCCTGGAACAGTGGCCTGGGCGTAGTGTTGGGGCAGAACAGCCCAGTTGTGAGGGCTAATCATGATTCTTTTCTGGCTCCTGTGTACTTAGTGATTTGCTGGCAATACTGGAAGGAAATAAATAATATAAGTGCCTTCGTCCATCAGCTATTAATTGCTTTTACTGCAGGCTGGTATGCAGTGTGAAGGAAGCACAAAATTACCTGGTGCTTTCATAGACTAAATAGAGAGTTGTAATACTTAGGCATGTAATTGACATCACCTCCCTAGTTCTTTTTTTTTTTTTTTTAAGTCACATTTTTGCTGTTTTATTTCCCTAGTTCTTCTAATAGAAGAAACGTAGGTGTGCACTTTGGGCTTGTCACAGGTATCACTTGTCACCCACCCCTGCAGTACTGGCATTTAAAGTGTTAGCCAGTGCAGGACCACTGCACCATAGTGGTTTGTGTTGATAAACCCATGGGTATGACCGATGTTCAAGCGCGTCCTATAAGAGGTGCCAGCCATCAGTCATGAGCTCTACTGAACGCCGAGCATCTCCCAGAACAATTGATATGGGCAGTGATGCACCTAATAAATATGACAGCAGAGAAAAGAACCGAGTGTTACTCGGTTGCCCTGGTGGTTTCTGCTATCCTGACAGTTTGGTTTCAGATGCTCTTTCAAACTGATGTCTTAAGATAATGAAAATTTGTACTGTAAGTGACTAAGCAACAGGATAATAAATTTAAATAATTGGAAGAATACATTTAAATAGGTTCCTAAATTTAAGGAATTTAAATAATTAAAATAATACATAGAGCCTGCCTGGATTCTTAAGCATTAGAGCTTCAAGGTATCTTATTATTTATTATGATTTTTTGTTATTAGAGCAAGTCAGCATTCAACTTAAAAGTAATTTTTTAAAACAAATGCAAATGTGTTATCTTGGTAGGCACTTGAACTTCCTCTTGATTATATCCTTTACCCGCGCCTGCTCTGAAATAGATGGTGCCTATATTTTTTTGCTTTGGAAACTGTCCTTTTTTTTAATTCTTGACAGATGATGAGTTGCATCATTTTACATAATTTTGGTCTTGGTACTTGAATTTTCAGCAGTGCTATTGTTGAGAGAGTTTGAATTCTCCCTTCTGTACTAACCCTTGATCTCCAAAATACCACTGATAAAGAACAGAAGCACTAAACAATCACATGGGAATCTCCTGTCAAATTTGTGCCCCAGTCGTGAGAGCAGTGGGTGAGAATGATTTCCTTATCAGAAAATTGTGCCCACCTAGAGTATGGTTGCCTCAATGTGTGGTGACTCAAGAGAAAAGAATTTTTTCTAAGTGTGTGTGTGTGTGTGTGTGTGTGTGTGTGTGTGTGTGTCTGTGTGTGTGTGTGTGTGTGTGTGTGTGTGTGTGTGTGTGTTTCCCAGAGGACTTGGTAAATTGCTCCTGTCTCTCCCGTGCTCTCCCTTTCCTTTTTTTTTTTTTTTTAATTGGACTCTTGGAGGATGGGGGAAGAGTGATGGAGACTTGCTTTGTACTCTAGTCCTCACATCACACATCGAGTGATCCCTGCTGGGTGAGGGTCAAAGTAGCAGACACCGATAAGTGAATAAGGTTATACCAACATTCACTCTGCTTCTGAACATAGCAGTTAGAACCTTATTGAACATGAAAATATAATCATATTTTTAATTGAACTGTAGTTACTGTGTAATATTATATAAGTTGCAGGTGTACAATATAGTAACTCACAATTTAAAAAAGTTATACTCCATTTATAGTTATTATAAAATATTGGCTATATTCCCCATGTTGTACAATATATCCTTGTAGCTTATTTTATATCTGTTTGTACCTGTTACTTCCCTACTCCTCTAACGCCCCTTCCCCCTTTCCCTCACCCCACTGGTAACCACTAGTTTGTTCTCTATATCTCTAATCACAGGTTTTTAAAAATTTCCCCCCAGATTTTCCCAATCTTCAACTCTACAAACGTATGCAAAACAAAGAGTTCCTAAGTTTTTGCTTCACATTTTCTTTTGAGAGTTTATGGAATTATAGGCAAACCTTGATTTTAAATTTTAAAATAAATTTTAGCTTTGGAAATATAGTTTTATTTTTGAATTTGTTTAGGTATGCTGATTTTAAAGCATTGCAGATAAAAGGGAAATAGATTGATAAAACTGATGAGATTCCATGTTAGCCTGTTTTATCTTTGCTCTGTCTACCTGCCTGACCCCTAGTTCCTTGCAAATGGCACGTGGCCTGTTTTGCCGTTGTCTACCTAGCTCTTGGCTTGGGGGAAATAAATTGCAAAGGTAATTTGTTTTATGGCCTAAATAAAAAGGCCTGTTTTGGAGTTTAGGGGAAGAAAAAGCCAGGATTTAAGATTAAGATTGAGAAGATAATGCACAAAGAATGGGAAGAAGGCTGCAGGGAGAATTCCAGATGGGTGCGTCCTGCTTGTCTGTGATGCATGGTGCCTACTCTGGTTGTCAGTACACTAGAGCTGGTCTTTTAAAGATTTAATTTTTTAATTTATTTAGGCTGCATTGGGTCTTCGTTGGTGCGCTTGGGCTTTCTCTAGTTGCAGCAGGCAGGGGCTACTCTTCGTTGTGGTGCGCGGGCCTCTCATTGCGGTGGCTTCTCTTGTTGCAGAGCACAGGCTCTAGGCGTGGGGCTTCAGTAGTTGTGGCTCGCGGGCCCTAGAGCGCAGGCTCAGTAGTTGTGGCGCATGGGCTTCGTGGCTCCGAGGCATGTGGGCTTTTCCCAGACCAGGGCTTGAACCCGTGTCCCCTGCATTGACAGGCAGATCCTTAACCACTGCGCCACCAGGGAAGCCCCTGGAGCTGGTCTTTTAACCAATTTTCTCTGGGGCTGTATTGGATGTGGCACCTTGTCTTTTGTCCTCATTTACGTGTTAATTTCTAACAGTGCCCCCTGACCAGTTGGAAAAAGGGTGAACTGGGGTTTTATGTTTCCGGGGCCTGGAGTCTTGCCCTTCAGATGTGTGGTTTTTCTCTGGGATGACAGTGGGAGGCAGAGTGACAGCCCCCGTGCTAAACCTTAGCAAAAGGAAGCCTTGAACAAAATCTGTGCCCGGCCTGCTTAACCCCTTGTTAAGCTAGAGAGGCTTTAACTAGCTTCCACAGATCAGTTCCTCACGCTGGTGGTGGGTCCTGAGAGTGGCGTTTTCTGTGAATGGGCTTTGCCTAGAAATAAGTGGCTACTCTAAAGTGGTGAAGAATTTTGTTGGCTAAAGCCCGGGTCTCTCACAACCATCACTCATTTTGGAAGGCACTTTCAGAGCAGATCTAGCTCGAACGTCGCCCTCTCCGAATCCTTTTTATTTTATTTATTTAATTTTTTGGCCGGGCCGCAAGGCATGCATGTGGGACCTTAGTTCCCTGACCAGGGATCGAACCCACGCCCCCTGCAGTGGAAGCGCGGAGTCTCAACCACTGGCCCACCAGGGAAGTCCTCCCGATCCTTTTTATAATAAATTTGCTACTTTCCCTGGGAAGAATTGCAAAGGAAACCCAATGCTCTGTGAAATACAGGGCCCTGTTAATTATTAGAGTTGTTTCCCTTAATCTAGTTATAATTCACATACCATAAAATTCACCATTTTCAAGTGTACAGTTCGCTGACTTTTAGTATATTCACCAGGTTACATAACCCTGTTAGCACTGTCTAATTCCACACCATTTTCGACACCCCAGAAGAATCCCTGTACTCAGAAGCAGTCATTCCCCGTTCTCCCACCTCCACCCCTCCCAGCCCCTGGTAACTACTAATCTATTTTCTATCACAGAGTTTTGTTTTATATTACACTGAGACCTGTTACCCCTGTAACTTAATGATTGGATGAAATATGGGAAGGGTGAGGGGCCGAGGTGGAAGTTTCATGAATAAAACCCTTAGGGCCTGGCCTCTTATTCTCAGCTTCTCACTTCTGGGTCCTTGTGCACAGGGGGAGGTGGTCTGCTGGGCCTCTGAGTCTGGTTCTCTGTTACTGTCTGTGGGTAAATTTCCCAGTCATTGAACATAGGGAGTGCCTGGTAATAGGCAAGAAGTTGAGTCTGACTTGATAACGAAATGAATTTATGGCAAACCTGTTGAAATCTAAGTGCACAGTCACCTGCAAAGGCATTACAGTTCCCCTCCCTACCATTTTTGTCCTGTAGCTTTTAGAATAATCAGAATTCAAATCATATAGAACTTTGTCAGTCAAAACCAGAAAAACAGGTAGCTCAGACATTGCGGGCTTGGATATGTGTGTCAGATATGCCTGAAAGAAATGCTTTGGGTTCCTGCCCATTGCACTAGGATGAGATCTTGAGGTCTGAGAGTTTTGAAGCCGAGTTGGAGGTTAATTTAAAGGGGAGGGGGGAAGTGCCAGTCCTGGGCAGTGTTCCCTTGACCATGGAGTAAGGAGTATGACCTTGAGAAGTGCTAACGAATTACGGAGTGTGTAAGGGCCTGGGCACCTAGGGCCTGCTCCCCGCATGTGCTTGGCTGGTCATAAAGCCTTATTAGCCTAGTGATGTGTTCTTTGCTGTTCACATCTCCCGGCCTATCCCAAAATGCTGTCTTAAAGAACTGGACTGCAACACCTCCTCCTGAAGTTTCCATTTTCTAAGTAGCTCTGTTTTTCAGTCTAAGTACTACATACACGTGGCTTTCTTTGGTAGGTTTGCTTGGCAGGCAGTTCAGGCCCTGGCATCCTTCTCTCTGCTGCTATCATGGGGAGCAGGGAGGATGGGCTCCCCAGAAATCAGGGCTCTAGGGGGCCCTGGGTGTCGGGGAAGTCAGTGCGTAGGTACAGAAATCCAAACCAGCTGAGTTGGGAGTGGTTGGCGGACCTTTTACAGTAAAAGGTGGTAACTGTTTAATGTAGGTGCCCTTTTGTCTCCTGCCCTCTAGCTCTCTTGTATTATTGTAAGTGACAGGTACTGGAGGCTTGGAATTGATGCAGTTCTCCCTTCCTGGACTTGCCAGATGAAACAGGAATGCGTTATTGGGGATTAACACATCAAAATGTTGCAGTTTAAAAAGTACTTTGAATAGAGTTGAGTCCATTTGAAAGAAGTACCCTTTTTCTGAAAAGATTAATTTCCTTCAAGGATGGCTGGTTTTTCTGTTTATTCTGTTAGAACATAGGTGGTGGAAGGGATCTGCAGAAAAATATTTTCGTCTCCATGGAATTATGCCTGACCCCCTTTTCTTCTGTTTTTAATGCTCAGTAATGCCTGTCCGTGCCCTCACCTCCAGAAAATTCCCAGTAGGGAAATAAATAAGTGAAAAATGACACTCTCATCCGTCCTTACCCTTCACTCCCTGGATTCTTGCTGCTTTGCAGTTAACTACTTTTTAGCCTTCCAGCAACTATTCAACGAACATGTAAATTAATCTATGTCTATCTGTATTGCTTTTTAAATTGCATACTGAAACCCTTTCAGTAACATCTTAAAGAGATGACATGATTTTACGATTTCACTTTTAAGCGAGAGGTACTTCTCTGCTTCAGTAAAAATGTTGCCTAGATATTTTACCTCTGAACCTTTGGGATGTGGAGAGTTGTAGAGAGTTGTCATGAATCGATGCATATACCCCAGTACTGGACCCGTCTGCCCTATGCAAGAAGAAGCTTTCTGTAGTCTGGTGATTGACTTGGGATGGCTTCTAAAACTTGCAAAACAACCTTTGTTAATTTCTTTGGAATATCTCTTTAAGAAGAGGGGCCATGCGTAACACAGGGAGGCCCTTTGGGGTAACATTTACTTTTATGGCTGCTACTGAGTTCCTCTGTTTTGTGCTTCTTGGGGTATATTGGTTCACAGTTAAAAATAGAGCTCTAATTAAAATGGGTGCCCTCTCTGGAAATAAGAACTATATTTCAATTAGTAAATTCCTGTTTCCTTAACATATTTTTTTGTTCTCTTTTTTATTTTAACAGCAAGCCCGGGCTGAGCAGGAAGAAGAATTCATCAGTAACACTTTATTCAAGAAAATTCAGGCTTTGCAGAAGGAGAAAGAAACCCTTGCTGTAAATTATGAGAAGGAAGAAGAGTTCCTCACTAATGAGCTCTCGAGAAAATTGATGCAGGTAAATTACCTTTTCTCCCCTCTCCTCTTCCCTGCCTGTTTTCTGCTCTAGGAAATAAATGACTTTGATACAGCACTTTGCTTGAAACGTTTGCTGATGAGGTTGTAGCTAAAATTCTTTAGAGATTAAAAATACCTAGTAAAGATGGCAGCAGTGTAATACTCAAGACTGTGCTTCTGCTTAGGTAAGGTAAGATATTTTATACCCTGAGCATTTCAAGAAACTGCTGATAAGCCCAAGGTCTTAGCGCAGGAGTAAATGCTGTATGCAGTATTTTGGAATTATGAGGATTAACACCAAATATGAGATTTCTTTTCCTGTAATGTTGAATCTGTAATGAATACATAAACATTTTTGGCAAGCAGAGTGGGTCTTTTGCACGAATATATGAGGACACAAAGGGAAATGTCAATTTGGGGGGGGGAAAAGATATGTATCTGTGATAGTTAAAATTTTACACAATCGTGTTCACATGGGTGAGTAATATGTTACTGAGCAAATAACAAATTGAAACTTAACATTTATCGCTAATGGTGTGTAGAAGACAACACACAAAACATATAGAAGTTTTGGTGTTTCTAGTTCAGAGATTCTCCTCCTCCCCTTCCTGTTTGGTTTGGTTTTCCTCGAAGCTTACTAGTAAAGTACAAAAGTAGAATTTGTTTAGGGCAAATATTTTGCAGTGTGTTTAATGTGAACTTGAGAATAAGTAGGACACTGAGTTTTCATTATTTAACAAAGCGTGTCCAAAAGAGTGGGCAGGTATAAAATTTTCCGAGGAGGACCACAATTACCATTTTGTCAGATGGCTGTAAAAGGTAGGAACACTCCCTTGTATTTTCTATTCACTGGTATTACTAACAATTTCACTCATTAATTTGATTGAAATACATATTTTAGTGAGATTACAACACAAGGATATTTGGGACTTTTAAAAAACTTCCTAAATTCTTCTCTTACCTTCTAACATATAAAATATTAGAAGAGAAGACCAGAAACCTTAGTGTTAAGACCATGCAATGGTCCAGGCAACTTTTATCCCATCTTTCTTTTCTTCTCATTTTCCTACCTAATTACGGAATAAAGATACCATTGCAGTCTCGTACAAAATTTGGTTTATGTGGTAGCTGATGGAATGTGAAGGATAGAGGTACCCAGGCATTATTGTCTAGCAGAGATTTATGGTGAAATTTCTGCATTGAAACTGTATTCTGATTTAGACAAAAAACGAGGAAGAAGGTTAGTTTGACCTTTGACTCTACCTCACCTTGGCGGCATTAGACGAATTATTCTGCATGTTGCTTCTAGAAATAGAAGGATGCGATCGATTATCGTTTGCTCTTCTGAGTTTAGTGTGTAATCAGGTGTCCTAATTTTTAACACTTTAAGAAACATTTTTTGGTTTTCAACTTGCATAGTCGTTGGTATTTGGAGTCTGATTAAAGTACATTATAAAGCAGTCAAAACCTAGCCAGATTATACTCCTTTTCTCTGGGAAGACTTATTTTCATCGTGAGTGGTCTGTAGCGTGTGGTTTATAACTAATCGCTCATTCACTTATTATCATGACCCACCTACTTTCCAAGGACATGGATGTCCCTTAAAATAAGCTGCTGAATAGAGTGAAAGCACAAGAGACACGTGCAACGAAAAGGAGGTTAGTTATAGAAATATACTTGGCATAAGGAGGTTTGAACGTAAAATTTAAGCTCTGAGCATCCTATAAATAAAGCTATAACTTGGAAAAACATAGTGATTTTTTTCACAATTCTTACATTAAAAGAACTAGTTTTACTTGGTCAAGAGAAAAAAATTTTCATATATTAAAAACTTAAATTTTTTTGAGGGGCATGGATCTTTCTAAAGATACTGAATAATAAACAAACTGAACAACACAAGAAACTGTTCTTGCACAAAGTAGTCTGTCATGTGGAGCGCTTGTCTTCACATGGCCGGGTCTTACGTTTGCCCTCAGTCAAAACAAAGCGTCCGGTAGAAGGGTGTGAGTCTATTGTTTCGGGAGCTCTAGGTGGGTCTGTAGCTCGTCAGTGGTCTCACCTGTCGAATCTGGACAAATGGATGGTCAGCACGTCTCTGAGACAATCTCTCATGAATCTCAGCTTGGTTCTTACGCCATATATATTTTTTGTTTTTGTAGTAGAATATAAATAACATAAACAAACAAAACAAAATTTGCCTTCTCAACCATTTTTGAGTGTATAATTCAGTGGCAATAAGGATTGTACATTCACATTGCTGTGCAACGATCACCACCATCCATCCCCAGAACTTTTTCAAACTGAAACTCTGAACCCATTAAAAAATAACTCCTCATTCCCCACACCTGGTTCTTCCTTTTGAAAGGACACGGTTGGCAGGTAGTTTGAGGTTGAGGTCTCTGGCAAGTTCTGGAGCTATGTCTGTTATGTGGCATGGTAGGTGATCTCTCACTTTAGACACCAGATATCACAGCATGCCATTTTGTGGTAAATACCCGAGAATCCCTCTTCCCGTTGGCCAGTTGGAAGGATCTTGTATAGATGCAGGGAAGAAGAGCTGTAGGCCTACTGTACGCATCCCCCAGGCTTTCCTGAAGGATTTCAGCCAGTCCTTTGTTGAAGGCTCACATCTTCTGCCACCCAGTATGGTAGAACTCATCTCCATATGGAAGATTTTTAGAGTAATTGGTATCAGTTTCCAACGGTGTAATTACTTCATTAAGACTCTCTAGGGGGCTTCCCTGGTGGTGCAGTGGTTGAGAGTCAGCCTGCCGATGCAGGGGACGTGGGTTCGTGCCCCGGTCCGGGAAGATCCCACATGCCGCGGAACGGCTGGGCCTGTGAGCCATGGCCGCTGAGCCTGCGCGTCCGGAGCCCTGTGCTCTGCAATGGGAGAGGCCACGGCAGTGAGGGGCCCGGGGCGGGGCGGGGGGAGACTCTCTAGGATGCTTGCTTCTGGATAAGACCTTGTTATGATAGCCTACTAAGAGAACCTGTGTTGCAGGTGACACTGATGGACAAAGAAGTAAATTGACCTGTTCACCACGGAAGCGTTTAGCATTTTTCACCCAAAGGCTGCTTAGAGGCTGTTTATGAAACAGTTTTGGTTTTGTCATTTGTTCTATGACTATTGTCTCCAATAGTGATTGAGCAGTGCTTTTATGTGCATTTCAAAGGAATTCTTTGGTCCTGAGAACAAAACGAGATTATTACTTTAGAGGAGATACCTCCCTTCCCATCTGCTATGATAGAGGTGGTATCTAATACCTTTAAAAACTGAATCACGTTTATTTAAGTGTAGATGAGTGGAAATCCCTTTGCCCTTTTAGAAGGTCAAGTTTGGAAGATAGCTTCAATGTCTCCAAATATGTTAAGCCCCTCCAAAACAAACAAAAACACACACAGACAAAAGCATGCAGCTTCCCTCCCTTGTTTTTGTATATATCTGCAAGATAGTTACTTTGATTTTGTGAACACTCTCGTCTGAAAGATCTGCATACTTCTGAGCCCAGACCATGGGATTGATTGACCTGATTGGTGAAAAGTCTGAAAAAGAGCCTTCTAGTCTAATGCCAAGCCTACATTAGAACTAAATTCAGCTCTGGAATGCCTTGAAGAGAGGTTTTTAGTTTAATCATAATTTGTAATTAAAATTTATAAGAAATGTTTTATGAGCAAACTCTTCAGAAGAATTTGATATATAATACTTATGTTAGAAAAAAAGTCTAAAAGACTATTCTCTGAAACATTAGCTATAATTATACTTGGGTGCTGAGCTTATAGGTTATGTTAATTTTCTTTTTTTTGGTCTATAAAACTTTTTTTATACAGCAGGTTTTTATTAGTTATCTATTTTATACATATTAGTGTATAGGTGTCAATCCCAATATCCCAGTTCATCCCACCACCACCACCCCCCCATGTTAATTTTCTTATGCTCCTTTCCTTCTCATTTTATAGAAAGCAATGTGCATTACTTTTGCAATCAGAAAATATCTTACTTCCTAAAAAGGAAATTTAAAAATTCTGATGCCTGTTTTGTCCTTACCTTTTGAAACCTCCTTCTGTGTCACTGACTTCTAGAGCTCACAGTCCTGCAGTTGCTACTGAACCAAACTTTAGTCTGCTTACCTGATGCGCAAAAAAGCTAGTCCACTGATACCGGGTTGTGGTGAAGGAAAGTACAGCGTTTATTGCAGGGCACCAAGCAAGGAGAACAGCCAGCTTGTGCTCAAAAGACCTGAACTCCCCAATGGCTTTTAGGGAAGAGTTTTTAAAGACGATGTGAGGGGAGAGGGTTACAAGGTGCATGATCAGCTCATGCACAATTCTCTGGTTGGTTGATGGCGAGGTAATGGTGATGTTTCAGGAATCTCAGTCATCAACCTTCTGGTTCCAACTGGTCTGGGGTCTATGTGTGCTGGTGGTCAGCATGCAGCTAACTTCTTCTACCTGGTGGGGGTTTTAGTATCTGCAAAACAACTCAAGGATATGGCTTAGGATATTATTTATAGCCCTTGAAGAGGAACTAAAGATCCTTGACTTTGTTTTATGGCTGAACTATTATTATTCTGTCTTGCTTGACTGTTTTCTCACTTCTCTGATTAAATTTGCTCTTTGGAACTCAGAGAAGGCCAAGGAGGCTAAAGCTTTGCTACAAACCAAGAGGCAGGGGTTCCAGCAGGGACGGGGGGTAGGATGGAGATCTCTCCCTGGTAAGGCCCTGAAGGGTCCTACTTGGTTTCACTATCATAGTTGCATCTGTTTGTCATGGACAGCAATGCACAGGAGCTCTTGCAAAGTCAGGGCTCATTTTGCAGTGATGGAAGATTCTGGACTGCCCAAATCATTACGAGCTAGCATAAACAGAATGCTCTAACGATTGGCTTAACTGTCTTGTCACTCTTGATATGATTCATTCCATTGGCCCCTCAGTCTTAAAACTTAGAAAAAAAAATCCTTAATTCCGCTGCCTGTTAACCACCCACCACCCCATCACCAGTGCCAACTGGAAGATCTGTTGTTGCTGAGAGTGATAGTGGTTTTAGCCCTCGTGGATTTTCTCCTCAGTTTTTTGTAAGCCCAAGGCATCAGGTTCACTTCCTGCTCTTGGGAAGCCCTGTTCAGTTGTGGCCTACACTCTTCTCAACCAATACCACTGCCAAAGGGTAATGAATATTTTTTTAATCTTTTTTTTAAAAGGCTGGAACAGGAGTGAGATAAGAGTATGAGGTATTATATGTATCTCTGAATCTTTTCCCTATAATCCAGTATTCAAATTTTAGACCTTAAAATAACAGATAGGTTTGTAGTTTTTTTCTTTTGATTCACACTTGAAATTGGATCTGGTCCTCAGAAAATAATGCCACTATAGCTATAATAGAAATTATTGTACTCATTTTCTTATGGGGGAGGCACATTCTTATTGATGGTTGAAAGCACTCACGAATAAAGGTTTCCTGGATTTCTTGTTAAGTGGCATGGCTTATTTTTACCATTATCGACTTGCTCCCTGAGGTGAAAATGCCTCCTGGAATTAAAGCAGTCGCAGTTTCCTAGCATCCATGGAAAGATGATATATGGAGGGAAGGAAGGAAGCTGTGGGCAAAAACCACCGCTGAAGCTGCCAGTACCAAATGATGTATTGCCGAGCAGTTCAGAGTGAAACTGAGAGGAAGGATTTCAGTAAGTCCCCAAATCTGCCTATTCATCTAGGCAAAGGCTTACCTTCATTTTCCTTCTCCCTCTCCTCCCCTCAGTCTGGAGAAGTAGTTTCTTCTTCCAATACCAAGTGAATGGATGCAGGATTTTTCTGCAGCGTGCACTTCCCTAGCCCCTGCGAGGCTGTGTCTCTGGGCAGCTGGAGTGTCCTCAGGCATTAGAAGTGAGTGTAGACCCCCAGTTCCCTTCTCAAGCCTGTACACCAGAATCTGAAGCTGCCTTTTTTTTTTTAATATCTTTATTGGAGTATAATTGCTTTACAATGGTGTGTTAGTTTCTGCTTTATAACAAAGTGAATCAGCTATATGTATACATATATCCCCATATCTCCTCCCTCTTGTATCTCCCTCCCACCCTCCCTGTCCCCCCACTCTGTGTTGTCACAAAGCACCGAGCTCATCTCCCTGTGCTCTGCGGCTGCTTCCCACTAGCCATCTATTTTACATTTGGTAGTGTGTATATTATCAGTGCTACTCTCTCACTTCATCGCAGCTTCCCCTGTGTCCTCAAGTCCATTCTCTACGTCTGTGTCTTTATTCCTGTCCGGCCACTAGGTTCATCAGTACTGTTTTTTAAGATTCCATATATATGTGTTAGCATACGGTATTTGTTTTTCTCTTTCTGACTTACTTCACTCTATATGACAGACTCTAGGTCCATCCGTGAAGCTCCCTTTTTTTACTTCAAGTTCTCCAAGTCACTAAGACGGCAGTGCAGTGATTTTGTTTGTTCAGGCAGCAAAATCACATGTCAGGGTGATAAATATGTATGGAACTCTGTTTAGTTCATTTTAAAGGCACCGAGGCTAACACTGCCATTGCATCCATTGAGGTGAAAACTTGTTCCCTGATGGCAGGGGGGAAGAGACCTTGAAATATGTTCTTCATTAAGCTGGCTCGGCCAGTGGCCCTCTTGGCTTTTAGTTTTTCAGGGCTATTAAGGCTGAGCAGGAAAATTGGCCATCACCTAATAGCTAACAGAACATTTGGGGCAAAGCTGGGTTTTCTGGTTGTTGTTGTTTTTCGTTCCAAATTATCTGAACCTCAGCTTTGTGTGTTCTTTGTTTCTTTTCACGGAGCAAGGGGCGTATACATTGTGTTCCCAATGCATCTGCAAAAGGCTTCTGGGATGTTTTCATTGCATTTTAAATGCTGCAACCACCAGAGGGCAAATTATAAGCCCAAACTTTCCTGTTAGCAGCATGCCAGAAATCTCCCAGTCTAACATAATTTGCACTGTGATTAGAAAATACACTAAATTTGATGCAGTTCTTTAGTCTTCAGAAATCACTGAGTTTTTTTTCAAAGTGTGTGCATGTGTGTTGTCGTTACGGCCGGAGTTAATGTGCCAGCCTCCCCAAAGTGTAAGGGCAAGGGCAAGGGCAAGGGCTTAGAAGCCTCCCAGGCTGACTTCTTTGACGAAATACGGGAAAGTGCGGGTAGGAAATAAAGGTAGAAGGAAAAGGAAATTAAAAATAATGAGGTGGGCTTCCCTGGTGGCGCAGTGGTTAAGAATCCGCCTGCCAACGCAGGGGACACGGGTTCAATCCCTGGTCCGGGAAGATCCCACATGCCGTGGAGCAGCTAAGCCCGTGCGCCACGACTACTGGGCCTGCGCTCTAGAGCCTGCGAGCCACAACTACTGAAGCCTGCGTGCCTAGAGCCCGTGCTCCGCAATGAGAGAAGCCACCGCAATGAGAAGCCCGCGCACCGCAACAAAGAGTAGGCCCCGCTCGCCCCGCAACTAGAGAAAGCCCCCGCGCAGCAACAAAGACCCAAAGCAGCCAAAAGTAAATAAATTAAAAATAAATAAATAAATAATAAGGTGAAGCTGGAGTGAGAGCTTGCTTTCTTCACCAGGATAGGGGTAAGCATTGTTATTTCTAATTGAAAAGGTGAATCTTGGTGTTTGAAGGATACTTGGCTCCACTGTAAATGGACTTGAGCTATCACTGGAAACACTTTTCAAATGATTTCAAAACTACAGTTATAAATGTTGCAACGTTTTGCATTTATTGGGTAAATTTTTTTTTCATTTTCAAAACAGTTTACACTCAGCCCAGTTAGTAATTACCTTAAAATACAGAGTTATATCCTGCTGCTAATTATCTTTACTTTCCTTTTTCCTCTTTATTCATTAACTGGATAAGAAAGATGGGGCTTTTTATTTTAATTTACAGTAAGGTCTCAGCTTAGAATGAATTCTTTCTTTGGGCTAAATACTCTCTATTCCTCAAAGAAGAAAAGGCTAGTTTTTACGAAATGGATTTTTTTTTGCAGGTTAACTCTAGAGCCTAAAGGACGTCTTTATCTTATTTGTGGAGCACCTTTTTTAAACCTCCCTCCTAACCAGATTTCTTTAAAGGTGTTAATGCTTTTTTTTTTTTTTTTTTGCGGTACGCGGGCCTCTCATTGTTGTGGCCTCTCCCGTTGCGGAGCACAGGCTCCGGACGCGCAGGCTCAGCGGCCATGGCTCCCAGGCCTAGCCGCTCCGCGGCATGTGGATCTTCCCAGACCGGGGCACGAACCCATGTCCCCTGTATCGGCAGGCGGACTCTCAACCACTGCGCCACCAGGGAAGCCCTAAAGGTGTTAATGCTTTAAGCAGCATGATGCTACTGGGAATCTAGGAAACTCAGACTTAGCCCCTTAGGTATTGTGAGTGGACGGGAAGCCCCATGTACTGGAGCCCTCCGCTCAGAGGTGAGAGCTTGTCCTTGGTGTTGAGGATGCTGACAAGAAAGCAACATTTAAAAAATAATTAATTTTCTGGAAGGGCCTACCTATTTTTTTCCCTTGCAAAAGTTATATACGCCTTTCCCTTTAGAAAATGACAGGTTCAACAGTTCAGGCAAACCTCACCGAGGATAAACGACAGAACTAACAAGATCATGAAGAACTGTTGGAGATCTGGGGAGGGTAGGAACTGAGAAGGAGACCCAGCACCCAAGCCTCCTTTTGTCCTGAGCACATTTGCTATTTATTCGTTACAGAACAGCCAAGAAACTGAATTGTGCTTTTGACAGTTGTGTGGAGCTGGGGTTACAGAAGTCAGAACACGGGGCTGGCCACAGGTGAGGACAAAGAAAAGTCACCCCCACTTTAAGCTGGAATCATGAAGAGCTACACCCTCAGGACCAGAGTGAACCAGTTTTGCATCATCTGGGTGAGCTAGAGAGCTAGCTTTGGTTTAGGCTTAAGGTAGACCCAGACCTCTGGTGCCTGGCAGAAGAAAATGGAATTTTCTGGAGGAAGGTACCATCACTCTAGGCCACAGGTTTCACCTACAAATAAAATTTTATTGAATTTTGGGTGCATTTTGAGGGACTATCCTTACAGGACTTTAGGAGAGATTAGAAGTGGGTGTGAGTCAAAGACAGGATCATGGAAGACTTTGGTTTTGGCCTCCATGACTGGAAGAACAGAGTTCTTTCCCACCATTTAAGGTGGAAAAGATGGCAAGTGGAGTAGACTTGGAGTGGCAAGGTCAGAAGTGCAGTTGAGATGTCTAGACATCCAAATGTAAGTAACAAATAGGCAGGTTCTCTCAACAAGAGAAGTCTGGGCTAAAGATATAAATTTGGGAGTGTTGTTATTAATTAATTAATGCCTGGAGAAGAAGACCAAAGACACAGGAGATCACGTAGAGAGACTGCAAGGACAAGCCAGAGTGGAGGAAGGTATTATCGACATATGTAACCAACACAAAACTACAAATCAGCAAGAAAAACAGACAATACCAAAGAGAAATGGCTAGAGACTTGAACTGGTTCTTCATATAAACAGGTAGCTAAATGGCCAGTAACCATATGGAAGGGTACCCAACCCAATTAGTAATCAGGAAAGGTGAAATAAACCACAGAAAGAAAGATATTACTAGAGAATCCCCATGCATACCGTCAGAGAATGGAAATAGTTTCAACCATTTAAAAATAATTTGGCATTACCTAATGAAGTTGGAAATATTCATTGTCTTTAACCCAGCACTTCCACCCCTAGGTATATCTTACAGTGTTTGCACGTGTGCATCAGATGTGTAGAAGAATGTTCTTTGTGACATTTGTTCATAATAGTGAAAAACTAGAAATGACCTAAATACCCATCATCTGTAGAGTGGATAAATTTTGATATACTCATCCAATGGGATATTATCAGGCAATAAAAATACACACCTCAGCTATACTCAATAACAGGGGTGAATGAAATCAGAATTTCATTTAGCAGAAGGTGCTAGACAAAAAAGAATATAAAATCAAGCAAAAACTAATGCTTAGAAAGAATAGTAAAATCTTTTAAGATAAAAGGTGCAAAGAAGTGAATACGATAAGAATCAGGAGAGCATTTACCTCTAGGGGATAGAGGATGTGATCTGGAAGGGATGCACTGGGCTTTGGGGTGCTGGCGATGTTATATTTCTTGATTTGGGGCCATATATATATATATATATTAATATACACCAGTGGTATCCTTTCTACTTGCCTGGTTATTTTGCTCATCCGGAGGCTTAATCTAGGGGGAAAGAGTCTGTAGGAAGTGAGGTCATTCATTACCATTCATCCAGTCAGTATTTGCATAGATAAGACATTTTTCTAGATGCTCTAGGGTAGAGTTGAGCAAATCCTGGTCACTGCTGTTCATAGAGCTCACAGTGCTGTCAGGGTGATTGAGAGTGCACCCAGGTGCTCAAGGGTGGCAGCACACGTCAGGGATAAGAATAAAGGCTTTGAAGCCAGAAGCCTGTATTTTAAGCCAGGATCTACCTGTTACCAGCTGTGTGACTCTGGGCAGCTTATCTCATTTCTCGAAGCTGCGGCTTCATAATGTGCAAGATGCAGACGGTAGTATCTACCACAGAGTTAGAAATAGTAAGTGCATTGATGTGCATGAAGTGCTTGCTCCATAGTAACTAGTGCCTTGAAGTGTTAGCTGCTTTTTGAAGTAACTCAGAGAAAGGATATGAAACCACCATGAACAAGACGTGGAGATGCACCGGAAGCACACTGCGCTCATCCCAGCCTGAAGAGCGGGGAGTGTACATGATGCTGAGGGCGTATGGGAAGGAGCTGTGGGAGTTTCAGAAAGTTGGAGGGAGGGGTCCAGGTACCCTAGTCAGAGGGCAGTGTGACCAGGGCTGTGGGCTCGGGGTGCAGCAGCTTGTGTTAACGTAGTCCTGTGTGACCGGCGGGGCTTGTGGTCTGGAAGCCCCTGGGCTGGAGTGGTCTGTAGACACGTTTGCCTGGGATCATAGGCTTCTTTTTTTTTTTTTTTTTTTGCGGTACGCGGGCCTCTCACTGTTGTGGCCTCTCCTGCCGCGGAGCACAGGCGCCGGACGCGCAGGTTCAACAGCCATGGCTCACGGGCGCAGCCGCTCCGCGGCATGTGGGATCTTCCCGGACCAGGGCACGAACCCGCATCCCCTGCATTGGCAGGCGGACTCTCAACCACTGCGCCACCAGGGAAGCCCATAGGCTTCATTTTTTAAAATGTGTTTTTTCAGGGAAAGAGTCTTTAGAAGAAGACACGAGCTGTGCCTCTAACTGCAGTTAGTACCACTCTCTGTGCTGAGACCCATCATTCTTTGTTTGCCAGATGCCTGGACCCTGAAGGCATTAACGTTTATAAACCTTAGACTGTCACTTGGGTTGAGTGTGAAAGTAGCATGAGGAGACCATGGGAAACTTGCATGGGGAGTGGATCGTGGGAGGAGTTGAACGTCATACCAGTGAGTTTGGACTTACTCTGCAGGTAGTAGGGAGCCATTGCAAGGTTTTGAGCAGGGTGTTGAATGCATAGAAAACTCTATTAGTTTAGTCTAGCATGATCTACACTGGACCTGGGGGCATCCATTAGGAGGCTTTGGCGGTGGCCCGGTGAAAAGGAATAAAAGACTTGAACTAGAGCACAGAAAGCACAGGGTATATTTGACAGCTGTTCTGGGGGCTGACTTAATGCCATTTGGTAACTGATGAGGTGTGTGTTGAATGAGAATAATAGTACCAGTGACAGAAGGAGGAAGGAGGTGGGCATAAGTGTGGGCCCAGGAGGCATTTAGTGGTGAGGCACTGAGTTTGAGGTGGGAGGCAGACTTTCTGCTCAGCAGAACGGTTTAGAGTTGGTTAAGAGATTCAGTGTTGTGAGAGAGTTCTGAACTTTTTTCTCAAAGGCCATGTTAACTGCATGATACAGTAGGTCCTCTACATGCAAACGAGTTCTGTTCCGAGAGCGCGTCTGTAAGTCCAATTTGTTCGTTAGTCCAACAGAGTTAGCCTAGGTACCCAACTAACACAATCGTCTATATAGTACTGTCACACAAATAATATTAATGCATAAAAAACAAACACAAAAAAGAAAACATTTTTAATCTTACACTTCAGTACCTTGAAAAGTACAGTAGTACTAGCTATATCACTGCTGCTTTTTTTTTTTGCGGTACGCGGGCCTCTCACTGTTGTGGCCTCTCCCGTTGCGGAGCACAGGCTCCGGATGCGCAGGCTCAGCGGCCATGGCTTACGGGCCCAGCCGCTCCGCGGCCTGTGGGATCTTCCTGGACTGGGGCATGAACCCTTGTCCCCTGCATCGGCAAGTGGACTCTCAACCACTGCGCCACCAGGGAAGCCCTATCACTGCTGCTTTTACACTTGCTTCCGGACATCCTGGGCTTGAAATAAAGATACTGTACCACTGTACTCTATACAGTACTTACAATAAAGTACACAAAAGCACAACCAATCGCAGAGGATGCGCGTACATGACAATGTACGCCAGACACGTGAACTAACTTACGTGATTGGATGTGTCGAACGCACGTTCGCATCTTTGAAAGCTTGCAACTTGAAGGTTCGTGTGTAGGGGATTTACTGTAATTGTTTATGACAGTCCAATGACTTAATGTGGTCACTGTCCTATGGTGGGCTTTACTTGATCCAGTGCAAGTGGCCCATAGTCCTTGGTGGTTGTCAATAAACCAGGCACGTTGGTTGCAGAACTGTGGGTGGTACACAGAGAGAATGATTAGTGTTGACTAGTGAAAACAGAGGTGGGGGCATCTTGGGTTTATCCTCAAGTTGCACTGAGAAGGGTGGGTCCCGGGGCTGGTGGCCGGAAGGCATGCCTCATTTGGCACTGGCTGGATTGACAAGAAGCCCAGACACACTTGCAAACACACTTCGCCCAGCCTGGGATTTGGCACACCTGCTGTGTGCTGAGTGGGTGGCCTGACTCATCCATGTGCACCTGCAGTGTTGCCTTTACCTGCTGGAGAGAATTTTTGCCCAGAAGAAAAGCCATTCAGTGAAGAGTGCTTGAATCTCCGATATAAGAAGCCTGGTTTACTGAAGTGGCTCCAGAAAGCTTTTGTAAATTATGAGAAAGACAACAATTATTGGTAATTCACTGATGCTTAAGGCTTGCCTGTTTTTAGATCAACTTACTGCTATACTTGTGCTTTTTAATGGGCTGGAAATTGGCTTTGGGACTCCATATGTGAGTGGATACAGTCAAAAAATGCTCATGTTTGAGTACTTAGAATTTTACAGGTTTGTAGTTGTATTTTTGCTTATAGCTTTTTCACTTATGTTAATATATTTTTCTTGCTGAATCCTAAGGAACAAATCTTTATTTATATAACCCTAATTCCATTGAAAATGTGCTGCCAGTGGATCATCGGTTATATAACATAATTTCCGTTCTATAAGGTTTTTTGTTGTTAATGTTAAAAGTGTATTGCACGGCTAAGAGTTCCAAAACTCTTCCATAGTCTTTGAGATTGACTTTATAAGAAGTATATTTACAGAAAATTCTGATTTTGGAAACAAATTTTAATCTACTTAAGCATTTTGCTTTAGATATTTTGAAGGCAAACACATGAATTTTTTTCAAACACATTAATAGAATTTGCTTGACTATTTACTTCTTAGGTTGAATGACTTTTGTTCTAGCTCAGGATCTCTGACCTAATTGAAAGATTAAAAATCGTTCATAAAGTGTTAAGACCTTTGGTAAGAAATTTAAAATCATGGCTTGAATTTTATGCCCACGTTGAAGATGCTACTCAGAGATGAAACCGGAGTTTAGTTCTTTTGATAGGTCCTGGGTCAGCCTAAACCAGGCTTCCTTTTAGGATTTTTGTTTATGGTGTCATGGGCTACAGCTTTAAAATAGGCAGGTGGAGGGAATTCCCTGGCGGTCCAGTGGTTAGGACGCCGTGCTTCCACTGACGGGGGCACGGTTGGATCCCTGGTCAGGGAACTAAGATCCCGCATGCTGTAAGGCGCGGCAAAATGCAGAAAATAATAAAATAAAATAGGCAGGTGGATTCAGGGTGTTGGTTCCAGTCCTCCTGGGGCCACATGGCTTGAATATACATGGTGTCTATTTAAAACAGAAACGGTTTCTGAATTTTTCTCAGGCAACCCGTTATGAGGCAGACTCTATGGCTGTTAGTTCCTCAAGTTCTCTTTCCCTGCTCTGCCCCCCTTCTCCTTGCCCATCTTAATTCTCATCTCATAATTGCTTTGGCGGGGGTTGTTTCTGTATTTTTCTCTGTGTTTTTCTTTGTATTGGTGGTGTCTTTGTTCCAAGGAAGAACCAGATTTTCTATTTCTAGTATTCTGTTCAGAAACTCCATGCCCTGCCCCTAGATTGCCTGTCGCCCGAGAGATGGCAGAGCAAAGCAGGCAGCAGAGCCATGTGTTCCAGGTCTGTCTTTGGGGGACAATGAAAACCGTGAGTCTTTGGCAGAGTTAGAGCTCAGGATGGCTTGACATTTTCCCAGTGGGTTAGCATAACCCAGGGACCTCGCTTGAGTTCTGGTAACGACAGCTTATTCCTCAGGGTATGGCTCTTGAGAGGAAAAGTCCTTTTCAAATTGAGAGCTTTTTATAGATTTCATTACTAGTTGAATCTGTATTCTTTTTTTTTTTTTTTGAATCTGTATTCTTATAGGAAATACCTAATCAGATATTGACGGTGTTGGGCCATCTGTCTGTATATGAGTATTTTCCTCCAAGCCAATGAGAACCTTACCTTGCTCAGATTGATATTCTGCGACAACTGCTGCTTGGGGGGCAAGAGATTTTTCAACATTAGATTGCATCCTTTATTGTTTTAATTTACTTCAAAGCAGAAGCATAATGCTAAAAAAAGGCGGAAGGGGACTCTTTCAAATAAAAAAGACAGCAATTGAAAACATATTAGAGGAAAACACAGCTAATATTTTTAAAAAGCTATGCAAATGGTTTAAAGGTTTTAAGACTACAGTTCATTTTTCTAAAACCAGTAGATATCATTTAAGCTTAGTGTTCATAAACTATTTTAGGGCAAGGATAATGTCTTAACCATAGATTGTACTCCCTCTAACATAATACATTCAGGTAGAAGACATGCCACACAGGTAATGTTTATAGAATACAGGTGTTAGTTGAAGATGTACATGTTTTGCTATTTTTTCCTCGTAAGTGATGCTTTTCCCACTCAGGTCTTTGTGTCCGAAATGCTGGAAACTCTTCTCATTCTCTGTGCCTTCCTCTTAGTTCTTTTAATTACTGCTTGGTCTTGCAGAAACTGAGTTTTAAAGGGTTAGCTAAAAATAGACTCATCGCTGTAAGCACCTCTTCACATCTGCTTTCTTTCTCGGTCCCTGCAAGGTTGACCAGTTTTTTTTGGAGTTGTGCATCAAAAACAGTTGGAGGGAAAACAGCATCTGTTTAGTCAACATTTCCAGCGTTGGAAGAAGATGTCAGATTTTTAACTTTTTTTGTTTTCTTTTTAAACACCAAGTATGGTGCTTTCAGAGCAATGGAAATTGTTTCAAATGTGGAGATGGTTAGGTGTAGCCTTTTGAGGTCCGTCAGGCCCGCTGAGCTCTCTGTTGTCCATCTCACCCTGTGCAGGGTTTACAAAGAAACGTCGTATCCACTGGGTGAGCATATATGGCTCACTGTTTTCTACATTCAGTCATTTGACCTTCCGAATGCCAAGGGCGCACTAGGCACTTGTGGATGGAGGAGTGTGAAGCCAGCCCCTCTGAGGATTGCTCAGGATCCGGTGGGAGAACTCTGGTTTAGAGTTCAGAGCAGGGTTTGGGCCCCAAGCTCTGCCGCCTTCCAGATGAATTACCTTGATCCATTAACCTGTTTCGTCACATATGAAATGGGGGTGATCATGCCTGCCTAACACATGTGATGAGCCTGGTACGCACTGCCTGCCTGAGGAAATGGTTTTGAAGGTAGAATTAGCGAGTGGTGTCATCTTAGACCCCACAATCCAGCTAGGTGTGCTTTATTGTTCTTAGTAGTTTTTGCTTAATCTGTCCATGGTTCTGAAAATACCAGGCCCTGTGGCTCTCATTCCCTTCCCCCCCTACCATGAATCAACAGCCCCTCCCAGCTGAGAACCTTAGAAATAATGCACAGTGATTCATGAGAACCCCAGTCGTTGTGTGTCCACTGAATTTCTTTTATTCTCTTTTGGTTTTGAAGGTTGGAGTACATTTTTTTTTTAATTTCTTTTGCAGCAGCACCATAACCTTATCTTTTAATTTCATAAGTAAGAGGCCTTGCCTTTTGGTTTTTTAGGAAAGATGTAGGAGGTGTGATGTTTGGTCTCATTACAGAAAGTTAATTATTTGTACTTATTTTTGCCAAGCATGCTTACTTAGTACATTGGGAAACAGCATTCAGAATAATTTACTAAGTATTTTTTGTGATTGTAGCATCTCTTCCCTCTCTCCACACATTGTATAAATGCAAGTAAACTGTAATTCATTCAATAAAAACCAACAGTTGCAAAATTTCTATTTTTTAGTAATTTTTATGCTCATGGTATAAAAATTTAAGAGTACCAAAGGGTTATATATATGCTGGAAAGTAAGTTTTCTTCCTTTCCTCATCCCCAGTTGTTCCCTACAGAGATAACCACTTACATGTTCTTAAAAATGGAAATCGGTGTTTAATCATGGTTTGATGCTCTGATATATTTGCCCTGTCATTTCTTGGCCTTTTCACTAAGATCAAGTGCCTCTGACTGTGCACTACAATTTTTGGTTATAAGTTAGAGGAATCAGGAGCAAGTTACTAGGTGTACACTTGGACATATGAGCAGAAATGACTAATGTAACTTTATGATATACTCGGTTTAACTAGCTTTCGGAGCCGTTGTTCCCATGGCTTTTGAGTGTCATGCTTTCCACATCTGTGTTTTTTCATTTTCCAGTTGCAGCATGAGAAAGCTGAGCTAGAACAGCACCTCGAGCAGGAACAGGAATTCCAGGTCAACAAACTGATGAAGAAAATTAAGAAACTGGAGAACGATACCATTTCTAAGCAGCTTACGTTAGAACAGGTAAAAATGTATAGTTCTCTCTGTACCCTTTTTAGGATCGTTATAGTTATATATATATATATATATATATATATTTCTCATATCATCAACTGTTCTTTCAAGCTTTAAGAGGGCCTGAGGAATGTCAGTGAAAAATGTTTTTCAACTTTTTCTTCCCACAGTGGCGGCTTCCTCTCTGAAGTACACATTGGCAGATCTGCATAGCACCTGCTCACTCTTTCACACACTTGTGCTTTTCTTAACCACAATTAATAAAGTTTCAGGAGATACGTTGTGATGTACTGATTTATAGGCAGGAAATGTTAGGTTCCTTTTGCAAAAGGGGGAAGAATATGTTTTTAACCACAGGATCGTTTCTGTGAAATTTCCTGAGACAGTGTGGCTATGGAACTAAAACTTTTCTTTCAAGCGTTCTTCAGAACAGTTAGCATTTTCTGTCTTTGAATTATTAGCAACCTTATATGAACCCTGTCTTTTCCCACCTAGATTTGTTGATACGGGTATGGAGCCCTAGACTTAGTTGTACGTCCTGGTTCAGCCACTGATGAGTTTGGTGACCTTGCATTAACTTCATTAACTTCTCTGGGCCCAGGTTTTCCATTTGCAAACAGAGAAGCACAAACTAAAGTCAGGTGTGGCAAGCTTAAAAAGGTACAGAAGGCGGAAGGTGATAGCGCACAGTTTCTTTGGCCATTGCCCTTGGTAGACGTTGGTATTTGAGCACAGGTCTTGCCTTAGGAGGCCAGGCTGGTCCTTATTTGCCAACTCACAGAATCGTGGACCGCCGTTATCAGTCCTTCCAAGTTGGGGTGTCAGGCAGAAGCTCCTAGCGCTTTTCCCCACGCTCTTTCCCCAGAGTTAGAAGAGGCTGACCGTAGTCTACTGCCACCTGGTCTCCGTGTCAAATTCAGCGTATTCACATTTTCTAGTTCTTTGCGATGTGGATCCCAATTACCACTTTGATGATCTGGCCAAGCTCTTCATGCAGACTTGTCTGATTTATCCCAATTTTAGGATCTTTCTGTGCATCTTACTCCATGCTGACTGGTTCTTGAATCACCCTCGGCACCATTCTCATTTCATCATTGTACTTGAGGCTGAAACCGTGACGGCAATGTCAGGCTTGAGAGGAAGCCAGGGTTTGTTTTAAACTAATTGGACTGACTTTTGGTGTTTGTGTTATTCTTGTATCTACCTATATCAAAGGGTGGAATGTCACTGGGTTTTCTAAGACTATGAATAATGGCCTTGGAAATTTTTCCGTTCCTTCTAGGTTAAAGAACAAAAAAGCTTCATTTCCAAGGGTTGGCTGTTTTACACATATCCAGAGTAATCGATTCTTACCCGTCCTCTTTGGAATTCAGATGCAATTTCTAAATTTAGAAAACTCCCCCACATCCCCCCTCCCCACCCCGACCCTGCCTCCAGCTTAAAGCATTTTGTTCCAAAGTTCACCTTTAATTTCCAGGGTAGGCAATAGCCAGTTCTTTCCAATTAAAGTTTTGAAGATTCTTGTTTAAGTCCCTGACATACCAAGAACTCGTTACTGGTACTTGTTAATCAAGAGTTAACCAAGTGGCTAGGTGAAATTTTCACAGTGGTTAGTATTGTGAGAGCTTCACTTGGTCAACACCTTCCCTGTGATGGCTGTCAATAACGGAAGTAGCTTCTATCTTGTGTTTGTTTACAGGCTCCTTGAGGAGACTTTGGAGCTCTGACCCCCACAGTTTAGTTGTGGCCACAAGGTGGAGGTAGTGGCCTAGAGTCAGAAAGAGAAGGGTTGACTGATCCTACTGTCCCTGGGAGAGAGGATGGATGGCTGCACGGTCTTAAGGCTGTTTGGAAACTTTAGTGACTAAATGCTTTTAAAATGAGGCCCAAAGGCATACATTCTCCCAAAGTTAATGATTTAGTCCACTGTAAGGCTTCTTTCAGACCTCAGCACCAAAGAAATGGATTTCCACAATGGAATGTGTGCATTGCAAAGCCCTAAACTAGAAATTATCCTCAGATCTGGGATATCAAGTCCTTATTTTATATTTTTAATTTTATTTAAAAAATTTTTTATTGGAGTATAGTTGATTTACAATGTTGTGTTAGTTGCAGGTGTACAGCGAAGTGAATCAGTTATACATGTAAATATATCTGCTCTTTTTTTGGATTCTTTTCCCATATAGACCATTACAAGTCCTCATTTTAATTAAGATGGAGAAAAGTAACACCATCCTAAAACTTTCCCCCCTTTCTTTTGGGTATGTCTAGGATGATTATATGTTGGGGAATTTATTTGTTTTAACTACAAGTAATTTTAGTCGGTGTTTAGGGGGGAATGTTTGTTTTGCTCTACTGTAGAAATAAATGTCTTCCATGTTTCCATGGATGTGATCTGATCCTCTCTTGTGGCCATCTCTTGGGATTATCATCTGTATTATAATATTTACGATACCTCGTAGTCTATATAATATAATATATCCTATACTGAAATTATTATCAGAAGAGCCAAGGCATGTGCTGTACTATGCATTATAATGATATATGTGTGTAGTACATGCCTTTGCTCTTCTATCTGACAATAAACATATTTTTAAAACTAAAAGCTATTTGAAGACAATTATCCTATGTGTCCCGTGCCTTGCCACTGCTTTGTTGGAAGAGTTTAAATAAAGTGTGGATTTAGACAGGTGCCTGAAGAGCTGTCATTTGTACTTTGAAAGGCGGTGTAGGGTAGGTTCAGGGTCTGGGTATTGGACTTGAATGGAACCAGATGTGAACCTCTTTCCTCTGCTGAATATCTTAATTATTTATTTTTTTGGTAGCAGCTTTATTGAGTTATAATTCACATACCATTCCAAATCATCCATTTAAAGTGTACAATGCAATGGTTTTTAGTATATTTAGTATTGTGTAACCATAACCAAAATCCATTTTAGAACATTTTCATCACCTCAAAATAAACCTTGTCACTCAATCCCCTAATCCCGTTAAGCAACCACTACTCTACTTTCTGTCTCTGTGTATTTGCTTATTCTGGACACGTCCTGTAAACGGAATCATATAGTGTGTGGTCTTGTGTGACTGCCTTCTTTCACTTAGCATGATATTTTTATCCACGGTGTAGCATGTATCAGTACTTCATTCCTTTTCCTGGCTAAGTAATAATCCATTATTTGGATGTACCACATTTTGTTTATCCATTCATCCTTTGCTGGACATTTAGGTTGTTTCAGCCTTTTGGTTATTATGAGTAATGCTGCTATGAACATCCATGTACGATTTTTTGCGTGGTCATGTGTTTGAATTTTTCTTGGAAATTAGAATGGAATTGCAGGGTCACACGCCAACTCTCTGTTTATCTTTTGGAGGAAATGCCAGACAGTTTTCAAAGTGGCTGCACCATGTTATTGCAGCCATCCTGGTGGCTGGGAAGCGGCATCACATTGTGGTTTTGTATTTCCCTGAGGCTAATGATGTCGAGTATATTTTCAGGTGCTTCTTGGCCATTTGTATATCTTCTTTGGAGAAATGTCTATTCAAGGTCTTTTTTTTATGGAATTATAAGAGTTCCTTATATATTCTTATACATATAATATATGTATTTTATAAGATACAAGTCCCTTATGAGATACATCATTGCAAATATTTTCTCATTTTCTGTGCGTGTTCTTTGCACTTTCTTGAGTGTGTCCTTTGAAGCATAGAGCTTTTTTAATTCTGGTGAAGTCCAATTATTAATTTTTTTCTTTGGTTGCTGTGTTTTGGTATCATATCTTAGAATGCAAAGTCACGAAGATTTACCCCGTTGTCTTTTTTGGGTGCTTACATTTAGGTCTTTGATTCCTTTTGAGTTAATTTTTATATGTGGTGTAAAATAGGATCCAAATTCATTCTTTTGCATCTAGTTGTCTCAACCAGTCCGTTTCTGAGCCTCAGTTTCCTTATCTGTAAAATGGCAATAATAGCAAACCTGTGTCAGGTACAGTGAATGAGAGTGTAAGGTGATTTGTATAATGCCTGCTACATAAGCACTCAACATAAGGTAGCTGCTGCTGTTAATTTTTAAATAAGCATATATATATATGTGTGTGTAACAGAATCACTTTGCTGTACACTTGAAACAAACACATCTTTAATTAACTATACTTCAATTCAAAATAAAAAGAAACTAAAAAAAAAATCATCTATATTTTGAACCTAATGGGTTGAACCTGCAGAAGGGGTATTGGAAGGCCTCTGCCAGGGATTCATGTTGGCCATACATGTTTGTTTTGAAGGTGTAGCTTAGGTTGTAACGGTTTTTAAGAGGGCACCTGGGGACTTCCCTGGTGGCGCAGTGGTTAAGAATCCACCTGCCAATGCAGGGGACACGGGTTCGAGCCCTGGTCTGGGAAGATTCCACATGCCACGGAGCAACTAAGCCCATGAGCCGCAACTGCTGAGCCCGTGTGCCACAACTACTGAAGCCTGCGTGCCTAGAGCCCGTGCTCCGCGACAAGAGAAGCCATCGCAATGAGAAGCCCGCACACTGCTACAAAGAGTAGCCCCTGCTCACTGCAACTAGAGAAAACCTGCACACAGCAACAAAGACCCAACGCAGCCAAAAATAAATGAATGAATGAATGAATTAAAAAAGAAAAGAAAGAAAGAAAAAGAAGGCACCTGCCTATTCTCTGTAAAGCAGAACTTATCTGGGTTTGGGACTAAGTCTTAGACTCCTTGCAAGGTGGGCTCCAATTAACTCACGTGCTGGAGGCCTAATTTTAAGTTAATCTCACCAAAAGTCAGGCCTTCGGCATGGACGCTCGAATTAGTCAGATAGCATTTGTTCTTCTCTTAGAATCTGAGATCTTTTCATTCTTTAAGAAGGGAATGTTACCAGCTTGATCATCAAGGGCTCTGGGCTATCAGTGGTTCTGTCGGTGTTTTGCAGGATGAGAATTCATAGAATTGTAGAGCTGGAAGGCCACATTGCGGGGGAAGACTACTCTGTCGTTACTTTGTCCCCAGCCCCTCATGGGGATGTGAGAAAGTGGGGAAATCACGAGGAAATCCAGGGGCAGGGGCATCAGATCTGCCCAGGCTTTGGAACCACAGCTACCTGCACCCGTTTCCTCTTCCTCCAGAACTTGCTGCCTAGGAAGCAGGCTTGGGAGGAAAATGGACCAACTTGGCCTGTAGGTGGCCCAGCCTGCTCATACCTGCTCACACTTTTTCAGAGAAGGAAACCCAGAGGGAGATCAAGAGGCTTTCTTCAAGTCACACATCTTAGCATTCTGAATGTTTAACTCCAAAAGATACTTTATAAGCAGATGTAAAAAAGCATGTTCAGAAAACTGTAATGTTAGGTGGTCTTTGCAGCACTAATAATTAATCTGATAAACTGGATTACTTTAGTCAGTATGACTTTAGTACTCTTAAGGGCTCTTTCTAACACACACTGGTGGGCACTGCCTATTCCGACATGTGGTCACTGTTACATTTAGGTGATAAGAACATTTCGAACTTAAAATATTCTCTAAGTGTCAAGAACTCTTCATCAGAATGTGTTCTGTCAACTAGGAAGGATTTTCCTTCTCCTGAGGATAACTAGCATGAAAGGGCACAAATTAGCTTATTTATTAAGTGAAGTTCAGCTCAGCAGATGTGAGAACCTTCTGTGCACTTTGCACAGAAAGTTATAGGAAAGAAGAAAACAGCCATAAACAGGTGGATTTGACACTTAACTATTATTAGCTAGTACAGTAGAAAAATCTGGAATAAATTGGTTGGAGAATTAGTCATGTAATTCAGCTAACACTTAATGACGAACAGGGATGCCTGTCATGTACTAGACCTCTTACTCTTTTCTCCTGTGGTTGGCCCAGTAAAGTCTTCTCAGTTATTTCTAGAATTTGGGGTGTATTTTCTTATCGGAGATGCCCTTTCGTCCCAAAGCACAGACACCCATTTCTAAAGGTTGGCTTTAGGATTGGAATGGTCATTTTATTTATTAGCATCTACGTGTAATGACAGTATCTCAGCCCCTGTAGTTTCGGGACACTCTTGGGTTCATATCTCCCTTTCACCTGAATAAGCTGTGTGACGTCAGGCCAGCGATTTGATCTCTTCTGTGAACAGACGTACTCTCTAACTTGTAGGTTTGTTGGGGGGATAAATCTTCCATTCTGCCTCTCCTCACGCTCCATCCCTATTGAAGTTCTTTCATTTGTCTTGTCGGGGAAGGAGAAATTATCCTCTTCCCTTCTAGGTTTTTCTGGCAGAGAAAATCAACAGAAGTTTAATGACATGTATACGTGGGAGAGAAAATTCGTCAAAATTGTCGAAGCCCTCACTTTAACACTGTCTTCAGCACTAAAGACAAAAGAGGATGTTGTGGGCAGAGGTTTGGAACTTCAGAGGAGGAGAGGAAGGCAGTTGACAGGCAGAGGGAAAAGCAAACATTGGGCAAACAAATGTTTGCTAGGCAGAGACAGTGGGACACAGAGAGGAATTTCAACAAACAGGCTTTGCTGGATTCCTCCTAGTCTACATACCTAGGTCATGCTACCGTTATCATGGTGATAGCTCCCTTTCTGGAACAGGTCCTCTACCTACATTCTTTTAGGCAGTTAGGGGGAAGGTCAAAGTTTCCTACCGATTGTTTAGGGCCTTAAAAAGAATCAGCCTAAATCATTTATTTGTTTATTTATTTAAAAATCGAAGTATAGTTGATTTACAATGTTGTATTAATTACTTCTGTGCAGCAAAGTGACTCAGTTATACATACATATACACTCTTTTTCATGTTCTTTTCCATTATAGTTTGTCACAGGATATTGAATACAGTTCCCTGTGCTATGCAGTAGGACCTGGTTGTTTATCTGTTCTGTATATACCAGTTTGCATCTGCTCATCCCAGACTCCCAGTGCATCCCTCTCCACCCCTCCCCCACCTTGGCAACCCCCCAGTCTGTTCTCTATGTCACAATCAGCCTAAATTAATCCTGTGCCAAATAGACCTATTTTGGGGTGGCAAGTTTTGTTCCCCTGCACAGAATTGTCCCCATGTGGATTGCACAGCAGTAAATAAGTTTACGTGGTGACCCAGTACACTGATGTTTTTGTAACTGTATTTATGACTGGGACAAGTTCTGTGAAACACTTGCTTATGTGCTTTGCACTGATTTTCTGTTCAATCCTATTTCGTTTTTAGCAAAATGTAGGTGACAAGTGACTTGAACTAATTTCCTAATCCAATAGTGGGTCACAACCTGCAGTTTAAAAATCATGCTCTGATGTGCCCAGTGCTTTCCTGCCCCCAGGTTTCCATGGATCTGTGTCCTCTGCCTGGCCCATTTTCTCCCTCCCCTGCCCCATCCCTACTTAACTGTTACCCAGTTTGCTCCTCTAGTCACTTTGGGGTCTGTGCTCCAAAGTGTTTCCATGACGTTCTGTCCTTTTCCTGTACCACTTGGTACACAAACAGCAATTAACAATTAAATCATTTCGTTTCTGTGAGCTCCGCATAAGGTAAAGGAGGGAAGGTACGATGTTAACCTCACCCCTGTATCCCTGGTGACTCACATATAGTAAGCGCTCCCAAAATTGTATGTACTGCCATTAATAATCAAAGTGTTCATCTAATTTCTGTGGTACTTTGCCCTCCGCATTTTCCAGGAAAATGAGCATACATATTATTTGAGCCTCAAACGTCTCACCACCTTCCTTGATCTGGTTATCCATCTCTTTAATCCACGGATCTGTGTGACTGTCTTTTTTGTCCGTGCTGCACTCGTGTGGCACACATTCTGCGTTAATTCAACACACCTTTATTAACATGACTGTCGTCTGCCACAAACTCTGCTAAGAAAGATGACGTCGGGTCCCTGGCCTCGTGGAGCCTGGTCCAGGGAGGCCAGTGGACCTGTGGACAGTGACGAGGGATGCCCTGTGCCGAGCTGTGCCTAGGGGAACAGCATTACTACTGCAGCAGGACTGCCCCCTCCCGCGTAACCAACTGAGAAGGACCTGAAGCTCCTTGGCATTTGGTTTAATTGTTTGTTAATTAACACACATGGGCTGGATAAATCTAAATCGAGCCTTGTTGCAGGGAAGCAGGGATGTGAGAGGAGACAGAAATGGGAGAGAAGATAATGCAGTAAAATGTAGATACAGGTTGCATGGAGTAGAGATGCCGAGAACACAGAAGAGAGTTCCTGCAGAAGACGTGAAGTGGAATCCCTCTTTTTTGTTACTGGGAAGGGGAACAGTAGGGATTTTGGCAGTCTGCATGTGCGGTGTCTTTGAGGACATAAGCTAGTCTTTTTTTTTTTTTTTGCGGTACGCGGGCCTCTCACTGTTGTGGCCTCTCCCGTTGTGGAGCACAGGCTCCGGACGCGCAGGCTCAGCGGCCATGGCTCACGGGCCCAGCCGCTCTGCGGCATGTGTGATCTTCCCGGATCGGGGCACGAACCCGTGTCCCCCGCATCGGCAGGCGGACTCTCAATCACTGCGCCACCAGGGAAGCCCTTGAAAACTTTTTTAATCAAGCATTTGCATTGTAAAAGTAATCCATTGCTCTTTCAAGAAAATGTGGTAAATGTAAACACAGAAGTACAAACGTGAAAAAAATTACCTAGACTACAATCCTCCCCAGACAACTGCTATTGATATTTTTTCTTGATGTGATAGTGTATTTGCAACATGCACTGTGGTATGTGTTCTTTCCCCAGGATTTCTCCACTGTGCTCTTGATGTAGCAAAAGAGTTTACACCCCAGACTTTGAAACCTGCTTTCCACCAATGGTAATTATTTGGTAAAAGAGTCCCCTGGAATTATGAACCCATTATGCACATTTGTATAATACTGTGCTGATGTCAAAGTGATAAAAACTTGAGCTCAGAAACCATATAAATCTGACTAATTATATATGTATCTATTGCATAAAAGACCTTCATTTTCAGTGTCACTGAACAAAAGCAAAATTTACTGAGTTGGTAAACTATGGAAGTGTTATTTTCACATATTAAATATTAACGAGGCTTTAATATTATCCTGAAGTTCTGTCCATTTCAAAGAACAAATCTAATTTTTATGGGAACACAGTGTTTGAGAAGAAAAAAGTTATAAGCTATGGTAAAGAAAGTTAACTCTTGGCAATCTGGAAAATTCTGTCTTCCAGATAGCTAAGCCTTCACTATCATTTCTCCTCTGAGAGTTTATTGGTTCACTCTGTATTTTAGATATGTGAATTAATATCCTAAATTAATGGATGTACTATTAGGAAATTGTTAATTTTTAAGATTAGATGTCTTTAAATTTTTTTGTTATAAAAATAGTAAATGTTCATTAAAAAATTGGGTGGGAGGGCTTCCCTGTGGCACAGTGGTTGAGAGTCCGCCTGCCGATGCGGGGGACACGGGTTTGTGCCCCGGTCTGGGAGGATCCCACATGGCGCGGGGCGGCTGGGCCCGTGAGCCATGGCCGCTGAGCCTGCGCGTCCAGAGCCTGTGCCCGGCAACAGGAGAGGCCACAACAGTGAGAGGCCCACATACCGCAAAAAAAAAAAAAAAAAATTGGGTGGGAGCTGGAAAAGGTAGGAAGATAAATTACCACCAACATTACTTTCACCCAAGGGTCGACCCTATTTATCTTGCTATATAGTTCTTTATGATTTTTTTTTTTGCATCTTTTTCTGTTCTCTATCAGTATTTTTTTTTTTTTTCATTTTTTGGCCGTGCCGTGTGGCTTGTGGTATCTTAATTCCCAGAGCAGGGATGGAACCTGGGCCCTCAGCAGTGAAAGTGCAGAGTCCTAACCACTGGGCCACCAGGAAATTCCTTCTCTCAGTATATATTTCTTTTTCTTTTTAAAAAATATTTATGGGCTTCCCTGGTGGCGCAGTGGTTGAGAGTCCACCTGCTGATTCAGGGGACACGGGTTCATGCCCTGGTCTGGGAAGATCCCACATGGCCGCGGAGCGGCTGGGCCTGTGAGCCGTGGCCGCTGAGCCTGCACGTCCGGAGCCTGTGCTCCACGATGGGAGAGGACACAACAGTGAGAGGCCTAAGTACCGCAAAAAAAAAAAATTATTTATTTGGTTGCACTGGGTCTTAGTTGCGGCAGGCAGGCTCCTTAGTTGTGGCCCACAGGCTTCTTAGTTGCAGCAGGCTGGCTCCTTAGTTGTGGCATGTGAACTCTTAGTTGTGGCATGCATGTGGGATCTAGTTCCCTGACCAGGGCTTGAACCCGGGCCCCTGCACTGGGAGCTCAGAATCTTATCTGCTGTGCCACCAGGGAAGTCCCCCTGTCAGTATATTTCTGATGCACATAGATATGTTTCTTTTGAACTGTAATTTTTGACCACCTAGACTTGAAAGTGATCATCCTTTCTCTCCTTTTCTCTTGCTCCTTACTGATGAACTTCCATTGGCTCTTTCTGGGCTCAACATTACACAAGCCAGTGGCGATGAACTAGAACTTGTTTTTAATTCTGAAACCATATGCACTTGATTGATCAAATAGGTACCTTGGGAACTCTGTAGTCTATGAACACCTGTCTCATCTATAACACAAATTGGCTGCTTGATTTCTTAAAGATATATATATGTTTTCCAGAAGGCAAAGGTCAGATGTCTTCCAGCCTAGGAAAACTGCCAGGGCTAAGTAAAATTCCGCTGATTGCTACACCAGCAGAGGCAGTGTTTAAGTTTTACTTTACTTGTCTCTGTTGCTTTAATTTGTGAGGGACCTTTACCACAGAGCAAGGACCATTGTGCATGATTTCAGTGCTTTTCACATCATTTGCATGTGGTATGTTTTAATAGCCCCTTCATGAATCCTATTAGTCACTTCTTTCCTATATATAAGTAAAACTATGATTAACTTAGATGTATTGGCAAAGTAGGATGGAATGAGGTAATATCTTTTACTGTCTCTACTCTTGCAGTATAAACAAAACTGTCTTAGCCCATTTGGGCTGTTTTAACAACACAGACTGGCTTATAAACAACAGAAATTTATTTCTCACAGTTCTGGAGGCTGGAGGTCGAGGATCAGGGTGCTAGCTTGATGGAGTTCTGCCGACTGCTGACTGTGTGTGTCCTCAATTAGCAGAGAGCAGCAAGCTGCAGGGTCGCTCATGACTAGAAAGGACACTAATCCCGTCATGGGAGTCCCACCCTCCTGACCTCAGCTAAACCCAATCACCTCCCAAAGGCCTCACCTCCAAATACCATCACCCTGGGGATTTAGGCTTCACCATGTGAATTTTGGACACAAACATTCAGTCCATTACAGAAACTGCATTCATTTTTCTGACTTTGATTTAGTCATGTTTTGAATATTGTATGTTTTATTTTCCCAGGTGATTCTGATATACCTCCAAGGTCCCCACTTTGAACATCTGTGGTATTATGTAATAAATTGATGGGAAATCGGGCTGAACTGTTAATGGCTGTCAGATGCTACCTAACTTGGAAAGTTTGGGGGGATTGTGTTAATCCCCACACCCATTTGTTTTCTTAGGATTAACCCCTATCTCTTTAAAAAAACAAAAAACAGGGGCTTCCCTGGTGGCGCAGTGGTTGAGAGTCCGCCTGCCGATGCAGGGGACACAGGTTCGTGCCCCGGTCTGGGAAGAGCCCACATGCCGCGGAGCGGCTGGGCCCGTGAGCCATGGCCGCTGAGCCTGCGCGTCCGGAGCCTGTGGTGCGCAACGGGAGAGGCCGTGGCAGTGAGAGGCCCGTGTACTGCAAAAAAAAAAAAAACAAAAAAAAAAACAAAAAACAATTAGCCAACTAATAAGAGTTTGGTCAACGTAGGTCTTAGAGTACTCTGCTATTTCTTACATCTGGTATACACCTCTTGTATCACCATCATTCTAAGTACTTTTTGCCGTACGTTGTAACAAACTTTGTGTCTCTGTTCCGTGTATATGGTAGCCCTTACATGGATTAGTTGTCATGGGCTGCCTTCCAGAATTCGTTTTTTCAGTCAGACGTTTGGGGTTCAACATATATTTTCCCATAGAAATGATGATAATATGGCAGTTAGGCTAAAACCAAGTAGCTCGAAAAGGTGCACTAAAACCTTTCAAAATTCTATCGTTGAGCGCAGAGGTCATGGTAAAGTTCTCATCAGGCTTTTTTTTGGCCAAGTACTCCCTTCCGCCACCTCTCCCCCCAGCCCAGCATCATGGCTCTCTTTAAATGGGAAAATGCTGTGCTGAGAGAGAAGTGCGATGGTGTTGGGAGCCGTCTCTTGGCTGCCCCCTTTTTCTGCCTTTTTAGTGGTGAGTGTCTGCCCACTGCAAAGACACAGCTAGGGTGGGCTGTGAATTCAGACAGCCAGCTCTCTTTTTACACTCTAAGTTTATCCATTAAAAAAGTTGTGTATTTATTGGGGGAATATAATAACAACTCTTGGGGCCACGTTAATTAACTTTCAGTGGGAGGAAGGGCTACTGAAGAGGAGTAAAGAGTTTGGCTGGGAGGCCACTGACCTGACTTAATTACAAAGCAGCCTTTCAAATAAATATTCTACGAATCGACTATATCCGTTGCTGCTGTGTGCTCACAGACTATGCAGTCAGAAGGGGCTTGGGTTAGCCTGAGAATTTAATGTCTGGCAGTGGAAGAGAGTAGGTGCCTGTTGCGCGAACACTGAGTTAAAAAGGCCGTTAGCTATTATGAGGAAGGAGATGGGGGAGAGTATTACAGATGGAGACCAGCACAGAAAAGATCATCTGCACAGGCAAGGAATGCAGCGCTGGGCTGCTGTTTCCATTCCAGCAAGAATTTCTGACTTTGCACGCTGTAAATTTAAGGTATACCGTCAGATTTGAGGGTTGTTTGATCTCAGGGCAATGCAAGCACTGAAAATCTACTTCTGTCCGAATTGATAGTACTGGTGTGGACTCTTTTTAGGCTGTGGGATTAGATGGACGGGAGATGGAAGGGCAGCTCTGATAAAGAACTTCAGGGGGAATTAATCATGATCATAATTAGTACCGTTTCCTCTAACTTCTCTGGTCTTTAGTGTAAGAGCTCCTCAGCAATGCTGAAAAGTTAGGATTTTTTTAGCTGAAAAAACAAGACTGGAAGCCCTGTTCTTTCTAAGGCCAGAGAGAATATGGACTCCCATAGCACTGCCAGCCTGTGTAATGAAACACCCAAATCCAAGCTGCTGCGCTGGGCTTCCTGTGTTGCCTGCTTCATGGAAACAAATTAGTAGAGCAAACTCGTACAGCAAACCCAAGTTGCACCCCCAGGAGGCCTTGGTTCACTGAAGTGGGCAGCAAATTGATAGCTGGTAGCTCTACCAACAGGTACCAAAAAGAAGCTGAGATTCGTGTTTGTTTTCAACTCCTGTTTTTCCTGCTCTCTTATTTGCTCCTGCATACTCTCGGACTCACTAAGCTACCCCTACTCGGCTACTCCCAAGTATTATTGGATAATTTACCCCAAATCCTACTTGCCCCTCAAGGTGCTCTGAACTCGCTGGTTGGGTGGGACCCAGCTCTTTTGGTCACCATGGTGACTGATACCCATTCCTCTCCTGGCAGCATCCATCACTTTTCCTGAGTCACACCATCTCCCGGGCCAGTGGTGTCCTCAGCTCTTAAATGAAAGGGTGGATTTAGATGATTTCTCTTGCTGCTTCTGGCTCTAAAAATCTCTTACGGAGCTAGTTCAGACTGAAGACAGCTGCCCTCTTGAGACGGACAGAGAATGATAGAGTGGGTGGCCCTGGAAGGGACCTCGGCCGTCATCAAGGCCAGTGTAGATGAGGGCAGGTGAGTACCTACTCAAAGCCACATGCCAAGTCAGTTATACGTGGGCAGAGAGAGCTTTGTCTTGACTTGGCTTTTCAGGGTTACTGATTAGCCTGGTGCATGATGACTCTAAAATTAAAAGTCGTTGGGCATAAGTTTCTACCAGGCATCTCTACTACGAAATGATGCCTTGCTTGAATTTTTTTCTCACCTACCAAGTACCCCCTATCATGTTTTAGTTAAACCTGGGAATAGAGTCCTTAAAGGGTAAATGCCATGGCATTTTGTTTCTTTAAATAAATGGCTGTGAATTGTACTTCAAAGCTTGGCCCAAAATGTGGTCAGAGGATCGCCAAGGTTCTTAGGAGTTCTGCAAGGTGTTCCTGGATTTCTCCTCCTCGCTGCGGGTAGGAACCGTTTAATATCTTGAAGAGCATTTGTGCGTTAGGCGGCTCCAAGCTTCAGCACAGAATGCTTCCGACTCAGTGACTCTTCTGCCTTTTCCCATGCGAAGAAAGTGTACCGAGGCTGTGTTTCCAGTTGACTCCGTGTGATCTTGGCTCATTCACTTGTGTAGTAAGGTCTGTCTGCTCTGGTTGCTTTAAAAGACTACCTTTTGTCCAGGGAATTGGTCTCTCTTTACTGTATATATAGAGATCTTTGATCAAAGAGAAATAACCTGCTAAAAAGATACGAACTCTGCTACTTCGACGTCTTTACAGCTGTGCAAACAAAAATAATTCGTTGAGCCTGTGATTGAAAAGGTAACTTGCTATTGGTTGACGAGACAGCATGGGGCAGTAGCACAACCTTTTCCCCCTTTTAAAAAAGATTCCTGTTAAAGTTACTTAACATCTCAAGCATATAGACAAATACAAAGAATGATATCACACATTCCCTCTCCCCGGCTCTGTGAAGTCTGTTCATCGTGGCACTTTCTACCCCCCTCACTAGCCCTCTTTCTCTTCCTCTCTCTCTCACTCTTTACCAGAGTCTATAATTTGTTTCCTTTACTGTCTTGGCCCCCACTACAAGGTAAGGCCCCTGAGGGCAGACATTTCTGACTCCTTAGTTCCCTGTTATATCATCCCTATTAACCAGTGTCTGACATTGTTCTCTGTATTTGCATATTGCTTTACCTTAGTGGATTAAATTAATTGCTTCCGCGTATTGCTTCTTTTTATGAAGTAGAATGCAGTTCGGGGTTCCTTCTGCAACTGCCCACCCCACCCCCCCCAAATCAAATTTTCCTTCTTCCCTACCTCACCGTAGGTAACCTGTATTGTGAATTCGGCGTTTATCCTTTTTGCATATGCTTTTTATATCTTAGGACATATTTATGTGTACCAGTTAACCACTACGTAGAATTGTCTTCAGGTGTTTGAGTTATTTATATAAATAGTACTATAACCTTTCTGGTTTAATGTTGAACTACATGCAGGACTGGGGGGACAAACCCAGTTAAGTCCTGGGACAACTAGTAAGCAGAACTCCTCAAACCCTCTTTAAGGAAGACTTTCCATGTGCCTTGCATAAATGCTGAGGCAACCACTGGGATTCACATACCGGATAGCAATTAAGCTTTAACATCAAAGAATGAACCTGTCTCGATGTTCTCAGTTAAAGTTTAAGAACTAGATGCGCTTAATGTATCTGTGCCAGAAAATTGGCCGTTCCTTTGCAGTTTTCTCCATGAAAAGGGGTCCTAATGGTCCAATCAAAAAGAATCTAATTAACGAAGTTTAAGTGGTCTACAATTCTCAGCAAAACTGTTTTCCTTCCTTCAGCTGAGACGAGAGAAGATTGACCTTGAAAATACTTTGGAACAAGAACAGGAAGCACTAGTGAATCGTCTCTGGAAAAGGATGGATAAACTTGAAGCTGAAAAGCGGTTCGTTTAGTCTTGCTGTTCGGTGTTCTGTACGTATGTGTGTGTTGGAGGAGTGGGGTAGCTTGCTGGGTGTGACCGAGGAATGACAGTGGGACATTTTAATTCCTTGATCAAGTGGAAAAAATGTTGATAGCCTGTCCTCCTGTTGGTCACTTCTTTATACTTCTCCCTCACTGACCCGGTAAAATTTCTTTTCGTTTGGTATTAAATCCTGTGAAATTTCATTAAGGAGCTATTGTTCGCCTCTGTTGTTCTAGAGGATGGTTGCAGTTCCAGCTTTTTACCTAATTGAACTGGCTTCCCCACTCATTTTCTCAAGTGCTTCGGATATGTGCTGGGTACTGTGAATTATCACACATTTCTAGAAGGTACTTCATGAGGAAGGCTGGGATTTTGATAGAAAAACGATCATCTGTGTGTTTTGAGACTTGCTATAAAGAAATACTGGTACATATTTAATTAAGGTTAGGGTTCTTGGTGTTAAACGTATATACATGGATATGGAATACTCAGCAGCACATATTTCTTGAACCCCTGTGTGCAAGATCCGGTTGGGCCCTTAGATTTAAGTACTGTGTGCTTTGGGGGTGGGTGGAGTGGACCTTGAATAATGGCGGGAGGTTCTGTGGGTGGGATGTGTGTCTGGGTGTAGAAAGGGAGCTCCTTGAAAATATTCATTCATCTCCTTCACCACGATCTTCTGTTTGCTAGCCAGAGACATTTGCCATAAGTACTTGGTTTGGATAAACATCCGTAAATTGAGTTCATCTCAAGATTTGCAACATAGAGCCATACCACAGGCTTAAGAAAACTGACAATCTGAGGTGTATCTATACGGAATTATGCAAGCAGTAGTTGAATCAGCTGTGTTTTGCCTTATTACAGTAGTGCTAATAAATTGAAGCTTGAAAAATGATTTCATATAATAGATGGGGGGACCATTACAATATTTAACCTACTAGGTTTCTCAACAAGGCCTGAAGGTAATTCACAGTTTGCACTTGGGTAAACTCAACGGTAAAAAGGTGAAAACCAAACGAAACCAGAAACTTCCCAGCAGCGTATAAAAAGGGGCAGAGAGGTCTGTTGCCAGTCTGTCTTCCTTTTTAAAAAGCAGTGGGAGGTTTTATATATATAAGTACCAAATTATTGCATCGAACAGTATGAGATTGTCACTTTGTAGAATATTCATGTTTTATGTGCTTCAAAATAATGATAATTGGTAGAGAAGGTGGCAACCACCAGTTATTAACCCAGTACATTTTGGTTTTGTTTTTTTTAACTCTTGTTACCTTTGCTGTGGCCTGAAGCAAGGGGCCTTCGGTCCAGTTTGCCATACCTTCAGGACTGGTTTTTCAGGAGGGGAGTTGAGAAGTCAGTCTCTTTACATGATGTCACTCTCCAAGGAGAGTCATAGTCTGTAAGTGTCAACTGAAAGCCTTGAGAGGAAGTTCCTCCAGTGTGGCCGTTCCCTGCAACCCAAGCCTGTGGACCATTTAGTCAGCGGATCATTCTGATTGCCCAGTGTATTCCGGCATGATAATCAGAAGCCAGTGTTACAGACTTTTTTTTCATTAAGGCTTAATTACCAGTGGCCGTTTGAAAGGAGAAAAAGGAAGGTGGCTCCTTCAGCTCTGCCCTCTGACTTGACTGTCAGGTAGGGGCGACCAGAAGTTGATGGAAAATGGGCACAGGAGTCAAACAATTCATTGAGTTTTGGCGATTAACATGGGCATGCTGTTAATGAACCTCGCGGCTAGAATTTGTTGTTTTTGTCTTTATTTATTTTTCTGATTGCTGAGAACTTATTCATGTATTTTTTAAATAGACAATGGTGAGCATCAAATCAACGTTTTGTGTTTTAAAGGCAAACTGTTTTTCATTGTTGGAATTTTCTTTTCAATGAAGAATCCTGCAGGAGAAATTAGACCAGCCGGTGTCCGCTCCCCCATCGCCTAGAGACATCTCCATGGAGATCGACTCTCCAGAAAACATGATGCGACACATCAGGTTTTTAAAGAATGAAGTGGAGAGGCTGAAGAAGCAACTGAGAGCTGCCCAGTTACAGCGTACGTAGCCTTGGTGTCACTGGTCGTCTGTCCACAGAATTAATCCACTTACCAAGTATAGAGTTTTACCTATATTTACTATTGAATTTGTATAAATCAAATTCATATTGTGTTTCATTGCTAGTACATATTTATATGTCTGTCATCCTGGAATAGACTTTAAAAAAAAATTACAGTAGGGCAGGGCAAATAGTTTAGAATACTTCTAGAAAATCACATAATTTCAGGATGGTCCAGAATCAGAGGTACTATTTCTTTTTTTTTTTTAAATAAATTTTTATTAGAGTATAGTTGATTTACAGTGTTGTGTTAGTTTCTGTGGTACAGCAAAGTGAATCAGTTATTCATATACACATATCCACTCTTTTTTTTTTGGATTCTTTTCCTGTATAAGGTCGTTACATAATATTGAGTAGAGGTCCCTGTGCTATACAGTAGGTCCCCATTAGTTATCTATTTTATATCAGTGTTACTATTTCTAACCTTCTCCCTGGTGTTCACCCCTCGGATGGTGCTAACAGAAGCAGTGCAGGAGACCTCAGTGTACTTTGGGGGCATTAGGCAGAAAACAGTGTTTATCTTCTTTACTACCGAAATTTGGCCTCAGCTAACGATTGTTCATGGTGGTTGAGGAATAAATGCTTTTGAAATTTCTCCTTTTTATTTTTGGAAATCAAAGGAACTAATTTCTGGACACTTGATTACATCACTCTGCATTCACTTGGGTTTCTTCTGTTTTGGTTTTTAGGCCGTTCAACTTATTTGAATAGATAATACAGTGAAAGGTATGCAGGGGAAAAATAAGTCTCCCTTTCACCCCTGATCCCCAGCCGCCCAGTTCTCACAATTAACACATTTTTAATATATTTTTCAGGTGTGTGTGTGTGTATAGACTTTTTTTTTTTTTTTTGCAATACGCGGGCCTCTCACTCTTGTGGCCTCTCCCGTTGCGGAGCACAGGCTCCAGACGTGCAGGCTCAGCGGCCATGGCTCACGGGCCCAGCCGCTCCGCGGCTCATGGGATCTTCCAGGACCAGGGCACGAACCCGCGTCCCCTGCATTGGCGGGCGAACTCTCAACCACTGCGCCACCAGGGAAGCCCTGTATAGATTTCTTTTATACAAATAGTAGCACAGTGAACATACCCTTTTGCATTTTTCTTTTCACTCACTATGTCTTACAGTTTTTTCCCTGCCAATATATACAGAGCTGCCTTACTCCCCCTGCCCCTCTTTTTTTGAATCTTTTGGCCGCACCGTGTGGCATGTGGGATCCTAGTTCCCCGACCAGAAATTGAACCCACGCCCTGTGCTTTGGAAGCACGGAGTCTTAACCACTGGACCGCCAGGGGAGTCCACTCCCCCTGTTAAAGGCTCTGTAGCATTTGAGTGTATGGATACACTGTAACTTATTTAACTCATCCATTACCAACAGACCCCTTTGGGTGGTGATGCTACAACCATAGCGAACATCTCTGTACAAACGTTTGATACCTGTGCACGAACACCTTCAGGGTAAATTCCACGGCGTGGATTTGCTGAGTCAGATGAAATGTGCATTTAACATTTCAGCGCTTCTTATCTTTATGTTTTCTTCTCCGAAGCTGATTTCAAGTTCTAGTGCAGTAGTGCCTCTGGGATGGGTGCATCAAGGTTCTCCTGGGAGCCTTTAAGAAGTACAGTGTGGTCAGTTTCCTGTTGCCGCTGTTAACAGATGAGCACAAACTTAGTGATTTAAAACAACACAAATTTATGATATCATGTTTTTTGGAGGCCTGGGTTCAAAATAGGTCTCACTGGGCTAAAATCAAGGTGTCAGCAGGGCTGGTTCCTTGTAAAAGGCTCTAAGGGAGAATCCGTGTCCTTGCTTGTTCCAGCTTCTGCGTTCTCTGGCTTATGACTCCTTTGCATTGGTACCAGTCCCACCTCTGCTTCTTGTCACATCTTTTCCCTCTGACCCTCCTGCCTTCCCTGTGTAAGGACTCTTGATTGCCTCGGGCCCAGACAGATAATCCAGGATGAGTTCCCATCTCAAGGTCCTTAATTTAATCACACCTGCAAGTCTCTTTTGCCATGGAAGGCAACCTGGACACGGGCTCCAGGGATTAGGATGCAGACATCTTGGGGAGTCCACTGTCCTGTCTAACCCCATCCAGGGTTCTGGGCTTTTACTCTAGGGGTGGAGCCTGGTCCGCTGTATTTTTTAAATAGAGGTGATTCTGATATGTACCCCGGCTTGAGAACCATAATGGATGTGTATTCCGTGAAAACAAATCAAGGAGTTCTCAAATATTAGTTGCTTTAGGTTAGGATATTTTTTGAGTTTTTGCTGTGTTGGACAGACACAGGTCTTGTGAGCCCCTTTCTGAACTCTTTCCACTGCTGTCAGTTTATATTTTTCTTTCTGGTATAGACTTGCCTTGTTGTTCCCCAGACAACATTTTTAGAAGAAATTTGGGAAGAATATCTTACTTCCTCTACTTCCTTCCTACTGTACTGTTTGGTCTCTGGAGAGACTGAGGATGTCAGCAGAGGCTTCTGCAAAATGCTGTTTGGATTCTGTGAGGACAGGGAAGGCCGTGGCACTTAGCTGCACACAGTAGCTTTGGGTTGGGTGTAGAGGATGAGTTAATGGCTTTCCTCATCCACCTGCCTCTGCCTCCTTAGGTTGGATAACCTTGTCCACTTTGAAAGCTCCTGGGGCACTTGGTCCCTGTCCCCCAAGTCCAGCTGTGTCTGAACTTGAACCGCTCTCCCAGTAGCTCTCAACTGACATTAGAGTCCCCTGGGGAGTTTTTGGTAGACCAGTGGAGAGGCTTCATCCTCAGGGTTTCTGATTTAAGTGGTTTGGATGGGGTCTGGACACCCCATCCAATACGGCTAGTATTTTCTAGCCATAAACCTGAAAGGGAATTTAAAAGGTACAGGCCACCTTGGGATCAGGTAGGACTCGTCTCTTGGGAGACTGTCCGTAAGTCACCCTCAGTTGACACTGTCTTTGACTAACTGCTGTGAGATGGCTGAAGATGGGGGCAACATAACCTCAGGACCCTGAGTCCTAGGGAGCTCTTTGTGGGAGAAAGAGGAAGACTCCTGAGAGTAAATCTATGGTCTTTTGAAGTCAGGTGTGCGGTAGCCAGCAGAGGGCACCCAAGGAATGCCACGGCGTCAGCCATCTGTGCCTGGGTCTCTCACTCCCAGAGGCTGTGGGCCTGGCGCCTTCTCCGTGCCTCCAGCTTCTGGGTTAATTGCCAGACTGCCAGGAGGTCTTTTCAGCCATCACCCCTGGTGACTGATGTTCTTGTCGGTAGCTTATTGTTGAAGGATCCCCCTGCTGGTTTCCCCAGATGCTAGAGGATTGCCATTTTCTTTGAAAGACAGTGTTTCCTCTTAAGTAATTATTCTCAAAGCCTCATGAATCCTCAGTTCTGCGAAGCTTTCCTATTTATGGAAAAGAAAGGCAACCTCCTCCGACAACTGTCCCTCTCGTCTAGAAACAGTAGATACTCCAAGAGGTCAATGTAGCGATGCCTGTAGAGCAAGTGAAAAATTCCATCTGCTGACATATTTGGGATGAAATAACTTAAATCATTTATATTAAAAGTGTACTTTGTAAATATTTTCCCAGCATGCCTTCCATTAAAGTGATTTTTGCATCTGGATTAGACAGCAGGGTTTCTGGTTAGATTGAAAACGGCCCAGGAATATAGTGTTTAATAATGTTGGTATTTCCATTTGAATTTCTGAAATAAGGATATTCAAGATACCAAGATAAGTATTCAAGATACTTAGTGACAACACAGGACAGCGGGGAGGGTCATGTTTTCCCATTGCCTGGAAGGACGCTAGAGGGCGCCACAGAGTCCTGCACAGGGTCACTCAGAAGGGCAGGGGTTACAGTGGGTCCAGGCAACTCAGCAGAACGAGATTCCAGAGCCCCAGGAAGGTATCAGTTCCACATTTCAGATTCGCAGGAAGGATGATCTGGCTGGCTTAGCCTGGGTCCAGTGTCTCGCCCTGGGGCTGGTTAGCTCTGGCCGGCGCTGTAGCAGAGACCTCTCCGCATACGGGGCAGCTCCCAAGGAAGGGGTATTTGTCATAAGCACGGTGCCATGCCGAGCTCCTGGCTGCATGTATGTCTTTACCTGCTGTCTGACTCCGAAAGACTGTGCGTAAGTCAGGAAGCAGTAACACAAACGCCGAAAACTAGACTGATTTGAAATATTGATCTAAAGTTGCTTGTTCTGTCAGTTTCTAGTTTTATAAAAAGATGTATAACTGTGACCTAGCACGCTGAGTACACTGGTTCTCCGTGTGCAAACCGCTTCCCCCCCACCCCGCACCTCCCAGTGCGCTGGGGGGTGTGCTAACAAGTGTGACCCGTGGGTGTGCTCCCATAGGTGACCTATCCCGCTGTGTCTGGAGTTGACAGACAGCAGAACTGGTGCCTGGAGGGGAGCCCCGTGGGCTGAGTCTGTTCCCCCAGCTGGACCCCGTTCCCTCTCCGCTCCAGCAGTATAGAGGGAGCTCTGGGAGCTGCTCGGGCCACACGTAGCTCCAGCATTCCTTCCTCTACATAAAGCCCTTTAGAAGGCAGGGAAGCAGGATGGAAGATGCCTAACCTGACAGCACTGCTTTTCGTATGTTTTTCTAAATGCACATCGTGGGTCAACCTTGGAACCTGGGATAAACTGGAAATCCAGATCTCATCTGTGTGTGGGAGAGTGAGAATGGCTGTCTTTCAGCACTTCTTGGTCTGTGGCACAGGAGCTGGACCACCGTCTTTTTGAAGCGTGTACTGTGACTGCACGGACCGTGGTTTAATTGAGAACTCTGGCCTTTCAGATTCTGAGAAGATGGCGCAGTATCTGGAGGAGGAACGCCACATGAGGGAGGAGAACCTGAGGCTGCAGAGGAAGCTGCAGAGGGAGATGGAGAGAAGAGAGGCCCTCTGTCGGCAGCTCTCCGAGAGCGAGTCCAGCTTAGAGATGGATGATGAAAGGTGCGTGCGTGTCTCACGAGCCTCGGGAAAGCAGCAGCCCAGGCTCCAGCCCCTCTTCACCTCCTGTAAGAGGAGGCAGCAGACGGCAGGGACGTTTATTTATTGTGATGATGAATACTGTGGCCTCAGTGCGGATGCTGAGAATGGGATAAATGAAGACGTTTGACCGTCCTCCTTAAACACAAAAAGACACACAAAAAATGGCCTTTCCCAGATTACTCGGTGGGACAGACATGGAGGCGGGTTTTGTGTCGGGAGGCAGCGTTTGCAGGTGTCGTTGAATCGTCCCATCCTGGAGCATGGGCGCATATCTTAATCCCTAGGTACAGGTGAGCAGGCGGTGCGCGGTACAGCCTGAGGAAGCAAATACATCCGGGGGGCGAAAGAGTCCACGGCGGGGTGGGTGGAAGTTGTTCAAAGCCAGAGGCTTTGGTTCACCACATTTGGTAACTTCAACCTTTTTGCAGCTGGTTTTCAAAAACAGAACTCACGCAGTGCATTTATCTGCTCAGGTCGCAATGTCAAGTCCCCTCACTGGCCCTCTGGGAAATGGGCCGGCATAAGAGAGGCATCCTTTGGTTAACTAGAGGACACGGCTCAGTTCTCCTTGCTCACCCAGATTTTCCTTTCCTTCCCCACCTGCCCTCCTCTGTGCTTGGGAGTGAGGTGATCGTTAAGATAAGCAACATCCACCTGTGCTGGGCAGCCAGCACCTCAGACCAGGGTCTGCCAACGGCTGTGAGGACTAGTACAGGCTGTCGATGCCAGAGCACGTTGTTTGAACGCATGTGGGCAGTGTTAGCAGATCAGCACTCTGTTTCTCTTATTGAAATAGATCCAGAGGGCTAACAAGGCTTTTTTTTGTGTGGTATGCGGGCCTCTCACTGTTGTGACCTCTCCCGTTGCAGAGCGCAGTCTCCGGACGCGCAGGCTCAGCAGCCATGGCTCATAGGTCCAGACGCTCCGCGGCATGTAGGATCTTCCCGGACTGGGACATGAATCTGTGTCCCCTGCATCGGCAGGCGGACTCTCAACCACTGCGCCACCAGGGAGGGGCTTTTGATTAATTTGCTGTGGACAGTATTTGCTGTGGTATTATCGTTTCATGAAAAATGTAAATTTTTCTATAATGAAGATCTGGTCTTTTTTTTTGGCTGCACTGCACAGCTTACAAGGTCTTAGTTCCCCGACCAGGGATGGAACCCAGGCCCTCAGCAGTGAGAGCACAGAGTCCTAACCATTGGACCACCAGGGAATTCCCGATCTACTTTTATAATTTAAAAAGCTTTATAAAAAACAGACTGAGATCTGTTTTTTAAAAAAAATATCTTCCTCATTTGAAAAGAATAAAGAAGATTCTTTCTCAGAAGTTTCTATCATGAAACTATCAACCTTAACTCTGAATTTCACTGATCTGCTTCTGACGGTGTCTCCTTCTTTCTGAAACTCTTCTCCTCTGAAAACCATTTCATTGAAAACATAAGCTACAATAGTAGATAACTTATTAACTACTCGTTTAACCACCTTAAGACATGGAGCAGAGCATGTATTAACACACACAGTACCCTGTGCTTGATTTTGGTTACGACATACTCTGAGGGACAGTTTCTCTGACTGTGGTGACAGCACTGAAGCTACTTCAGGCTTTCCAGATAAATTTTTTTTTTTTCCAGGATTGGTGTTCACTCCAGAAGGTTTGCCTTACCTTTTTAGGTTAGATTGTCCCAGGTAGAGTACCGCTGTTGAATAAAGACATCTGCTCTCTCTACTGGGAATGATGATGTCAGATCTGGGAGGAAGAAAATAGTCAGACACTTGAGACGTCTACAAGTGTGTTTAATTCCTTAAAGACCAAGAGGCGGTCTTAGCCACCCCCCTGGCTGTAGAATACAAGAGGTCCAGCCTGGTGGCACTGTGGTGGGCCGTGCTAAAGAGAGAAGGAAGAATTGGTGGTAGGCAGCTCGTTGAGAGGTGCATGCCAAACTTGGGAGTCTAGGGCTTCCCTGGTGGCGCAGTGGTTGAGAGTCCGCCTGCTGATGCAGGGGACACGGGTTCGTGCCCCAGTCCGGGAAGATCCCACATGCCGCAGAGCGGCTGGGCCTGTGAGCCATGGCCGCTGAGCCTGCGCGTCCAGAGCCTGTGCTCCGCAACGGGAGAGGCCACAACAGTGAGAGGCCCGCGTACAGCAAAGAAAAAAAAGAAAAAAAACCTTGGGAGTCTGGTTTTCTTCGAGTTGAATAAACTAGCATAGGAATACCTGTGTTAAAAGTTCCTCACGTGAACTGGTTGCATATCAGGGCTGAGATGTTTCCTGGGATAGAAACGCCTGCACATGTGGCCGTTCCTTCCTTTGGCCAGAAGGCCTGGGAAGGATCGCTTATTAGGGAGTCTCTCAAGCAGAAATTCCTCCTCCTCAGCTCTCTGTGCTTGTTCACAAAGTGCGGCCTGATGTGACTTCCGAATCCAGTAATAAGTCAGATCCGGCACGGCGTGACCTGCAGAGGTGCTCAGCCCATGTGTCATTTATTATATTCCACGTTCTGCATTTGAACACATGACTGTTAGTTAAGCAAGCCCTGCCTTGTGGACAATTGACATCCATTTCACGGGATCACATTATCTCCAATTCGATGATATGCGTCTCAGAGGGCTTGTTTGGTTTTGCCTTTCAAGTAACAGTTTACAGGTAGCCACTAGAACGTGGATTTGTCTAATTCTTGGGACAGTGGTGGTGAATGTCTACATAGCTATAGTGTGATGGAGAAAAGCCTGGTCCTCTCTGTTGCATGACGTAGCTCTGTCACCAGGCCTCCATCCTGAGCGAAAACACCCCGGATTCCCTCACCTGTGCCCCTGGGGAGAGAGCTTTGCCAAGCAGTGGAACAGCGTGGCTCTGGGGTCCACATTATACATGTCTCCTCACTGCAGCATCGATTTCTAAACATTCAGGAGTTTGACCTCAGGATGTGAACCCCAAACATTTTCTCATAGGAGCTTTCTTAGGAACTACTGCAACGCAGGTGGCTCTAACCATCTCCTTCACTCCTCTTAGGTATTTTAACGAGATGTCTGCACAAGGATTAAGACCTCGCACTGTGTCCAGCCCGATTCCTTACACACCTTCTCCCAGTTCTAGCCGGCCGATATCACCTGGTGAGTACGTGTTCTCAGCTACCTCTGTTTCTGCTGTATTTAACGTATCCCTGCATACATTCCCTTCTAGCATCTGAAAAGCTTGTAAACAGAGGGTGGTCACGTGTTGTCCAAAAACACCAGAAATGATCAGTGCTATCACAACTGAGTCTTAGCTTGCAATTTTAAAACAGTGTCAGCTGGTGGTTTTCTGGAACCAAAAAAGTAACTTAACTCTAAAAAACCTTTCTAAAAAGACTATCTTTGACTATGATTTTAAGTGCCGGTGGTTTGACAAAAACCTCGGACAGATTTCTGAGATGCACCATAGCATATCTTTTATGGGTTCTCTCATTATGGTCTACATACCTCATCTCCTTTTTATCCTCAGAATAATTAACGCAGGCGTCGTGTTAAAATTGAGGAAGCAGTCATTTGGTGGGTCTGTAGCTACTGGTCACGTGGCCAGGAAGTGGCCGTGGCCAGGCAGGGCGTGTCTTGCTTCACACAAAGCCTGTGTTCTTTCGAGCACGAGCTGCGTCCTGCTATTTCCACTGGTGGGTGAGTGGGCCTCGGCCCTAGCAGGCAGGCCGTGCAAGAAGGAACTGGCTGCGCTTCTGCCTCTGGCTTTGCCCCTCAGAAGCCTTTCCCTCAAAGGCGTGCTTGTGTTCATCTGACCCTGAAAAACCCTCTCCCCAGGGTCTCTGGCTCGGTACCCGCACAGCATGGGGCTTTCGGGCCAGGAGGGCAAGTAAATGATCCAGCAGGGAAGAAAGAGGAAGCAGGGGGCCGGAGGGGGTGTGTGTGGGCAAGTGGGGTGGAGGGAGGAAAGCAAAGGTAGTCGGCCAAGGGATCGTGTCTTGTGACTGAAGTGTCCAGGCTGACGTTCTTGTGCGCGCTGGTAAACAGATTTTCAACAGAGTTGGGGAAAAACGTGTGTGGGGAGGGGGGAAGGGCGGTGGCGGAGCACTTTCGCACAGAATACAGTGAGGTGACGGCTTAGAAGGGTGGCATCAATAAAGGTTTTGTGGCTTCGGGCAGTAAAACAGCTTCAGGTTAGGGTGACGTCTCATTTTGTCTGTTTGTAATCATTAGACACCAGGGACGCCCTTCAGGTTGACCGAGGGGAAATGCTGCAGCCTCGCGGGTGGCCGTGGGTAGCGGCAGGCAGGAGGGGCTTGGGTTTGTGAGTTTAGGATCCAGCCCAAGCACTGTGCTGCTGTGACTTTTTGTTTTTGTAAGAGGGGTGATTTTTAAAAAGTCCAACACGAAGTGTGGCAGCTTTTGTCCGCTTGGGGCCGGCACGCTCTCTGGCATGTGACGGGGGGAAGAGGGGCTGTGTGCGAACCAAAAGAACTTTGTGTTGTGGATCCACAGCGCAGTCCTCAGCTGTTCTTGCCCCGAGGATGTTCCTGAATCTGTTTCTCCTGCTCTGCAGTGGCCTTGAGGTCTCTCCAGAAGCTTCCCTCCCTAGCCGCCTCTCAGTTTTCCCCAAATAGCACTTGGATTTCGTTACCGTGATAAAGGTTGTCTTTGCTTTCTGATTTATTGATGTAAAAGGAAGTCATGAGTTAGGAAGAAGCAAGAAGGAGGGAGGCTTTTATAGTTGATCGTGATGCTGATTCATGCTAATATAAATTCATGTTCTCTTTGATTTATTTAAACCTACAGTCGTGTAACTTCCAGTTCATTAAATATAGTGTTGTGGTCATTGAAGAAAGAAAAAAACAAAAGTGAGGCCTTGGTTGGGAATATTAACTTCTATGGTAACAAATACTCTGCAGGAAGATTTTATTCCATGCACAGAATTTTGGCTTTCGCTGGCCCTGTTCCTGTAATGTGGGGCTTGCTTGTATAGACAAGCTAGTTGGTTTTTCCCTTAAACTACATCATAATAAGTAACACCTAGATTTTTTTTTTCTCTCAGCCAGCCTTAGTGAGAACATTTGTATCGTATTTTAAGTTCTATAATATCATCAAAGTAGATTATAATCTCCTATTTGGCGGTAGAATTACTCCTATTCTGATCTAGTCCATTGGATACATAATACATTAGCACAATCTGAATTTTCAAGTTTTCTTTTCACTTTATTTTTTGTTGGAAGAACTTGTGCTTCTCCGTATTAAGAATATCTAATCACTTCTCTAGTGGAATTATGCTGTTTGTATAGTTTTCATTTCCATTTGAAGCATTTTGGCTTTTCTTCTTCCCTTACCATTTCTGGTTAACATTGGCATTGGCAGTCTTGCATTTTCACTGACTTGGAATATTTTGAGGGCGATCTCACAATTTGATTGAAAGGTACATTTCCCAGTACTTCTGAAAAATCTTCTGCTTGCTTATGTGTGGATTATATAGAGGGACAGGATTATTTTTTCAACAATTTTTTTCAGGTTGTTCACTATTTGATATAGCCTGAGAAAAAGACATTCCCAGTTAACATATTTTCATATGCCTACATCAGCCATGGGGAATACTGACGTTTTAAAAAGGATCTACATCCCACTAGCCACAGGCACACCCACCACCCAGATCTTGGTTTCTAATTCCATTCTCCAATGAAGAGAACTAGGGCTCCTGGAAGAAATGGATGTTTCTAGGGCCTTGGGCAGGGAACATACAAGATGAACGTGGACAGTCTGGTCATGCCAGAAAGTTAGGAGAAGGTCAAAAAACTGAAAGATGAGGATAGGTCCAAGAGACGCAGGAGGAAACTAAAAGTGCTCCCAAAGGCCCAAACTGGAACAGTTCGAGCAATGAAATAAATAATGTAATATTAGATTATAACCCAAACATAAAACAAATATACATTGGTTCACACTGATATGAACAAATGACTGACTGAGTAAATAAACACGAGAGAAGAGAGAAATCACCTATACAGAAGAATTCCAAATAATTGACATAGAGACTCCATCTTCACGGAAGTGGAAATAGCTCCCTACTCTTTAAATGTGGGCTAAAGATAGGGACTTCCTTGCAAAGAATACAGTGTAAAAGGGAGGGGGGGGGGAAAAGAGTACCTTGGGACTTCCCTGGTGGTCCAGTGGTAAAAAAATCCACCTTACAATGAAGGGGGCGCGAGTTCAATCCCTGGTCAGGGAACTAAGATCCCACACGCCGGGGGCCAGCCAAGCCTGCGCGCCACAACTACTGAGCTCGCGCACCTCAACTAGAGCCCACGTGCTGCAAACTGCAGAGTCCACGCCCTCTGGAACCCGTGCACCACAGCTACAGAGCCCAGGCTCCCTGGGGCCTGTGTGCCACAACTAGAGAGCAGCCCGCGCACCACAAGGAAGAGCTCGCGTGCCGCAACTAAGACCCGACACAGCCAAAAATAAATAAAATAACTAACTAAATAATAATAAAAAAACCTTCTTAGCTATTTAAAAAAAGAAAGTACCTTTACAGAGGAAAAACTTGACAGGCACTGCCTTATCTGGGAGATCAAGGTCAGCATCGACAGTGGTCAGTCATGTCAGTAGTATGTACCCTTGATAGGATGTGATGAGAAGGGCCCTTTACCTCTGTAGTCTTCCTCCTCAAAACGAATCACCCCAGTCTAACCACGTGGAAAACATCAGACAGTAGAGGGACAGTCTGTCTATAAAATACCTGATCAACACACCTTAAAACTGACAAGGTCATCAAAAACAAGGAAGTTTGAAGAACTATCTCAGCCAAGAGGTGCCTAAGGAGACATGAAAACTAAATAGCATGTGGTATCCTAAATGGGTTCCTGAAACAGGAAGAGGACATTAGGCGAAACCTCAGGAAATCCAGATAACATGTGGACCTGAGTTAATAATAATGTGTCAACATTGGTTTATTAGTTGTGATGAAGGTACCACACTGGCTTAAGAAGTTAATAATAGGGCATCTTTCAGAATTCCCCAGTGGTCCAGTAGTTAGGACTCTGCACTTTCACTCCCGAGGGCCTGGGTTCGATCCTGGTTGGGGAACTAAAATTCCACAAGCCTCGGGGCACGGCCAAAACATAATAATAATAATAATAATAACGGGGAATCTGAGTGTGTGAGATGCAGGAACTCTCTGTACTATTTTTGCCACTTTCTGTAAACCTAAAACTATGCTAAAATAAAAAAATTTATTTTAAAGAAAGCTACTAACATAGATGAAATCACCTAGTCGTGGAAGATGGAGGGAGAAGAGGAAAACCCTCCCATCTGATCCTGAAGGATGTAATATGTAGAGGTCAGGTACAGGAGGAAACCTGGTGAAGGAGATTGGGAAGTTGCTGCCAGGGAAGGGGAAGGGAAACGGGTATCCGATGTCACTGAGGTTAAGATAAAGCATTTCAGCAGGAAGGGAGGGGTCAGCTTTGTCTGTTGTTGCCCCAAGGTCAAGTGCAATGAGAGGTGGAGAGTAGCAGTGCACCTGGCAGCGCGGAAACACTGCTGGCCTTGGCGAGAGCAGCCTTGATGGAGTGATGGGGACAGAGCCAGATGAGAGAGCGTTAAAGAGGAAGTCATATCTCTAGCGTATGAATGTTAACAGAGACATGTCCGACTTGTGGAACTAAGATAAATTTCAAAGGAACAGAAGGTGTCTGCCTTTAGTTTGGTTCGACGATGCTTATTTTTTTTTCTTCCTTCAGCAAAGATTTATTAGAGGGAATTTGGGGGCAGTCGGAAGGGTATAAAGAAGCAGAAATAAAATCATCCAGAATCCTTTTATCCGAAGGCAGTGTTAATATTTTAGTGTTTTCAAATGTCTCCTCTCCCTATCCCCCCAACCTCTTATAGTTTTCCTTTAAGTAGTTGGTTTTCTATGGATTATACACTTTGGTATCTTGATTCATTTTGCTCAGTGGTTTTTGGTCATGAATTGCTTTTCATGAGTCATTTTTAAAATTTGTTGTCTTGAACTTGTGGACAATGAAATAAATCTTAAAATTTTTACTCTAGTTAATGCATTTGTATAGCACAGCAAGAGCAATTTATTCCAGGAATAGCTTTATAAAGCCACAGTATTCTGTTTAGGAGATATTTTCTACCTAGGTTTTTTGGGATTCTTATTGTTTATTGTATTCCTGGGCAAGAGGGTCAGATGCATGATGATTAAGGGAAAACAAAAACTAGTAAGACATGGTCTCTGGCCTCTAAGACCTTATAGGGCCTAGGGAAGTAGGGGGCAAAACACAAGAAATAAGATAATCTTAATACAAGTTTTATATATATATATATATATTTGTTTGCTTGTTTTTTAATAAGCAGTGCCTTTTTTATAGGTTTTTTAAAAATTTTATTTAATTGATTTATTTTTGGCTGCGTTGGGTCTTCATTGCTGCACGCGGGCTTTCTCTAGTTGCGGCAGGTGGGTGCTACTCTTCATTGCGGTGCGCGGGCTTCTCATTGCGGTGGCTTCTCTTGTTGGCGGAGCATGGGCTGTAGAGCGTAGGCTCAGTAGTTGTGGCACACGGGCTCAGTAGTTGTGGCTCATGAGTTCTAGAATGCAGGCTCGGTAGTTGTGGCACATGGGCTTAGTTGCTCCGTGGCACGCGGGATCTTCCTGGACCAGGGCTTGAACCCACGTTCCCCGCATTGGCAGGCGGATTCTTAACCACTGTGCCACCAGGGAAGCCCGCGTTTTATGTATTTTATATCCCCTAAAAAGTTAAGTTGTGGTACACCCACTCAATGACATACTACCCAGAACTAAAAAGGAATTAACTTGATACACACAGTAACTTGTGTGGATCACAGGGGCATTGTGATGAATGAAAACCTAATCTCAAAGGGTTATATACTCTATGATTTCATATCTATAACATTCTCAAAGTGACAAAATTACAGTGGTGGAGCACAGATCCGTCGTTGCCAGGGGTTAGGATTAGAGGGAAGGGGTGACTATATGTCCCTAAAAAGGGACAACACAAGGAAGCTTGTTTGTGGTTTTGTAACGGTTCTGTATCCAGATTGTGGTGATAATTACTTGGATCTACACAGGTGATAAAAATTACACCTGTACCCACACACACACGAAGAATGCATTAAAAACTGATGAAATCCAAATAAAGTCTGTACCTTAGTCACTTGTATTGGACCAGTGTCAATTTTCTGGTTTTGACAGTGTGCTCTGGTTATGTAAGATATCACTGGGGGGAGCTGGGTGAAGGGTAGACAGGGACCCTGTAGTCTTTTTGCAACTTCTTACGAATTAAAAACTGTTTCAAAATAAAAAGTTAGGATAAAATTAAAAGGTATAATTAAAAAAAAGCACTAAATAAAGAGAGTTTCAAAGAAGAGAGAGCTACCAGCTTAGAGAGCTTTTGAGAAGAGCCCTGAAGGAGAGGTTAATGAGCTGAAACATGCTGAGCCCTTCCTTTGTGCCAGGCACTCATTTCATCCTCACAACAACCTTATGCAGTCACTGTGATAATCTCATTTCACAGTTGAGGGATCTAAAGTCCAGTGTCGCTCAGCACCAAGTGGCAGAACTAGAGCCCGAGATAATATGGCAGTCGGCTCTGGAGTCTGGGCTCTTTGCCCCTCCAAAGGCTGAGTGAGGTCCTGATTGACAAGGGGAGAAGGAGAAACCAAGTCCTGCAGTAAAGAGAAGACATCCCAGGCAAAGGCCATGGTGGGAACTGAGACGTGGAGGTCAGAATCAAGAGTGATCAGGTCACTGTGGTTCTTATCACCGGCTGCCCTGGGGCCCTGCTCCCCATAGATTCGGATTCACTTGATTTGGGGTCGGATGAGGGCTTTGATTCTCGGTATTGAGAACCACTGACCTAGAACATCAGGAGATAGTTTGGAGCCAAATGCAGGCCTTTTTAATAGCCAGAGAAGGGACTTTCTTTTTTTTTTTTTAATTTGAGCAGGCGGTAGGCGGTCTTTGAAGATTCGTGATTAGCAGATTAACATACTCATCATTATTAACCTTGTCATACTGGGCAATGGGCTTGATCTTATTCATTTATTTTGTATTATGAATCGAACCCCCTGAGCTTCTCTATCTGGGGATAAGGACCTACCTTCAAAGCTTTTCTCTTAAATTTCATCACTTTCATAAGAAATGGAATTAGGGTGTATTTCCCCACGTTGTTTAAAGAAAACCCCTTCTTCCCTCCCCAAGCTGAACGAAGTTCTTGCGATACAAATACAAGTCACAGTAAATGACCCCTGAGCTCCCAAAGACTTGTGCTTTACCCCAGACCTCCATTGTGTACATGTGAACCAAATCCACAATTGGAAATGGAAATATGTCAGATAGAAAGCAGCACACTAGTTCATAGTCAAAGCAAGAAATAAAATCCTTAACCATAGGTGTTGAGGGCACAGACAGATTCTGGGACAGGACAACTAAAGATAGGCATGGTGGCTGCATGTCTCAACCGTGGAAGTCAAAAGACACTATAGAAGAGCATCTTTAAGGACTTCCCTGGTGGTCCAGTCGTTAAGACTGCTCGAGCACTGCAGGGATATGGGTTCGATCCCTGGTCAGGGAACTAAGATCTGGGCATTAAACTTTGGAGCTGATTCTGGGGTCCTAGATGAAGACTATGCAGAAGGTTATAGTGGGCTGGGGGTGTTTCTTCCTTAAATATCAGTTTCTTTGGGGGGAACAATGGCATATGTAGGGCTTTTTGTTTTCTTCATTGAATATCCTGAAGTTGCCAGGTTCTCAGTGGTGAATTTTTTGTTTGCTTTGTGGCTGCTATACACACCCATTGGTTTTGTCTCGTTATTATTGGTATATCTTTTGACACTTACCCTTTCCTTGCATCCGATTTTTACCCCTTTGCTCTATTTTTTCCACTTTACTCTTGTTTCTTCTCATGTCTTCTACTTCTGTACATCTCAGTTGGACTCCTGTCACGGCTGGACTTGTTTTTTTTTTTAGTTGTCATAAGAACACTTTACATGAGATCTACCCTCTTAACACATTATTAACTGTACAGTACAGTATTGTTAAAAAAGCACAGTGGGGCTTCCCTGGTGGCGCGGTGGTTAAGAATCCACCTGCCAATGCAGGGGACATGGGTTCGAGCCCTGTTCTGGGAAGATCCCGCATGCCGCGGAGCAGCTAAGCCCGTGCACCTCAACTACTGAGCCTGCGCTCTAGAGCCCACATGCCACAGCTAGTGAAGCCCGCACACCTAAAGCCCGTGTTCAGCGACAAGAGAAGTCACCGCAATGAGAAGGCCACGCACCACAACGAAGAGCCCGCTCGCTGCAACTAGAAAAAGCCCACAAGCCCAACGCAACCAAAAATAGAATAAATTAAAAAACAAACAAACCACAGTGTTGTGCAGTAGATCTCTAGAACTTATTCTTCTTATAAAATTGAAACTTTGTGCCCATTAAACAACAGTCCCCCATTTCCTCTACCCCCAGCCCCTAGCAACCACTGTTGTGCTCTCTGCTTCTGTGAGTGTGACCTAGATCCCTCGTGTATATGGTATCATGCAGTATCTGTCCTTCTGTTACGGGCTTATATTAGCATAATGTCCTGCAGGTTCATCCATGTTCTTTTTTAAAGGAATTTTCTTCTTTTTAAGGGCTAAATAATATTCCATTGTATGTATATACCATGTTTTCTTTATCCACTCATCTGTTGATGAACTTTTAGGTTGTTTCTACGTCTTGGCTACTGTGAATAGTGTTGTAATGAACACATGAGTGCAAATTTCTTCTCAAGATCCTGTTTTCAGTCCTTTTGGGTAATAGCCAGCAGTGGGATTGCTGGATCATGTGGTAGTTCTATTGTTAATTTTTTGAGATAGCTCCGTACTGCTTTCCATAGTGGTTCTACCAATTTACATTCCCATTAGCAGTTCCCTTTTCTCCACATCCTTGCCAACACTTTAAAAATGTTTTTTATTTTTATTTTTTATAATAGCCATCCCAACAGGTGTGACATGATATCCTATTATGGTTTTGATTTGCTTTTCCCTGATGATTAGTGAAGCTGAGCATCTTTTCATGTACCTATTGGCCATTTGTATGTTGTCTTTGGAAAAATGTCTATTCAAGTCATTTGCCCATTTTTAAATCAGGGTATTGGTTTGTTTGCTTTTGAGTTGTAGGAGTTCCTTATCTATTTTGGATACTAATCCCTTATCTGATCTATGGTTTGTAAATATTTTCTCCCATTCCATCGGTGACCTTTCTGTTGATGATTTCCTTTGCTGAACAGAAGCGTTTTCGGATGCTGTAGTCCTACTTGGCTACGTGTGCTTCGCTGCCCGTGCTTTTGGTGTCCTATCTAAGAAATCATTCCTGAGACCAATGTCATAAAGCTTTCCCCCTGTGTTTCCTTCTAGGAGTTTTATGGTTTCAGGTCTTATGTTTAGGTCTTTAATTCCTTTTGAGTTGATTTTTGTGTATGGTGTAAGATAGGGCTCCACTTTCATTCTTTTTGCCCATGAATCTCCAGTTTTCCCAGCACCGTTTGTCGAAGAGACTACCCTTTCCGCATTGCATATTCCTGGAACGTTCGCTGAAGATTATCTGACCGTTTACGTGTGCACTTATTTCTGGGCTGTTTAGTCTGTACCAGGGCTTGACTTTTATATCCCTTGTTACCCATCCAGCAGGCCGTTTGGTGAGCCCACCACTCCTCTTATCTGTTTGCATTTTTGTGGGTGACTAAGAGCTTCTGCATTTTAAAGCCTCCTAGATGCTTAAAGACACCAGAGAGTTGAGTTTGTAATAATACTTACAAGTTGTTGTTCTATTTTAGGTCTCTCGTATGCGAGTCACACAGTTGGTTTCACGCCACCGACTTCACTGACTAGAGCTGGAATGTCTTATTACAATTCCCCAGGTCTTCATGTGCAGCATATGGGAGCCTCCCACGGTATCACAGTAAGTATCCATGGGGCAGGAAGCAGCGCTTTCCTCCTGGTGGTGGTAGCGACTGGTCCTCCGTGGGAGCCAACATTGATGTCCTCGGACACTTACCTTTCTTCTTCCTTCCTTCCTTCAGTTCACCTTAAACTTCTAGAGACCTCCCAACAGTTTGATGCTACATTCTGGTGTTGAAACTAAAATCCTTCCCAGGAGGCAAAACTTCACCTTCATCTTCTATGAAATATTGCCCTTTGTGAAACGTAATTTGACCTCCGGCCTGTGCCTCGTTTGAACTCTAGCCAGCTCCTTGCCATAGCGAATTATCGTTGGTTGCCACAATGTCTAAAATATTTATTGTCCGCACCTTCACAGTTCACTGACCCTCCGTATTCTTCCTGGAATTAGACTTGTTTCTAGTTTCATCCAGAATTTTCTTTCCTGGAATTAGAAGGAACCTTAAGTGTATCTGGTTCAGACTCTACTCAGGGGAGTGTTTTCATGAGAGCTGGTTATGTAGTTGACTAATAGACCGGTTAGAAATGTCGCTAATAGGGGTTTGAGAACGGGGTAGAACTGAGGGTATTCCCAATGAGGGAACCTTGAAAAGAACCCCATTCTCTAAAAAAAAGCATGTAAGATATTTCTGAATCTGTTTTGCTGGTTTGATGAGCTTTACATTAAAGCAGGAACGTTTTGGGTCGAGCTGTAGCTTTCATGACATTGACAACTTGTCTGAGGGATGGAAGGAGCTGGAGACATACAACGAACAGAGAAGATTTAAGGGGAGGACGTGACAGCTGTTTTTCCAATTTTAGGACTGTCTCATCGAAGTCCAGTCGTTTGATCGATGCACGTTTCATAGCGATTTTGCATAGCTTTTTCATAGATGTCGGTGTAAACTCTACCTTGTTGAAGTTTTCCTGACGGGTTCAGAAGCCAGTAGGGATGGACAAGGACCTCGCTGGTGTTTGGTCTCTGTGGGTCCGCTTTGGGGCATCCTGGGCTCCGAGTCACGCTGGGTTAGGGATGAGCCGTCTGTGCCTGCTCTGACCTGCTGTTCCTGTCCTGTCTACAGAGGCCTTCACCACGGAGGAGCAACAGCCCTGACAAATTCAAACGGCCCACGCCGCCTCCGTCTCCCAACACACAGACCCCCGTCCAGCCTCCGCCACCTCCACCTCCGCCACCCATGCAGCCCGCGGTCCCCTCGGCAGCCACCTTGCAGCCCGCCCCCTCGCAACATTCGGTGCACCCCTCCTCCCAGCCTTAATGCATGTGCGCAGTCCGAACCTCACGTTGGGACTCGTTCGTGCAGTGGAGCCGTCGACTCAAGACGCCACAGGCTTCCTTCCCTGGCATATTCGGATCTGACTTATTTGCACTGAGGTTATCTAGGCTTCACTATTCATTGTGTTGTAAATGTGTGTCGGAAACGCAGCCAGTGTTGTGGGTCTACAACACTAAACAGACGACTTTCTCCATCGGTGTTTTACTTGAATCTTCATGTGCGTCCATTCCCTGGCTGGGACGTCGGCTATTCGACTATTTGGTAGTTCAGCAGCGGTGTGCAATTTTTTTGCTTGGCCCCAGAGCTTCATTTTCCTGGCTTTTAGGTTTGTAAAATAAAAAGGGATATCTTTTTTATATTTTTTTTCCCCATGAATTTGCAGAAAGTTACTGAGCTGTTATTACCCACCTCTCCCCCCACCCCCATTAGAATAGTGTTTACCAAGCATACCAGTAATTCAGCACTACAATTCAGACCTTTGAAAATCTAGCTCTCACTATAGAATGGGAAGTTGGATGCATCAGTGCCCAAGACAATGTTTAATAGAGCTTTCTACGGATACACTTTGTATGGGTTCTTTTCAGTATATCTCAACATCCATGTCTCTTGTAAAACAGATCTCCTGAAGTATTGGATCACATGGCTGTACCTTTTCCACATACATGGGATAGATAATTATCGTATATCTGGGTGTGAGTCTTTCTTTATCCTTGATGTTACCCTACCCAAACTGGCCCTCTCACGTGAGTCGATACCTGTTGTCCTACCCGCCAGTGGTTGCGATGGCTGATTAGGATGTGCTGTGTGATTTCTGCTGCAGAAGGCAACGTGATGGTGACAGAAACAGCTCATTTCCCTTTACGTGCTTTACTCGCGTTCCCCTAAAATAGAGTTCGAACAGATATTTTAAAGGTGCAGAGTACTATGAGAAAATATTATGTGAAATGAACATTATAGGAACATCTTGGCACAATGGCCAAAATACTTTATTGCTGGCAGGAAAGAGGCGTAGAGGAAAGTGGCACATTAGCCTTGAGGACTGCTTAGTTCGCCCAGTCAAAGCAAGCGCAGTGTACAAAGAGGTATATCCTGAATGCGTCATTTCCATTCATTTAGCACAAATAAATCGTCTGGTTTCACTCTACAGTGGAACGCCGTGAGTCAGTCTTTTCTTAACACTTGCAACACCTTTATTTTGGCTTTTCAGCAGTTACTGTTTTGTACTTTGGTAGTAAAGTGATTTTTACCACCTGTGTTTGCATATTTATATATGCCGTGGACAAAAATAACTTACTAGAGAATGTATATTTTATGATGAGAATGTGTATCTGTTGGATATAATCAGAGAACTGAAAGTTAATTTATCCGTAATTTTGAAGAGTCCATGTTTTGTGACCGCCATCTCTAATAGCTAGCTCTTTACTGAACACACTCCTACCCGTAAGGAACCATGACATTGTAGATATTTAATGTTGTACAGTAGAGAAACCTCCATTTTTGCCTTTGAATGCATAGTTACAAGTTACAGAATGAGAAGAGGTCTCGTCTCACTGGCTAGTCGTGTTTGACTAGCATCTTAAGAACTTGAGAGTAAAAGCAACAATAGGATTTTTTTTTGACTCTTTCAGTTTCCACCTCCAAACTGAGAGTGTCACTCCTCAGTCATTTGAAAGGAATCGTAGGTCTCTATAAATTTTATTTATAATGTGTGATATACATAATCACAGTACAGTTTTCAAATATGCGGAAGAAGTTCGGCATTTAATCATTGAGGCTTGAGGTTTTTAATTCAGTCAGATGGGGTCCTGTCCAACCCGGGGATTTCGCCAACGGCTCACCGTCCCTCCTGGCACCTGGCCATTTTGAGGAATTCTGAGAGCAGGCGAACAAGTATTGCCTGCATCGTACAGTTCTCGGTTTTTCTTACAGGAGAAATGGTGTATGTTTACAAGAATCTTCTATGAGACTATAGATTTCAGTGCTGTTGAGTAGTGTCTTGCACTCAAACAAGAAAGTCCAAAATGTAATCATCTTCCCTCCACTTGCTAACAATTTAGTGACCTCCCGAAAGCACAAAAGTCAAAACATTGCCCTGTGGTGACTGAAAAAAGCACTCGGAGTGAGCAGACAGTTCTGATAAATGCCTTTTGGAGACAGGTTCTTGACATCCAGACTTCTACAGAAATGTAGCGCCGGTTTCCTTAGACTAGTTGTTTCACTGCAAAATAAAACACAGCTCCTTCCAACAGCACTTGCTCACCATAAATCGAGTTGCCTCTCCCGGTGGACATTCTGGATTGATAGAACAAACACTACTCTCTTGAAATGATGCTGTTTCATGTCCTGTTCGAGTGTTTTATGACCCCGTGTGGAGCCTGTCACACTTGGGCAGTACCTGCTGGGGCAGCTCCTTGGCCATGGTTTAGCCCCCAGGGACCCCGAAGATTCCAACCCCAAGGCCACGAGAAGCTGACTTACCTGGGGCACTTCTCGGGGGGGCTGAACTTGGTTCCTGCTATTCCTGTTGCCCACCCGCCCAGGGCAACCCCGGACTGACTCCCAGAGGCCCCAGAGGCCTTGGAAGGCAGGTGGGAGCCACAGCAGGTTCAGTAGCTTCATTTTCCTGTCTTGCTGACAGAGACCCTTGGCTACCACTGTGCTGCTAGTAGGATAAGTACTCTTCGCCAGATGACCATGCCTTTTATACAAAACCAAATTACTTTCGCTAACACCTGAGGCCTCTCTGGGCTCTGAACTGCTCTCTTTCATCCAGCATGCTGGCATTCTAGACAGACTTCTAGACATTGGGCAGATGGTGGAAGTATTTCAGATTTGATTTAACTTGCTCCTTTGTTCATTGAAAGGAGTTTTAAATTCTGAGCTCCTGAGAGACTGACCACAACCATGGAATGAATGTGTGACCAGAATGTGGCTTTGACACCAAGTGCTTGCTGCCCCTTTGTAATCGGCTTCTAACTGATTTGACCAGAAATAACGGATAATGTGAATTTTCGTTAACTCTTCAATTGTAGGAAGATAGAATATGTATCGCCCTCTGTTAGGTAGACACGAACTTCTCCTGCACGAAGCCTTGCTTGTAGAGGAAGCCCAATAAGGCAAGAAAAAGCATAGTAACTTGTGCTTGGAGAGCTCACTCTTTTTATCTTATCAGTATAGAAGAAATATTTCTGCGTAACTTTATCTTCTATCTAGTACTTGTCTTATAGGTAACCAACACTGAAAACTTTGTAGTGAGGACTACCAAAGAAATACATAGTAAAACAACCTTTTATTTCCAAATTACTAAAGACCCAGCCATCGACGCTGCTACGTGAGTTCCATGCTCAAGAGCCATTGTAAGAGATTAAGGGGTTTTTAGGTTTGGGGTTTTGTTTTTTTTTTTTCTTGTTGTTGTTTTTGTTTTTTTAGTTTTCTTTTTTCCTTTTTCTCTTTTTTTTTTTGGTGATAAAACATACACACACAGCTGTTAGCATAAAATTATGGGGGGCGTGCTTCAGTACGCTCAGCAGTTGTGGTTAACTGTCGAGCCCCGGTTGCCTCTCGCTAGGCCATGGGAGGAATCCTATGTGCATGATAGCGTGGGTGCTGTGTGTGTGCACATGTGTGTGCATTCATGCCTTAACTCGGGTTACCGCTCAACTTTAGTTCTTCACTTAGTCTGCACCGTCATCTAGATTGTTCTGTACATCTCGATCTGAACTTCATCCTGGCAAAAACAAAGTTGCAGGCACACCAGTTTGAGAATGCATTCCTCCAGCAGAGTGTTGGATCAGGTTGACCCTGAGCCTTCTTTGGACTTTCTTTGGAACTAGGCATGGACAGCAAAAGTGGACTGTCCCATGGAAAGACATCAACAAGGAAGAGAGGACAGCCAAGTGCTATAGCGTGTCTCTGGCCTCTGTGTATGTGTGCTCACTGTACGTCGTTCATGATAGCTTGTCTACAACTTGACTAGGTTGGAGTTCTGGTAATAGTGGCAATCTTGACATTCTTGGTCAGAGTTTAGAGAGATGTAAGACTTCCAATTAATGTCTTATTTACTTCTTTATGTTGATTAGTCTTTGATACATGTGCTGAATCAGAAACCTAAATAAAGATAATTTTTTAAAATGAATCTCTTGAGCTTTATACCCTATCTCTTTCTTTCTGGTCTTTGAGTCGGAAAATGAACCTTGTTTCCCTGTGATTTCTGATAGATATCCAGCTTAGATTCTGAATACTAAAGGCTGCCTTAGAAAGTGAACTTAAGATGAGGACACAAAGGGATTGGTACCGCTCTGTTTCTTAATCAGGATGCTGGTTACCTGGATGTATTGAGTTTTTGAAAATTCATTGAGCTGTGCGTTTATGATCTGCTCACTGTCCCGTATCTGTGTTGTATTTCACTTGAAAACCATACACCTAGGGGATTATGAAAAGGAAAGGAAAAGCACACTCATTCCCAAAATGTTATGTATAAACAATTAGATATAGGTATATACACGCACATATATTGTCAGGCTTTGGAAATTACACTCAGTATATTAGCTTATTCTTAAATGTTTAAGTCTGTTTGTATGGTTTTCTCTTCCTACGTATAAGAAGCATGGCTTTAGAATGAGTTCTAGGTTTGAGTACCAGTTCCTTCACTGGCTCAGTTACTTAACCTCCCTGGAACTCAAGTTTCTTACCTGTAAAATAACAATACTATATGCCTTGCTAAGATGAGAAAATCAAGATGAAACCCTCTAGTACAGGCCTTCACATATACAATAAGACACAAGTCCTTTCTGTGTCCATTCCTTTAGGTAGAAAGGTAGAATGAATATTTGGGGTGATGTTTTATACACCTTGCATTTTAGGAAGCCCCTAGCAGTTAGTCCACGTTCTGGAGGGGAAAAGAACAGACTTAGGATCCTGCCCTAGGAGCATGGCCTTCAAGAACACAGTTGTGATATCGTCTTAGGAGTGCGAGCTGTTTAAATCTAGGTCCTTTTCCATATTAAAGAGCTAAATAAACCTTGAGTTAGTCTTGACTCACTCTGGCTTAAGCAAGATATCATATTAACTATTAGTTAATGAAAAGAGTTTTTAATTTGATTTGTCATTTGGTGAATTGACCAAAATCTCAAAATGCCTCTGTGCTCATGGCAGCGAGCTTTTAGTTGTAACTTGACGAAAATGTTGACCAAGAAATTCCCCAGGACCTCTGACTTTAGGACTCGGCTGCACCTGCCGGCTTCAGTTTTCTAATCTATATAGTGGAGATAGCCGTTCTTATTTCATGTAGAATTTGAAGAAAATGGGATTCAAAACGAAGTGCTTTAACAACATGTAAGTTATAAAGTTTAAGCTATATGTACACTTTTTTTCTTTTAACACTTTTTAGAGGCTGCGTGTCCACGTGGTGCTTCTAAGATTGAAACGGTGGGTTTAGAAACTTTTTTTGTGTTTACGTAAAACTCTGTAGGTAAATCTGGGTCCTTGTATGGGCTATTTAAGTTAAAAAATACTTGGGGAAATTCAGTTGTATTCACTAATGTCTAATTCAGGCCCAAACTTTTAAACATTCTCTTTAGAAACAGGAAGACGCCAGTGCGTGGTAAATATGGTTTGTGCCAAACGTTTCTGTCAACATGAGACGTTGAATTTCTGTCCTTTAAAGTTTTTTTTTCTATCTTTCACATCACCCCCATTTCCATATTACATTGAATCCTTTTGAACTGAATGTATTTAGATCTTTTTCTAAAGATCGTATTTTCTGATACCCTACTCATGATTGAGTGCAACTTTCAAGATTGCTAATTATCCCAAAAAGAGAGCTTAGTAATTAACCTGAAAATTTTTCATCTTAAAAATCAAGAAAAGGAAAAGCCAGACTCAGAAGTGAAACAAGATGATAGGATTAGTAGACAAGGATGTGAAAACAGCCATTATAAAACATTCTTCGTGCATTCTAGAAGGCAGAAGAATACATGAGCATAAGGAAAATGAAACGTAAAAAAGCCTCCAGTTGAACTTCTAGAGACAAAAAATACAGGATATGAAATACGTAAAGCAACAAAAAAGTCTTTTGTGGATTCGTATTTGTGTTCTTTAAATGTTCCTTTGAAAGGCAACTGCTGAAATTTCACTTAAGCCCCCTTAACCTACTTTTCTCCCACCGCATCTCCCCGGGGTAGCTTTGTCTGGGTCCTGGTGAAATGCTATTGGGAAATCATTAACCCGGGGAACTGACTGACTACTGCTATCTGTTACTTTAATGTTGGGCACGAAGCCTCAGATTAAGGTAGAAAGTGTCCTGTGGGTTCAGGTCTGGCCTAAGTCCAGTTTTCTGGGCTTTGGTTTCCTCACCTACAAGATAAGAATGAGAATGTGTTACCGAGTCCAAGCTCGTACTGCTCACCAGGTGACAGGCCGGTACGTCGAGAGATGAGTTGGAGCACGGAACAGCGACTTTATTTGGAAAGCCAGCCAACTGAGAAGATGGTGGGCTAGTGTCCCAAGGTACCATCCAACCAGGGATAGAATTCAGGCTGCTTTTATACTGAAAAGGGACGGGGGGTGGGGCAGGCTGGAGGTTGGTTGGTGCAGGCTTTGTGGCGCTGGGATGCTCTGTTCTTACAGCGGTCCACATAGATCTGGCCACTGTGTTCCCTGTGCACCTCCAACCAGACAGATGTTACTCTCTGTTCTGCAACTTTGCATCTCTGAAGGTCAGAGCCTTGAGAGTCCTCCTGTGTATTTCAGGCTGTGGGCAACATTCTTTTCCAGAGGTGCAGAGCCAGCACAACTGAGTACAGGCCACAGAGCACAGGGGTTAGAGCTAAAGGAGTAGATCTAATATGCCGTCACGTTTGTTCTTCTCTGTTACAAATGGGGTGGTTGGGATCCAGTGAACATTGTTAAAACATGGGAGCGTTAAGAGTCTTCATAGTGTCGCTTCTTAACTACTTCTAGTATCATTTCATTCACTCTACAGCTGTTTTAAAAATACTGCTCACGCCAGCTGTCGTGTGCGGTGCTGGGAATTCGGGGGATGGGGCGGGGGGAGAGGGGACATGAATACCGACTTCTTTCCCTTTTGGCGTTTCCCAGTGTGGTGGGTGCTGTGAGCGGGGCAGCAGTGCAGTGGGACCCACGGCATTAGAAGAGAGGGAGGGTCAGAGAGGATTTCCAGAGGAGTCGATCTCTAAGCACATTCTTGAAGAACAGGTGGAAATTGGGCGAAGAGTGTTTGGGGCAGAGGGAATAACGTGTGGAAACCTGCAGGTCTGAGCATGACACAAGTGGTGACTGTTTGGGTTCCCTGAAAGCAAACTGAGACAGGGACTTGGTGCAGGGAGCTTCCTTGGAAGGGGAGTCCAGAAAGCGGAATGAGAACGTGGAGAAGGTGAGGCCAACAAAGGGTGTGCAGATGAGCCCGTTAGCATTGGGGGGCAACTGCAATTCAGTCCCACTGGGTGTCCCCGAGGAAGAACTGAGAACGTGCCTCAGTACTATCCCACCAGAGGACAGGAATGCTGTCCAATGCACCTACTCCTTCCTCCAGGGGTTGAAGGTGACCCCGGGGAGAATGACTCCCACATTTGAATTTTCTCCGTTGTGTGTGAGGCTTCCTGGAAACCCTGAGACAACAAAGCCAAGGGTGGCTGCCCCATAGTTTTGTTTGTTCGTTTGTTTAGCACTTAATCTGCACTTTTGAAAATCCTGTGTCTGGGAATGGAGGTATCGATACCATAGTTCTGAAATGGTCACGTTTTGAAACTCAGAAGTAGTGTTATATCTGAGTGGAATGCATATTTACAAACTCCCATTGCTTAATAACCAGGACGCAGGGACATGCGTATGTACAACACATATTCATGGGAGAAAATATCCATCAACGATGACAAGTTTTTACAAAACATACACCAGCCCCAAAATAGCCATGGGATTCTGTTGACACCAATTATTTGGACCAAGCTTCTTCATCAGATCACCTTGTAGACACTAATTCAGGTACCACTGTCCCGGATCTTGTGGTCAGAGTTGTCCCAGAAGAGGCAGCTGCTTGTGTGATGTGGCTTAAGGTATTGGACAGGTCCCTTCAACCGAAGGTATCTGTTCCTCACTCTGCCCATGCCCATCGCCCTCCTTCTAGGTGCAGGGATTCCCGCAATTTTATTATAATCATTTACAGGCATGTTTGCTTGGGACCATGGTAAATAGTCAAGGATGTACTTCAATAAGAAGGATCCTTTACTGAGGCAAAATCTGTCAGTTACAAACAAGTCATGGAAGACCACAGTACCCCCTCCTCCCTCCAAAAAGAACACGGAAAATGAACATACAGAACCCTCTGTAAAACACGGCAATGCTTTTTTCTTAAGGAGAACCATATTTTAATCTATTTAAGGCCTTTCACAGGTATTTAAGAACCAGAGTTCGGCTTACAGGGTGTTCTCAGTCTTCTGCAGAATCTTGTGTTTACCAGCTCCTCATGGGTGGTCTAAAGAACATAGAAATGAATTAGTGCCGTTTGCTGAAGCCGAAGCCTGAGCACATGACCCTGTTTCTCAAGACAACAGAACCATACTCTATGCTTTTTTAAAAAAAATAAATTTATTTATTTTTGGCTGTGTTGGGTCTTCATTGCTGCATGCAGGCTTTCTCTAGTTGTGGTGAACAAGGGGCTACTCTTCGTTGCGGTGCACAGGCTTCTCATTGTGATGGCTTCTCTTGTTGCAGAGCACGGACTCTAGGCACGCGGGCTTCAGTAGTTGTGGCACACAGGCTCCGTAGTTGTGGCTCATGTGCTCTAGAGCGCAGGCTCAGTAGTTGTGGCGCACAGGCTTAGTTGCTCCGCGGTATGTGGGATCTTCCCAGACCAGGGCTCCAACCCGTGTCCCCTGCATTGGCAGGCGGATCCTTAACCACTGCACCACCAGGGAAGTCCCAGAACCGTACTCTATGCTTAAAATGACCTTCCTGCAATGTCCTTTTGGAGGATGTACCCATGGGTGGAGAACTATAGAGGAGATGAGTCAGACAGGGTTGTTGATAAGTGTCTGCCCTCTGGGAAAACAAACCTTGGTTTGTATTGCTTATGGATGTTCATGGTGTAAATACTCCCCACCGTGGCTGATTTCAAGCCACCAATGTGAAGTCACTAAACTTGGAGAGAGAGGTGCAATAGTAATAACCTTAAATGCATAGTAATAGTAAAATGTAGTCAAATAATTAGGGCGCGGGGTGGTTTGAGTATTTGTTACCTATGTGTTTTTTTAAACCTGTGGGGTTTCTTTGGCCCCACAGCGAGGCATGCGGGATCTTAGTTCTCCTTCCAGGAATCAAACCCGTGACCCCTGCAGTGGAAGTGCGGAGTCCTAACCATTGGACCACCAGGGAATTCCCTTCACTTGTATTTTCAATACCATCTTGTAAATTATCTTAAATAATTTAATTTTTAATAGCATCTGTGTTTAACAACCAGCTCACAAAATTCCTGGCAGTTTAACAATCAGCTCCCTTGAGGCTTTTGAGCTTGTTCTAGGATACCTGTGGGCCAGAGGTCGGGGGAGCCTCCTCTATCGGAGGCCTCTGGTGTTTATGTGTCCCACTGCAAGGGCAGTGGTGATGGTAGGGAAAGTGATTTACTTGAGGGCGCTTAAACCCCAAGCACAGGTGCAGGCTCTGAGCAAGCCTGGGTCTGGACTTGGCAGAGGGCAAAAGGTTGAGGGTGAGACTCCCTCAGGAATCTCAAGGCAGCTGAGGCAGCTGCTCTTGCGGGAAGGATCCCAGGACTGTTGCCTAGACCCAGGCACACTCAGGCGGCACAGTTTCTGCAGTCACAGTTTTCCCCCTACTCTCCCTTTACCTCCCCTCCCCACCATCCTAGCTTTCAGCGGGACAGGAGGTTAGAGCTTCATTCTGCAGAAGCAAGGGCGTTACCGGCTCTGCGGGGTGATGGGTTCTCCCTCAGCTGTCCTCGAGACGGGCTGCCTCTCGTCCCGTTCCTCTTGGTCTCGGTTGGACTATCAACTGAGCAAGACACGTAAAGTTTCAATAACTTGCCCAGAATCACGCGGTAAGTGGCAAGGCCAGACCGTCTGGCTCCAGATCGTGCAATCTTAACCACTTGATGGAAAAGAAATGTGGTAACGGGGTGGGTGTATCACCATGAGGCAGGCAGGCCTCACAGACTTAAGGAATTCTGGTGCGGTGGTCATTGGCAGCTGCCACAAAATCCTTAGGAAGATGTGTTGGGATATGGGAGCAGAGGAGTGGGGTTGGAGGCGTTGGTTCAGAGTGGAGGGAAGGGAAGCCTGTGAATGTTGTTTGGAGAGGTGCCCCATTCATATGTGTGTTTAGGTGTGTGTTGGGGGACTGACTGGGCCCTCAGAAGCAGAGAGGCTTCCTCTCTCTGTGCCTAGTCGAGTACCTGAGAGACCAGGGCCACCTGGATCAAAGCAGAAATGGGTCCAACACCCCCTGGATAGTTGGTATTAAAGGATTCTTGTTCATTTCTTTTCCAGCTGCGATAATGGTATTGTAACTGTTTCCTTTTTTTTTTTTTTTTAAGGTTTTTATTTTAGCCAATGACTATTTCCCCTAGAACCTGGGCCCCAGATCCCTGAGAAATACCAGGACCATGGAATGAAGGTGCTGGGGAAGGCTACAGAGATGGAAATCCATCCGGGGAAGATTCCAGGTTTACCGTGAGACCTTTCTCATGGCTTTAGGCAGATTAGTTACTTGGGGGAGCTTTGTCCTTAAACATGAGTTCAAACGCTTACTCAGCAGAGCCATCAGAGATAGGGTTGCCTGAGAGGTCACAGAGTATAACTGCAGAAGGACAGAATTCCAAGCAACAGAAGATGCAGGTTACAGATACACTCACTTTTGCCTGGCTCGTGACTTTATGGAAGTTACTAAATCTCTCTAATTTTGCTTTTTTTTTTTTTTCTGTTTTTTATTGATGTGTAAGATGCATTCATCCTATTGTTTATCTGTAAATAAAAATAATATTTCTAAAAGATTTGTATCTTTTAGAAGTTCCTAAATAAAATACTTACTGATGCAATGATATGGTATCATGGGTTCTCTTTGAAAAGGTTCACTGAGGGGGCAGGTGGTAGGCAGGTGGATGTAGGTATAGAGGAAACAGGAGAACAGGATGGGGAGCATGTCGATGCCCTAAATTCGGTGATAGACGCCTGAGAGTTTGTTATACTATTACACTTGTATGTTTAAGATTTTCTTAGTAAATTTTTCAGAAATGGAAGGGAGGAGATCAAGAGATTTTTAAGGATGGAAGGGGAGAAGGGAGTCTTGGGAAAGTGAGAGAGATGCCGCCATAGAAGATTCTAATTTTTGCAGGAAAGCGGGAGCGTTCTGTACACCACCCTCCAACCTGAGAAACCTGGGGATAAGTTGCTCTGAAATGAGCACGTGTATCTGGGTTTGGGAGTTGTGGACTCTGGGCAAATGGCTTGGAGTGACTGATAACCTGGTGAAGTTCATCACAAGAGAATGTCCTCTCCTTTTTTCCATTTTGTTCTCATATCTACATTTCTGCAGATGGCGGGGCTGGCTGGCATGGTGGGGCTTCCCTTTCGCTTGGGAAAGGCCGCTGCTTGCAGGTGTCCCATGGGGTTCTCATTTTTGAGTCGAGACGTGATGTCACTGTCACTAAGTTTTGGGTTGGCCTTATGGAACGTTGGGACCACAAGAGGCTTGGGGTGAATTCATACAGCTTGGGAGTCCTGAAGAAGGTAATCAGTAACGAGGTTTCTGAAGAAATAGTCTATACTTAACTGAGTATTGAGTGAGGCTCCCATTAGCATACATGAGCTAACAACGAGATTAGGGAAAGAAAATCACTTTGGCTTTTCAGTCTCTTTGTGGGACTCTGAGGTTCAACTTGGGGATGCTTTTTATTTTATTTTATTTTTTAAGAAATCCAAGAAGAGTTCATTTTATTTTTTTATTTTAATTCACACTTTCTTTTTTTGAATTTATTTATTTATTTATTTTTGGCTGTGTTGGGTCTTCGTTGCTTCGCACGGGCTTTCTCTAGCTGCGGCAGGCGGGACCTATTCTTCGTTGCAGTGCACAGGCTTCTCACTGTGGTGGCTTCTCTTGTTGCAGAGCATGGGCTCTAGGTGCACGGGCTTCAGTAGTTGTGGCACGTGGGCTCAGTAGTTGTGGCTCACGGGCTCTAGAGCGCAGGCTCAGTAGTTGTGGTGCACGGGCTCAGTGGCTCTACGGCATGTGTGATCTTCCCGGACCAGGGCTTGAACCCGTGTCCCCTGCATTGGCAAGCGGATTCTTAACCACTGCACCACCAGGGAAGTCCCTGGGGGTGCTTTTTAAATTGCTGGACTTTCCCTGTGGGGAGTGTTCATCACTCATTGTATTAGCCTTTTAGGTTATATAACATATATATAACCCCAGGTCGGGTAGCACAATTGGGTATAAATCAAGGTGAGATGCAGAATAAGGGGTCAGTCCTCCAAGGGTCCAGCCCTGAAGTGTGCTTAATGTCCGGCTTGACCAATTTCAGACCTTGGGTGCAGCTTCTACCTGGCTTGTCTCACTAACCCTAGGTCAGTACTTAAGAATAGTAATTTTTTAAAAATTCAATGGCTACATGGGTGTGGACAGCGCATTTCTGATACTCCCAGCTTCTTCTCTTAAAGGGATAATCACATATTTCGTGTTGGCTGTGAAAGCGAATGGTTTAATAAAACTAAATGTAAAGAAATGTTGGCTGGGGCTTCCCTGGTGGCGCAGTGGTTGAGAGTCCGCCTGCCGATGCAGGGGACACGGGTTCGTGCCCCGGTCCGGGAAGATCCCACATGCCGCAGAGCGGCTGCGCCCGTGAGCCATGGCTGCTGAGCCTGCGCGTCCGGAGCCTGTGCTCCGCAACGGGAGAGGCCACAGCAGTGAGAGGCCTGCGTACCGCAAAAAAAAAAAAAAAAAAAAAAATGTTGGCTGGAGGAAAGCTCTTAAATTCTTTACTCTCCTCCTAGCTTCCCCCCAAGGGTAGAATTGGTTCATTTGACTGGGTGAGAGTTTGGGACAGTGACATTGTGAGCCATGGAACCAGCAAAAGTTTGATTAGATTATTCCGGTCCCCAGATTCCCAGCCACCTTCCTCATCTGAAGAACCCTGTCTTCAAATTCTGTTCCCTCATCTGGAAAAGTTTGGTTTCGGATCCTTGGTTTCCTTGGTCCTAAAGAAAATACTTCAGTGGGAGGGAGGGAGACGCAAGCGGGAAGAGATATGGGAATATATGTATATATATATAACTGATTCATTTTGTTGTGAAGCTGAAACTAACATACCATTGTAAAGCAATTATACTCCAATAAAGATGTTAAAAAAAAAAAAAAAAAGAAAAGAAAATACTTCAGAGACTAGTTAGGCTCAGCTCTCCAGAGCTGATTTACCAGATGGCAATTGTAGCAGCTTAAAGGGGAAAAGGAATGATTTTATTTGTAAAGCAATTAAAAACCAAGTGCTCTTTAATGTTACTTACTATCTGTGTTTTAGGAAAGCAAATGCCTTAAATTGGCATTAAGATCCTCAACTGTTAAGTAAGTTTTATTACCATTTAGATAAAGTGCATCTTATTCATGTTATTGGCTTTTTTTTAATGCATTCAGAGTCCCTCCAAAGGTTAGGTGGGAAATACCCACATTTCAGACTCTGAGCCAGGTTTGAAATGAAATATCCATGAACCCATACCCTGAGTTGCATGTTTGTTTGTTTGTTTTTGCGTGATAAATGGAATTCTCTATAAGCTGGATCGGCCTATCTATGTCTCTGAAGGAAAGTTCAGTCTGTATCTAAAGAGGGTGCCATGGACTCCCCTGGTGGCGCAGTGGTTAAGAATCCGCCTGCCAATGCAGGGGACATGGGTTCGAGCCCTGGTCCGGGAAGATCCCACATTGCTGCGGAGCAACTGAGCCCGTGCACCACAACTACTGAGCCTGCGCTCTAAAGCCCGTGAGCCACAACTACTGAGCCTGCACACCTAGAACCTGTGCTGTGCGGCAAGAGAAGCCACTGTAGTGAGAAGTGCACCACAGTGAAGAGTAGCCCCTGCTCGCCACAACTAGAGAAAGCCCGCATGCAGCAACAAAGACCCAAGGCAGCCAATAAATAAATTAATTTTTTAAAATTAAGAAAAAAAAATCAAAGAGGGTGGTAGCGCTCATCCGATTGACCTCTCTGATCAGCTGATATGAGGTGTGGCTCCCCCAACTTTTTTTCATTGCATCAAAACATATGCTTTTAGGGAACTCCCTGGCAGTCCAGTGGTTAGGATTCCAAGCTTTCACTATGGAGGGTATAGTTTCAGTCCCTTGTCAGGGAACTAAGATCCCCAAGCTGCATGGCGTGGCCACATTAAAAAACTAAAAAAATATATGCTTTTGTTACAGCTACCCGTGTGTATTTTGAAAGCGTAGGAGAGAGACTGGGCCTTGGGACCTGAGTGCCTGATTTTAGATATTGGCTCTGAAACTCAGATCCTTGGACAAATTGCATAACCACTCAGAGTCTGTGTTCTCATCTTCCTCATAGAGTTGTGTGGAATAAGTATGTTCCCACAGTACAGATAAAGCTCTAGGACAGGAACCTAGAACTTAGGACAAGTTAAACCCTCAATATACAAGAACTATTATTATACATTTCTGCATTCCCTGGGTTTACCATTCCAGCATTGTCATAATATTAAGTTCTAATGATAGATGCCACCTTAGCTTCTCATACCTCTAAGTTTTTCTTTTTCTTTACTTTCTGAAAATGCAATTAAAAAAAAAAGACAGTTGCAGTCTTCAAAATTGACTTTTCTTGCTGGTAGTGGTGTGTGAAAGACGCATCCAAACATGTAAGATTACCTTACTGATTTTTTCTGAGTTTTGTTTAGTCTCCTTTGTCGTGTCTTAAGAATTACTTATGTGCTTAATCCTTGTCAACTTCCCACCTGGAAAATGTGATACTGTTACCGAACCAAACTTGGGTCCACTCACCCGTGTACAGCAAAGCCAGTCTGCTGACACCGGCTTGTGGTAAAGGAAAGTGCAGGGTTTATTTCAGGCACCAAGCAAGGAGTCCGGGGCAGCTAGTACTTAAAAGACCCAAACTCCCCAAAGGTTTCAGGGAAAGGTTGTTAAAGACAGGGCGAGGAAGGGGATTATGGGATGCGTGATCGGCTCGTGGACATTCTTCTGATTGGTTGGTGGTGAGGTAATTGGGAGTCAGCATCATCAACCTGGTTCCAACCGGTTTGGGGTCTAAGTGCTCGTGGGCAGCATCAGTTAACTTCTTCCACCCGGTGGGGCTTTCAGTATCTGCAAAACAGCTCAAAGGATGTGGCTCAGAATATTATCTATAACCCTTGAGGAGGAACTAAAGGTCCTTGGCTTTGCTTAATGGCTAAACTATTTTTATTTTGTCTTGCTTGACTGTTTTCCTTTCTTTCTGCATTTTTTCACTTCTCTGATTAAATTTATTCTTTGACTGAAGTTTTTCTATAGACAAAAGGCAGGTGGAGGACATGATGGGGGGGAGGTCCTGCTCAGTTACAATGACTTGCCTGTCCGACCGGAAAACTGAACAGAACTCTTTACCTCCGAGGTCCATGCCTGTATCAGCCACACAAGTTTCCCCAAACTTGCCCAGAAATTGAAACTGGGCCAGAGTTGAGCCGGTCGGGGCAGAGACACTAGGCAACAGCTTTTGATGACTGTTCTCTATCACTTCCTCTCCACTGCCCCCTACCATGCCCAAGCCATTCTCATCTCTTTAACAAACAGTGGGCTGATTAAGGACAGGAAGTTAATTTCCTGATATCTATCAAGGACTGAAGGGCAGTCCTTTAGTTCCTGGTTGCCAATTACCTTCACTTGAATGAACCTTCCTGCCAGAAGCCAGTCCCCCTCCCGCAAACATCCTGTGCCTTCCAGTAAGCGAAAACACCAGCAGGCTCTATCTGATGTTAACAGTATTGTCGAGGGATGTTCAGAGCCCGGACTTGGATGTATGCTTCCTTCTGCTGCTCTGAGAGTGCTGGAAGGGGCCGTGGGCTTGTGAGAAGAGAGTGTTGCTTCTTGAATCTTATCGATTGAGGATTCGCTGAGTTTTCTTACTTGCTTCACGGACACCTTCATTCAACACACATTTATCAAGCCAGGTTCTGCTTCGTAACAAAAACACAGGGAACTCCCTGGCGTTCCAGTGGTTAGGACTTTGCGCTTCCATGGCCGGGGGCCTGGGTTCTATCCCTGATCGGGGGAAAAAACCAAACCAGCTTCTTGAGTTGAAGTTGGGGAAAAATACTTGAGAAACAGCTTGCATACATAATCCCATAGGGTGTTTTTTTTCATTTCTTATAATCACTGGCATTTTTTAAACTACAGCCCTTTTCGAAATTTGAGAAATAAATGTGAGAGGTCTGCCTCCTGCAATAAGAATGGATGTTAGAGGCAAAGTATTTAAGTTTGTATAACATGGATTGCATCAAAATGAATGGAATAAAAGGAATTTGCCAAGGGGAGGTGGCTTGAGGTACACGTTTATTTTATATATATATATATATATATATATATATATATATATATATATATATATATATATTTGGTGTGGAAAGACCTAGCAGTTTAAGAGTAGCCCCTCTCATCTCCCCCAGTGCCTGAATTTTCCTTGCTGGTTCTTCAGGGTTAAGAGCTGTGATGTGAGGCAGAAATCTTATCCCTGGAAAGGACCCAGTTCTCGGATTGGAGTGGGGTGTGTTGAAAAGTGCATAAATCGGGCGTCAGGTGACAGAGTTTCAAGTCTTATTTGGGTTTTTTTTCAAGTTTATTTATTTATTTATGGCTGCATTGGGTCTTCGTTGCTGCACGCGGGGCTTTCTGTAGTTGCGGCAAGCGGGGGCTACTCTTCGTTGAGGTGCGCGGGCTTCTCATTGTGGTGGCTTCTCTTGTTGCAGAGCACGGGCTCTAGGTGCGTGGGCTCAGTAGTTGTGGTTCGTGGGCTCTAGAGCACAGGCTCAGCAGTTGTGGCCCGTGGGCTCAGTAGTTGTGGCTCGCAGGCTCAGTAGTTGTGGCACTTGGGTTCTGCTGCTCCGCGGCATGTGGGATCTTCCCAGACCAGGGTTCGAACCCGTGTCCCCTGCATCGGCAGGCGGATTCTTAACCACTGTGCCACCAAGGAAGTCCCTCAAGTCTTCTTTGGTCACTTGCTTGCTCTGGCCCTGGACCAGTTCCTCAGCATCTCTTGGCATCAAGCATCTAGCTGCGTGCCTGGCACATAGGAAGCGCTCACAAACTCCTTGTCCTTCTGTATCTTACCCACTCAAATTGCCTAAACCACAGATCAGGCGCTGTCCTGGGCTTCTTGCAGTCTCTCCCCTACCCAGTTCTCAGCAGGCAGTAAGTCTGGCCAGTTTTACCCGCTAAATGCTGCCGAATTCTGCTCATCCTCTGCACTCCTGCCCCAAGTCAGTTCGTCCTTATCGTTCATTGGACCCTTGTAGGAAATACTTTCTCTGTTCTGGCCTCAGGTCCTGTTCTACCAACCACATCTCGCTCCTGATTAGAATAGAAGCATTAGCCCCATCTTGCCTGTAGAATGAAGTCTTCAACATAGTAAGAACAGCAAGCACTTCCATCGTTCCTACTGTGTGCTCTTCTAAATGTTCCATGCGTGTTAACTCACGTAATCCTTGCCACAGCTTTATGTGAGGATGACTGTTCTGATCTTCAGTTGACAGATGAGGAAACTACTGCGTAGAGAGGTTAAATAACTTGATTGGAGTTAAACTGCTAGTAAGTGAGGAAACAGAACATTAAAATTTTGTGGGGCTTCCCTGGTGGCGCAGTAGTTGAGAGTCCACCTGCCGATGCAGGGGACACAGGTTCGTGCCCCGGCCCGGGAGGATCCCACATGCCGCGGAGCAGCTGGGCCCGTGAGCCATAGCTGCTGAGCCTGTGCGTCCGGAGCCTGTGCTCCGCAGTGGGAGAGGCCACGACAGTGAGAGGCCCGCGTACAGCTAAAAAAAAAAAAAATTATATATCCCTGTTCAGTCTCAATCTTGTCTCTGGCCACTTCTGCCTTGTTTTTTTGGTGTTTTTTTAAAAAATATTTATTTAATTATTTGGCTGCGCCGGATCTTCGTTGTAGCATGCAGGATCCTTCAGTTGCGGCATGCAAACTCCTGGTTGCAATCCCTGACTAGGGATCGAACCCGGGCCCCCTGCGTTGGCAGCTTGGAGCCGTAGCCACTGGGCCACCAGGGAAGTCCCTGCCTTGTTCTTTATTCTCCAGCAATGCAGGCTCCATGCTGTTCTCATTCCACCCATATCCATTCCTCGTCCTCCCATACTTTTGCTCCTGTTAATAGCTCTGCTTGGAACGCCTTTCCTGTTGACTCCTTGGCAAATTCCTACGTCTCCTTTCAGACTTGACCCTGGCCTCACCTCCTCCATCATTCAGTCTTCCCACCTGGTTGCCCTTGTGCTCCATGCACATCTCTGAGTATCTGAGGTGCTGCTTTGTGTTAGGGATGAGACAGACGATGGAAACCCGGATCGAGAGGTGTGGTCTTCAGGACCTTAGGGCCCTTTGGGGAAAAGAGGCAAAAACCTTGGAGCAGAACGGCATGAGCATCCCAGACAGATGAACACCCGGCGCTCGGAGAGGACTCCAGCCCGGAGTGTGGGGAAACTAGAAACACAGATGGGAAGAAACTCACAGATGGGAAGAAATTCACAGTGAGGAACTAGGGCGAGGAAAGGCTGTCTAGACAGAAGGGATGGCATTTGCAAGCTCAGAGCCAGGACAACCCCTCGTAGGTTTGGGGAAATAACTGAGCGTGTTCATCTATTTACTTGTCTCTCCCACTTGAATGAGCCCCTCAGATCTGCCTTCCTCACAGAGGGCTCAGTGGACATTAGACTAGAACCCAGACACCGGAATCTCTGGGATCCTGTCTCCATCAGTTAAAGATAAGGGCCGCATGAGGAGATAGCGAAAGTCCTTTAGATTTTCTGAGATCCTATGAACCCCCTAAGGAAAAGAAGGTAAGCAAGAAGGCCTCAGTTTGGATAGCCTGAGAGTCCCGGGAAGCTGGAGGTGATGCCCAGGCCCTGATTTTCACCTGTTGGCGAAAAAAAGAGGGTTATGGGGGGATTGTAGTTGAGGCACGCTTAGCTGCTACATACTTTCCCTCCTACAGACGGGAAGCAGAAAGCGTTTTGCCGGCATCCCTGGCCTGAGTGTGGAGTCATCTGTGGGGCTAGTCAGATGTCTGAAAGCCTCTTCTTAATGCAGGGTCCCTGTAGAGACTTGGAAGACCGAATACACAGTGTCCAGGATATAAATAAAAATGTAACCCTGGCCCACAGCTTGCTGCAATCCGCCCAGGAAGCCAGGCTACTGTAACCAGTAGTAGCAATAGTAACCAGTTGCTACAGTAACCAGTAACCAGTTGCTACAGTAACCAGCAACAGTAACCAGTCCAGGAAGCCAGATCATAACCCCTGTGGCAACTGGTCCCAAACATCCAGGACTTGATTAATAATTGACAGCTTTGCTAATATTTGCACCCACTTCTAATTTAGGACAGACAGGAGAAAGCCAATATGTCCCCCCAACCAGTCACACAGGAGCCCCCGCATCTAGCCGGCCTGTCTATTGCTTCCGCGTGCTAACAGCCTCCAGTCAGGGCATACCCGAAGCCTTTCCCTTTTTGTTCCAATAGAAAACTTTCACACTCTTCTGCCTGCTTTTGAGTTTTTGTCCAATGCAGGTGATGGTGGTCGACTCCTTTGCTAGAGCAAAAAGCTTTGAATCGATAGCCTTTGCTTGTTCTCATCTGGTTGGTCTTCATTCATTTCCACAAATTAGAAGAAGTTCCCTGAAGCTCTGGGTATTCTATTTATTTTTTTCACTCTTGGATCCAATTTCCCTTTCTTTGAACACTGGAGAACGTTTTTTGCCAAAGTTTTTCAATAATTTGCCCAAACCCACCCTAAACATTGACCAGGATTGGGCGTGTTTGTGCTGAAAAGAGCCCTGTTTTCTCTGAGATGAGAGATAGCATCTGAATTCCCAACTCTGCCCTTGGTGCTGTGAGTCAGCAAGTCTCTTAGCCTTTTTATACCTCCATCTCCTTACCTGTAAAATGGGACTAAGAAATGATTGCTTGCTTAAGTGTTGGACCATACCCCATGGTCCTTAATGTTTACAACTAGAGGTGCACCCCTCAGCACTTTCTTACAAATGAAAACAAATGTAGATGAAGGTATGGAGAGCCATTATTTGAAAAGCCTATTGCAATGGGGCGGGGGGCACTGTTGCAATAGAGAGAGCACAGGGAGACCAAGATCTGTAAGAGTCTCAAACGCTGTGTCAGACAGGTTTGGTCAGGAAGGGCTATTCAGTATTTTGAGGCTGGCTTGGGTTGAAAGTGGGTCAACGTTCAGGCGCCCATGGGGAAGGAAGAAGCCAGAGTAAAGTTAGGTCAAGTCACATTAGCAGGTATTTTGTCCCTGTTGGTCAGTGGGGGTCAAACAATTCAGCTAATCACTGATGAGACAGAGAAGGGGAACTTGGAGCTTGTGTCTGGCTTCGTCCTAGGTAAATAAAGGGGTATCCATGAATCTTATCTAAGTTAGACGAAGGATGTTTTTTTCCTTCTGATTTTATTGAGATGTAATTGACATACAGCACTGTATTAAGTTTTAGATGTACAGCATAATGATTTTAAAAAGTTTTTATGGGAGTATAGTTGCTTTACAATGTTGTGTTAGTTTCTACTGTACAGCAAAGTGAATCAGCTATTATATACATATATCTCCTCTTTTTTGGATTTCCTTCCCATTTAGGTCACCACAGAGCATTGAGTAGAGTTCCATGTGCTATACAGTAGGTTCTCATTAGTTATGTGTTTTACACATAGTAGTGTACATATATGTCAATCCCAATCTCCCAGTTCATCCCACCCCCCCTTTCCCCCCTTGGTATCCATACGTTTGTTCTCTACATTGGTGTCTCTATTTCTGTTTTGCAAATGAGTTCATCTGTACCATTTTAGAGATTCCACAGATAAGAGATATTATATGATATTTGTTTTTCTGTTTCTGACTTACTTCACTCTGTATGACAGTCTCTAGGTCCATCCGCGTCTCTGCAAATGGCACGCTTTCATTCCTTTTTGTGGCTGACAGCATAATGATTTGACTTACATACATCATGAGATGATTACCACAGTAAATTTTGTGACCACACATCATCTTATGTAGACATAAAATGAAAGAAATAGAAAAAAATGTTTTTTCTTATGATGAGAACTCTTTGGATTTATTCTCTTAACAACTTTCATATATAACATACAGCATGTTAATTATATTTACCGTGTTGTACGTTACATCCCCAGTACTTATTTATCTTCTGAAGGGTAGTTTTTTGCAGTAAGCCATTTTGATGCATAAAAGCATAGGGGGGTTTCTTGACTGCTATTTTCTAGGAACATAGGGCTCAGGTAATGAATGGATGAATGGATGGATGAATGGATAAACGACATGTGGTATAGGTACTCAACAGAATATTATTCAGCCTTAAAAAAGGAAGGAAATTCTGACACACGCTGCAACATGGATGAATCCTTTTTCTTTTTTTACACCTTTATTGGAGTATAATTGCTTTACCATGTTGTGTTAGTTTCTGCTGTACAACAAAGTGAATCAGCTATGTGTGTACATATATCCCCATATCCCCTCCCTCTTAAACCTCCCTCCCACCCTCCCTATCCCACGCCCTAGGTGGTCACAAAGCATCGAGCTAACCTCCCTGTGCTGTGCAGCAGCTTCCCACTAGCCACCATGTATGAATCTTGAGGGCATTATGCTAAGTGAAATGAGCCAGTCACAAAAACACAACTACAGCATGATTCCACTTATGTGAGGTATCTAGAGAAGCCAAATTCATAGAAACAGAAGGTAGAGGGGTGGTGCCAGGGGCTGAGGGAGGGGAGAGTGGGGAATTAGTGTTTAATGGGTATAGAGTTTCAGCTTTGCAAGATGAAAACCATTCTGGAGACCGGTTGCACCACAAGGTGAATGCATTTAACCCTACGGAACTGCACTTACACTTAAAAAGAATTAAGATGGTAAATTTAATGTTGTGCATATTTTACCACAATTAAAAATTTTTTTTAATTCAACATTGTCAGTCCCTCCTTTTGTTCAAGATGAATAAATATCATTCAGCACTGAACAGCTCAGAGGTGATCCTATATCTCCTGAGTGGGCAGAAGCATCTAAGAATTAGTCTCCCGAGGACTCTTGTTGGTGCTGTTCTTGCAAAATCAGTTGAACCATCTATGGAGAGATGGCGGCTAAGATCATCTTTTTAGTCTTACTGATCAGGCACCTTATGAGAGGGATAACTAGAATGAAAAAGAGAAATATTAACATAAATAGTTAAAGAGCTCGGAGGTGGACCCCGGGGATATCCAGTCCAGTGGATACCAGGAGATAGGTGGATGGAAATCTTTTGGTAATGCAACGCTGCTCATTGAGTTTGTTGTAGCCAAGCTGTCAGTGCGCTTGGCAATGCTGTTCACGGTCTTGGTTACCTCTCTTATAAGGGCGTGCATGACCTAAGCATTTTACTAGACTTTTTTTGGTAGCCAAGAGTGCCTTTTCCAGGGAGAAATCTGTCCCTTGCATGGGCGGCTGTAGGGATAAGTCCTTCAAGGTATATATCAAGTCAACAGGGCTTTAAACTGTAGTATTTCCTCAGATGCTGGCGGGGTTGGCCGGGCGTGGGGGTGGGGGTGGGAACGCCAGCTGCAAGGCAACCTAGAATTCCAGTAAGAATCTGGGCAGTTGTATTTTAGTTTTTGGTGATGCCAAGGCAACAGGGAGGGAGGAACATTGAAAATGCTCGTTTGTATGGTTGTAGGCAGCTTCGGAAGGAAAATAAAGGAACTGAAAATTTAATAAGGTTTGACAATGCATGCAAGATGATAGGATCTAGTCTAGTTTACAGGTGCTCATATCTATCAGTTACCTGCAATTTACAAAGGCTTAAACTAGTTCAAAAACAATGACCAGGGCCAGAATTTGGTAATCCACAGGGTATGCTATAGTTTTCCAATGAAACACAAAAATTCTCTCCATAGTTACCTCTGTTTTGATCAAGGATAATCTCAAAGGAAGATTATTCTTTTTTTTTTTTAGAAAGATTATTCTTGATCATAAACTAAAGCTCATCTCATTAGATATGGCCTGATTATTTACCCAGGCATAACAAGAGTGGTGCTTAATGTATAGGCCTTTTAAAGTTTGCTTTGCTGGAAGTCTTCATAACGAGTCTTAGAATGGACCTTTAAAATCTTCTTGAGGCTGGGAAGCCAAGCGGAGAACTAACCATCAGGTTTCACCTGCATTACCTATAAATTTGGGTGTATTCCTCTCTTCTCAAGGTCCCTCAGATAGCCCAGCTTTCCTGGGCCCACCAGCAAGAGTTCATCTCACTCACTTGTAAGCTGGGAACCCTATAAGCCACGTACCACACTGCTTTTCCCAAGAGAGCTTTGTAAGCACTACCCCCATAAAGTCAACCCTAGTTCCTTAAAACTGACTGGTCTTATCTAATTCATTCTCAAATATAACATTCTGGACAAAGCCTTTGTTGTATAATCAACGTTTTCTATCATATCCTGTTAATAAGCAGGTGAGATTCTTATTGAACTGATGCAATTAATTATATTACCATGAAAATAAGAATATTCCATAGGAGTTTCTGAATTTTGGAGGAGTCAGACAGGGAGAAAAAGGTAAATGTTTCATTTCTAGTTTTCAAAAACGTAGTCACCAAAATTGTTAGAGACCGTTTAAGGGAAAAGAGAAAGGAGCTCCCTAGATACAGAGAATAGAATATTACAGTATTAGCAATATTCCAAACCATCCCTCATTAGCTCGTTCACTTTTCTGTGTGATTCTTTTTCTGCTCCGTCTTGGTTTGGCAGCCTCAGGAACCCATGATAGAATGCTGGGAATCCTGACTCAGTTCAGTGGTAGGGTCTCAAAGTTGTTTAAGTGATACCATCAGAAGCCTGTGTTCAATCCTGACTCAGTTCAGTGGTAGGGTCTCAAAGTTGTTTAAGCAATACCATCAGAAGCCTGTGTTCAAGGGCACTTGGCTTAGCCCTTTCCCATGTGGCTCTGAGACCATTCTTTGTTAAAGTCAAAACATTCTGGACTGTAGCTGATTGGCAAACATGTTCAGGAAACCAACAGCGTTAATTAAAAAACTATCTGTAGATGGTAAAAGACAAAATGGCCATGGTTAGCTTATTAAAGATAATTTTCAAAACTGAAAGATCTGATAAAAGTTTATTACAGGGCTTCCCTGGTGGCGCAATGGTTGAGAGTCCGCCTGCCGATGCAGGGGACACAGGTTCGTGCCCCAGTCCGGGAGGATCCCACGTGCCCCGGAGCAGCTAGGCCCGTGAGCCATGGCCGCTGAGCCTGCGCGTCCGGAGCCTGTGCTCTGCAACGGGAGAGTCCACAACAGTGAGAGGCCCGCAAACCGCAAAAAAAAAAAAAAAAAAAAAGTTTATTACAAGTTTGGGATTAACATATATGAACCAGTATATATAAAATGACTCTACTGTTTATAAACTAGATAACCAACAAGGACCTATGGTATAGCACAGGAAACTATATTCAGTATTTTGTAATAACCTATAAGGGAAAATAATCTGAAAAAGAATATATTAATATATGTGTATATATGTGTGTGTGTGTGTGTGTGTGTGTGTGTGTATGTGTAATGCCTTTGCTGTACACCTGAAACTAACACAACGTTGTAAATCACCTACACTTCAACTAAAAAAAAAAGAGTTTATTGCAAAAACAATGCAATTGACAAGGAAATTTGGTTGTTTCTGGGCATATGCAAAACAAAATAAAATCAATCTGAAATCAAAGTGACCAAAAATATTTTTAAAAATAGGAGATGGCATGATTGTTAAGAACCTTAGCTCTTCCAAAAGTGAGAAAACTTTGTTCCTTTAAGTCATCAAGGACATAAAGTAAAGTTAAAGTAAAGCACAGAAAAGTATTCTGGTAAGAAACAGGATCTTTGCCTTTTAGGCAGATTTCTCAGAAGGTAAATAGAAACCTTTTATAACCTCTTAAGAGGCAGATCAATAATCCAAGAAAATTTTGTCATTTAGCAAAGAGAAAATAAAATTTCAGTTTTGCATCAGTATAATATTTGATACTAACAATCTTTTAAAGAAAATCTTATAATAAGCCCATCAAACCTTAGCTAACATTGACCATGACAAATACCATTCCCTTTCTATAAACCTTCTCCGACTTTCTATATCCATTCAGATTTTGTCCTCTGCATTCCTATTCCTTGTTCTGGAGCAACCAATCATTTGACTTTAGGACAAAGCCACTCTTCTTTCCATTAAAAAAAGCACATCCTGAATACCTTGCACACAAAGTTATTTTACTATGCAATTATTTCTCCCAGAGAGTCTCATTCCCATATATTGATCATAACTTTTAACCACAGTAACTTTTATTTCACAGAAATAACTCTGAGGTGGATAGTTGTGAACTGTGTGTCACACACCAATGTTTCGTAGCAGAGCTTACGACTCACAACTTTTTACAGCCATGTACATCTTTACAGTACAACTTCTCAATGTGGCAAAAACGAACACATTCATTAACAGATCAAAATATATAGTCCTAAAATTATGCTTAGTCGTTAATATTTCAGTATTTTATCTTATTAGAAATGATGTCAATAATCTAGCAGACGTTTTTAAGTTACCAAAAGACCTTAGAGACTATCCTCAAGCTGACACAAACTAGAAAACATAATTACTGTTAAAGTATGTCTGAATAATGATAGATTTGGTTAAACCCAAATTTACAGCGTTCATCATCTCAAACACCTGGTAGATATAATGCTAATTTATTCAATCAATACACCTGTGTAAGTTCAGGAAGAACATGCCCAAACAGAGTAAAAATGTATGCTTGTATTATACTTAACTCTGATAACTGAGAAGACATCTGTTTTTATTAAACCAATAATAGTAAACTAGTCTTATTTGTGAAAGATTAAACTTTGAACTTGAATTCTTAATGCATTTGGGTTAGTTTTTATAAGAATACTTTTTAAAGTATTAGAAGTTAAATTTTCTTAGTTTCTAGAAATTTTAGGGATATTTAATTTATGTAAGGGCTTATTTCACTTCAATCAAAATAAAGCTCCTTTAGAGGTTTTCATAATCTAACTTGGTAATGTCATCTGAAGGTAGGAAAATTTTACACATATATAACGTACCTACATTACATACACGTAAACAGAGAGGCAGATAGAAATATGGGGGCTTATAGCTTCAATTATAAAATTTCAATTCACTGGTTCATATGAAGATGTGGGCTCTTGTCCTTATCCCACCGTAATATTTTTACCAGGATTATGTTTCTGGCAGATAGGGTAAGTTGAGGTTATCTGCTCAGCATGAGGGCTGAAGTGTCTGCCAGTGTGGAGGAGATCCCTTAAGATTTCCTTTGCCTTAATGTGTGATCTTATGGAAGCTAAATTATGCACTAAATTTGGGGCAAGGGGCTGAGCAGGACCAAGCGGCTATCCAGGTGTCTCCAAAGCTCATCCTTGTGGATAAAATACCCAGCCTGCTTCCAGGTAGTTTTCTCAGCCTCAGATGATTGCTCTTGGGCTCCTTGAGCCCCTCCAGAACCCCTGACAGGGGGAGGGCCACCTAGACCTCTACTGGCTATAGGGAGTTGAGGGGCCAGAGTGGGAAAGGGAGGGGAGAGAGGGGTGGAGCAGGTAAAGGTTTTGAAGGGGAGGAGCTCGAGCAGTTCAAGGGAGTTTAAGGGACGGTCAGATTTAGTTAAAAGGAGGAAGAAGGGGCTTCCCTGGTGGCGCAGTGGTTGGGAGTCCGCCTGCCGATGCAGGGGACACAGGTTCGTGCCCCAGTCCGGGAGGATCCCACATGCCGCGGAGCGGCTGGGCCCATGAGCCATGGCCACTGAGCCTGTGTGTCCGGAGCCTGTGCTCTGCAACGGGAGAGGCCACAGCAGTGAGAGGCGAGAGCAGGGAGTGACTGGGAAGGAGGGGTTCTAGACGAGAGTCAGATGGGGGAGTTTCCTTGTTTCCAGAGAGGCCACTGAAGCTCCCAGTGGCCCTGAGTAAGATGTGGCCATTACTGAAGGTATTGAATTGAATTCATGCCGTAAGGGCAAAGCATTTAGTGAGTGGCAGAAGAGGAGGGCAGGTGCCAGATAGGGAATTTCTGTTACGGGTCAAATTGTGTTCCCCGCAAAAGATATGTTGATGTCCTGACTCTGGTACCCATGGATGTGGCCTTATTTGGAAATGGGGTCTTTGCAGATGTAATCAAATTAAGATGAGGTCATTAAGATGGGCCCTAATCCAATATGTCTGGTGTCCTGATAAGAAGAGAAGATAGAGACACACAGGGAGAAGCCAGGCATATGATGGCAGAGGCAGAGATCAAAGTGCTCTAACCCAGGACATGCCAAGGACTGCAGGCAAACGCCAGGATCAGGCAAGGAAGGATTTTCCCTTAGAGCCTACAGAGGGAGGATGGCCCTGCTGACACCTCGATTCCAGACTTCTAGCCTCCAGAATGCTGAGACAACAAATTTCTACTGTTTAGAGCCACCCAGTCTATGGTATTTTGTTATGAGAGCCCTAGGAAACTAATACAGGTAGTAACCCATGGGGTTCGATAATTACATCAGACCTTAAAGAAGACGGGAAAGACCATCCTCCTTGTGTTACTGCTCTAATACTCCTTGCACAACCGCAGTCCAAAGAATCCTCCCTCATTCAATTCTCAGTTGAGGAGCTGAGGGAACTGCCTCAAAAAATCTCCACTAGAGGAACAAAGGAGAGACAGAAGAGGCAGAGGAAAGTCACTTTGCCTGAAAGAATCATTGTAACTCAGCACGTTATGACAGACAGATGTCCAGAGCCCTGGTTGAGGATCCTGTATTCCCAGGATGCAGAGGGTCAGAGAAGCCGGCGTAAACACCTGGGTGATCACGGCATGGTCCAAGGTATGGCTGGCACTCCGTGTGAGACACGGCACCAGAAAACTGTACAAGAAAACAAATCCAGATTTAGGTAAGGGGGCATTCTTTGAAAGGACTACTGTAGGTGGTTGCCAGAGGTTGTGGGGAAGAGGGGCAGTGGGCAGCGGCTCTCTAATGGGGATGAGGGTTTCAGTTTTGCGAGATGAAAAGGTTCTGGAGATCTGTTACAGAACAGTGTGAGTGTACTTAACACGACCAAACTGCACACTTAAAAATGCTCAAGGTGCTAACGTTTACGATAGGTGCTTTTTGCCACAACTTTAAAAAAATATTGCAAAAAGAGAGAAAAGACTTATAATATGGGCAAGGGGCCTATTGTAAAACATAAAACACATTGACCACAAGATCTGCAAGCATCTCAAAGATCAGGTGGAAAATGGCCTTTTCTTTTCTACAGGGGAGTAAACAAGGCCAGAAGGAACTGGGTGTTGGCTGTGGGGTGAACAGGTTGATGGCTGGACCACTGCTCAGGGAAGGTCTTTCTTCGTGGTCAGCTTGTTTTGGGGGGAGAAGTGCTATTCTGAATTCTGATACTGGCTCAGGTTGAAGGTGGGTCAAAAGTCAGGGGCCTGTCTGGAGAGGAAAAGCCCAAGTTGAGTTTGGTCAAGACAACTAGTGGGTGTCTTGTCCAGATTGGTCAGTGGGGACAGACAGTTCAGTTTATGACACAGAGAATGGAAACTGGAGAGTGTGTGTCTGGCCTTGTCCTCAGTAAACAAGGGAGCCTCCAGTGTCGTCTAAGTCCTTTGAGGAAGGGTCGTTCTCGGCAGTGAGGCTTTTCCTGGAACATGGAGAGCAGGGAGCCTGGTGCAGGGCTGCTTTCCAGGAGCACAGGACTCAGGTGCTGTTCAACATCATCAGCCCCCTGCAGCCGCTCTCCCTCTCTCCCTCAGTCCTCACCCTGCCAGCGAGTTTCTGAGTTGTGAGGGGTTTTTTTGTTTTTTTTTTTCTTTTTTCGGTACGCGGGCCTCTCACTGTTGTGGCCTCTCCCGCTGCGGAGCACAGGCTCCGGACGCGCAGGCTCAGCGGCCATGGCTCACGGGCCCAGCCGCCCCGCGGCATGTGGGATCTTCCCGGACCGGGGCACGAACCCGCGTCCCCCGCATCGGCGGGCGGACTCTCAATCACTGCGCCACCAGGGAAGCCCCTGATGCTGATTTCTTAACTTTGACAACTAGAAATACAAAGAATGTTAAAATTGTGAACATTTTTAATAAAAATACTTAAGATATAATAAAATAAAAAAAATAAGGCCCGGTACCTGCTCCACTACCTCTCACCCATCTATTCAGCTGGTGTATTACTTTCTAACAATGGCCTCCACGGAAAAACACTCACTGTGCGAGGTTTGCAGTGAGATGTTCTGGCCTCCCTACGGCCAGCAGTTAGTTGAAAAAAAGTTTAATTTGGAAAAAGAATAGTTACCAGGCCTGAGTCAGGGTGAAAGGCAGCTGGATCCTTAAGAATGGGGCAATTCGACAAGCATTGTTCCCTTCAAGTTTGTATCTTTTTATATTCCAATAACTTTTGTGTGACCCTCGGTTTTCTTTTAACACTTCAGTCAGACACAGAGTCAGTGTTTAATATAATTTATGTCTGAAGACAGGCCGTTCCTGGTCTAAACAATATGATGTCAGTGCTTGGGGGAGGGGAGGCATAGACTTGAATTTTTTGGAAATAAGGCTTTTCAAAAGGGAAGATCCACTGTAAATCAGTAGCCAGGTCACAGCTGCACTTCCACTCTTCGGACTTAAATTCTACAGTTTCCCTCGTATGTGTGATGCTGTCCCAAGACCCACTCCGCCTCCTCACAACTGAGCACACACATACGTACACGTTGCCAGGAACGGTTTTGGAATCATTAAGGGAAGGAGGTAAACACACGCTCACAGGTAAACAAGCCTCAACAAATTGCTCACGTGCGTTTGAAAATCCATTTGTTTATATATTTGAAAAACGGAGGAAGTCAAAGTGAACAAGGCAAAAAC